>NW_022631215.1:29487-361312 GCF_010015895.1 Lontra canadensis
GGGGGGGGGGGGGGTGTAGGGAATGAATGGTTGCGTTATGGACATTGGGGAGGTTATGTGCTATGGTGAGTGCTGTGAAGTGTGTAAACTTGGCGATTCACCGACCTGTACCCTTGGGCCTAATAATACATGATATGTTAATCAACAATTTAAAAAAAATAAAAAAAAAGAATGTTTGGATTAACCAGGAAATCAAAGAAGAATTTAAACAATTAATGGAAACCAATGAGAATGAAGACACTTCAGTCCAAAACCTATAGCATACAGCAAAGGAGGTCCAACGGGGAAATACATAGCCATCTAAGCCTCCCTCAAAAAAATAAAAAAATCCAGAATACACCAGCTCTCTTTACAATCTTAATGAACTGGAAAATCAACAACAAATTAAGCCAACCCCACACACAAGAAAGGAAATATTGAAGATTTAGCAGAGATCAATGAGATAGAATCCAGAGATACAGTAGAATGCATCAACGAAACTAGACGTTTTTTTTTTTTTGATGAATCAATAAGATCGATAAATCATGGACCAAACTAATCCAAAAGAAAAGAGATAGGACCCAAATTAACAAAATTATGAATGAAAAGAGAGAGATCATGACTAACACCAAGGAAATAGAAATAATCATCAGAAATTATTATCAACAGTTATATGCCAATAAGTTAAGCAACATAGATGAAATGGATGCATTCCTGGAAACCTATAAACTTCCAAAACTGAATCAGGAATAAATTGACAATCTAAATAGACCAATAGCTAGTAACGAGATTGAAGCAGTGATCAAAAACCTGCCAAAAAACAAGAGCCCAGGACCTGATGGCCTCCCTGGGAAATTTTATGAAACATTCAATGAAGGAATAATACCTATTCTCCTGAAGCTGTTTCAGAAAATTGAGGCAGAAGGAAAACTTCCAGATTCTTTTTATGAGGCCAGCATTACACTGGTCCCCAAACCAGGCAAAGACCCCACCAAAAAGGAGAATTTCAGAGCAATATCCCTAATGAATATGGATGCTAAGATTCTCAACAAGATCCTAGCTAATAGGATCCAACAGCACATTAAAACGATTATCCACCATGACCAGGTGGGATTCATCCGTGGGTTGCAAGGTTGGTTCAACATTCGCAAATCAATCAATGTGATAGAACAAATCAATAAAAAAAGATAAAAGAAACACATGGTCCTCTCAATTGACGCAGAAAAAGCATTTGACAAAATCCAGCGTCTGTTCCTGATTAAAACGCTTCAAAGTATAGGGATAGAGGGAACATTCCTCAACTTCATAAAATCTATCACTGAAAAACGCACAGCAAATATCATTCTCAATAGGGAAAAGCTGACAGCTTTCCCATTGAGATCAGTAACAGAGCAGGGATGCCCACTCTCACCACTCTTATTGAACATAATATTAGAAGTCCTAGCAACAGCAGTCAGACAACAAATAGAAATAAAAGTACTAAAATTGGCAGTGATGAAGTCAAACTCTCTCTTTTCACAGATGACATGATCCTTTATATGGGAAGCCCAAAAGACTCCACCCCAAACTACTAGAACTCATATAGAAATACAGTAATGTGGCTGGATACAAAAATCAATGTACAGAAATCAGTTTCTTTCTTATACACTAACAATGGAAATACAGAAAGGGAAATTAGAGAATTGATTCCATTTACTATAGCACAAAGAACCATAAGATACCTGGGAATGAACCTAATCAAAGAGATAAAGGATCTGTACTCAAGGAACTACAGAACACTCATGAAAGAAATCGAAGAGGACACAAAAAGATAGAAAAGCATTCCATGCTCATGGATCAGAAGAATAAACGTTAACATGAGTATACTGCCTAGAGTAATCTATAATTTCAATGCCATTCTGATCAAAATTCTACCGGCATTTTTCAAAGAGCTGGAGCAAACCATCCTAAAATTTGTATGGAATCTGAATAGACCCTGAATTGCTAAGGAAATGTTGAAAAAGAAAAACAAAACTGGGGACATCATGTTGCCTGATTTCCAGCTTTACTACAAAGCTGTGATCACCAAGACAGCATTGGACTGGCGTAAAAACAGACACATAGACCAGTGGAACACAGTAAAGAGCCCAGATATGGACCCTCAACTTTGTGGTCAACTAATCTTTGGCAAAACAGGAGAAAATATACAGTGGAAAAAAGAGTCTCTTCAATAAATGGTGTTAGGGAAATTGGACAGCTATATGTAGAAGAATGAGTCTTGACAATTCTCTTACACCATACTCAAAGATAAACTCAAAATGCATAAAAGACCTCAACGTGTGGCAGGAATCCATCAGAATCCTAGGGGAGATCATAGGCAGTAACTTCTTTGACATCGGCCACACCTTCTTTCAAGGTATGTCTCCAAAGGCAAAGGAAACAAAAGCGAAAATGAATTTTTGGGACTTCACCAAGATCGAAAGCTTCTGCACAACAAAGGACACAGTCAACAAAACAAAGAGGGAACCCACGGAATGGGAGAAGATATTCACAAATGACACTACAGTCAAAGGGTTGATATCCAAGATCTATAAAGAACTCCTCAAACTCAACACATGCATAGCAGATAATCATGTCAAAAAATGGGCAGAAGACATGAACAGATACTTTTCCAATGAAGACATACAGATAGCTAACAGACACATGAAAAAATGTTTATCATCTTTAGCCATCAGGGAGATTCAAATCAAAAGTACAGTGAGATACCACCTTACACCAGTTAGGATCGCCAAAATTAACAAGACAGTAAACAACGTGTGTTGTAGAAGATGTGGAGAAAGGGGAATCCTCCTATAGTGTTGGTTGGAATGGAATTTGGTGAAGCCACTTTGGAAAACAGTGTGGAGATTCCTTAAAAAATTAAAAATAGAGCTTCCATATGACCCTGCTATTGCACTACTTGGTATTTACCCCAACAATATGGATGTAGTATAAAGAAGGGCCATCTGTACCCCAATGTTCATAGCAGCAATGGCCACAGTCGCCAAACTGTGGAAAGAATCAAGATGCCCTTCAATGGACAAATGGATAAGGAAGATGTGATCCATATATACAATGGAGAATGATGCCTCCATCAGAAAGGATGAATACCCAACTTTTGTATCAACATGGATGGGATTGGAAGAGAATATAAGAAATTTTAAAAATAAATAAAATTTTTAAAATGTAAAATAAAATTTACTAGATGGCAGGTGACAAGGGAGCATTATATGTTAATAAAAATAACAATATTTTAAAAAGAGGCTGAGATAACATCAGGTAGCAGGATATCAGCTAGATAGCTTATCAAAGCATTCCCAAAATCTATAAATCCAACATGAGATCGAAGAGGAGAAGAGCAGCAATTCTAGAAACAGAAAATCAACCACTTTCTAATTTCCAATTTCTAATTTCTTTTCAGTGTTCCAGAACTCATTGTTTATGCACCATACCCAGTGCTCCATGGAATATGTGCCTTCCATAATACCCACCACCAGGATCACCAAACCTCCCACTCCTCACTCCTCCAAAACCCTCAGATTGTTTCCCAGACTCCACAGTCTCTTCTGGTTTGTCTCCCCGCTCCAATTTTCCCTAACTCCATTCTCCTCTCCATCTTCCCATGTTCTCTGTGTTATTCCTTCTGCTCCACAAATAAATGAAACTGAATGATAATTGACTCCCTCTGCTTGACTTATTTCACTCAGTATATTCTTAGTCCTGATTTGTGACCCATTATGTGGTGTATTCCGTTGAAAGTTCCATGTGGACTCAAGAAGAATGAGTATTTGGGGTGCCTGGGTGGCTCAGTGGGTTAAAGCCTCTGCCTTCGGCTCAGGTCATGATCAAGTGTCCTGGGATCGAGCCCCACATCAGGCTCTCTGCTCAGCAGAGAGGCTGCTTCTTCCTCTCTCTCTGCCTGTCTCCCAGCCTACTTGTGATCTCTCTCTGTCAAATAAATAAATAAAAATCTTAAAAAAAAAAAGAATGAGTATTCTAGTTTTTTGTTTGTTTGTTTGTTTGTTTGCTTTTTTTAAATGTGGAAGGTTCTGTATTTCTGTATGAGGTCCATCTGGTCTCATATATCATTCAATGATCTTGTTTCTTATTTATTTTCTGCTTGGATGATCTGTCTATTACTGAGAGTGACGTGTTAAGATCCCCTACTATTAATGTATTCATATCAATAAGACTTTTTATCTTTTTTAACAGTTGTCTTATGTAGTTGCCTGCTCTCATATTAGGGGTATAAACATTTTCAATTGTTAGATCATCTAGGTGGATAGACCCTTTAGGAATGATGTAGTGTCCTTCTTTATCTCTGACTACAGTTTTAGTTTAAAATATAATTTATCTGATATGAGAATCACTACTCCAATCTTCTTTTGAGGTTCATTGGCATGGAAGATGCTTCTCCATCCCTTCACTTTCAGTCTGGATGTATCTTTAGGTTCAAAATGGGTCTCTTGTAGACAACATATGGATGGGTCCTGTCGTGTTATCCAATCTGCAACCCTGTGCCGTTTTATGGGCACTTTTATTTTGTTCACATTGAGAGTGATTATTGAGAGATACGTTTTTATTGACATCATGTTGCCTGTGAAGTCCCTGTTTCTATAGATTGTCTCCATAAATTTCTGTTTAATGACACTCTTGGTTTCTTTCTTCTTTTATTGAAGCCCTCTTAATATGTTTTGTAGTGCCGGCTTGGTGGTCACATACTCTTTTATACCTTGCTGGTCATGGAAGGTCTTTATCTCTCCATCCATTTTGAATGTCAGTCTTGCTGGATAAAATATTCTTGGCTGCATGTTCTTCTCATTTAGTGCCCTGAATACATCTTGCCAGCCCTTTCTGGCTTGCCACGTTTTTGTAGACAGGCCTGATGTTATTCTGATGGGCCTTCCTCTGTACATAGGAATCCCTTCCCCAGCTGCTCTCAAGAGCTCCTGTCTAAAATTTCAGTTCATCATTTTCACGATCAGGTGTCTAGAGGTTTTTCTAGATTCTCTGATCTTGGGGGGAAACCTTTCTTCCTCTAGGACATGAACTCTGGTTTCATTCCCCAGATTCAGAAAATTTTCTTGGAGAATTTGTTCAACTATATCCTCTGGTCTTCTTTCTTTCTCCTCCCCCTCAGGGATTTCAATAATTCTGACATTCTAACATTTCATGGTATCATTTATTTCCCTAATTCTCTTATCATGGCTTCTAAGCTGTTTGTTCCTGGCCTCCTCTTGATCCTTTTTCTCTATCAGTTTGTCTTGTAGATCACTAACTCTGATTCTGCCTCTGTTACCCTAGTTGCTAGAGAATTTAGATTAGATTGGAACTCATTAATAGCATTGTTAACATCTTCCCTGGTCGCTTTCACTTGTGCCCTAATCAATTCCATGTTGTCATTAGTGATTTTCCCCAACCTAGCCATTGCCTGAATAATTGTTAGCCTGAATTCCCTTTCCAACATATGGTTTATGTCCATATCCAATAGCTCTGATGGAGAGGGAGCAGTCTCTGAATTTTTCCTCTGTTGGACATTTCTCTTCCTAGTCATTTTGGTGAGAAATGTCTGAGGGGATGTGTAGCTGAATGTATCAACCGTGATCCAGGCAAGATGCACCCTGGAATGCTTCTTAGCAATTGTGAGTTCCCACCAGAAATAAAGAAAAAAGAAAAAAAGAGAGAGAAAGAGGCAAGGAAAAAAAAAAGCGAAGACCCAGTGCGAATGGGTCCAAATGTAAGATTTATAAGGTATACAAACAAAAAGAGACAAACAGAAACCCAACAGAAGTAGATGAGAAAAAAAAAAGAACCCAGACAAAATGAATCCCAAGTATAAGATTTATATACTACCAGAACAAAAACAAATACAGAGAAACACTGACAGAAGAAAAAAATGGGAGGGTGGTTATAAATTATCAGTGTGGGCAAAGAAGTTTATTTTGATTCTCTCTGGGTGTATCTTGATATGTTTGTTAAATGACTTAACTTTCCCGTGATGAAGCAGGATTAAAACTGCTTTATATATAGGGGTTGTATTAATTGGGGCAAGAAGATTACCTTGAAGCTCATCTCTATATGAATATTAAAAAAAATAGAAAGACAAGAAAACAAAGAGGTATATGTAGCAAATTTTGATTTAAAAGGTTATTATAGAATTTGTTATATTGAAACTCTCATTGTGATGGTATAGGTTAAAAAATTATAAAAAAAAATTAAAGAGAATGAGAATAGTGGGAATGAATTTAAAAAAATGAATGTTGGGGGCACCTGGGTAGGCTCAGTGGGCTAAAGTCTCTGCCTTCGGCTTGGGCCATGATTCCAGGGTCCTGGGATCGAGCCCCACATCGGGCTGTCTGCTTAGCAGGGAGTGTGCTTCCTCCTCTCTCTCTCTCTCTGCCTGCCTCTCTGTCTACTTGTGATCTCTATCTGTCAAATAAATAAATAAAATCTTTAAAAAAATATAAAAGCTGTATCTATGAAGTATACACATTTTACGGCAATACCAGGAGCTTAATATCTCCTTTCCCCCTGATATTGAGGTTTTGCAGTTTTAGGGGATCCTGTGGTGGTTGCCCTCTTGTTTTTTTTTTTTTGGGGGGGGGTGCCGTTTTTCTGGGGGCGGGCTCTGCCATGTGGATTTCAGACAATCTTGAGAGAGTTGAGTCCTCCTGCCCCTTTTTTAGGGGATGGACTCTAAGGAAACTGGTTTTTCAGGCTTTTGTTCTCTGGAGGGTTTTTTTGTTGTTGTTGTTGTTTGTTTGTTTGTTTGTTTGTTTTTTCCCCTTGGCAGCTTTTGGCCATTCTTCGGAGGTTTAAAGGAAAGCAAACTGCACCCAGAACTCTGTCTCAGAAAGAAGCTTCTGTCTATTCCCCTCTGGGTGCTCCATAGAACATAAACTACCCCTCTGCCACCACCCAATGGCAAAGCACATACCCAGCCACAGTCTCAGGGGTCGCAGGAGCTCCCGCGTGTAACCTGGTGCTACTAAACGCAGGAGCAATATTAGTCCAGAGAGTTGGCTTCCAGTAGCTGCCTTTGCTGAGGCTGTCTGGGCAGGTCCAGACCACTGGAGAGATTCCAAGTAGAGATAGCTCACTGAGATTTTCCTGTCAGCCTGGGCTGGAAGTGTTCAGACTCTCACCTGTTGTAGAGAGCACCAGCTAGAGCCTGCATGGACCCCTCTCAGCGGAGGGTGTGGAGTGCCACTCAGACCCAGGTCTCACAGCGAGCATGCCAAGTGCAAAAAGCTATGGTTCTAGAGAGCACCAGCTGGCCAGAATCTCTAACGCGCACTGCCACCCAGCTGCTCTCACATGCGCTGGTGGCTCAGGGATCACGGCCTGGATGCTTTCCCACACTCTCCCTGGCAGATCGCCAGTGGTGGCTACCCTGAGTCTATGGGCTTAAGCCCCTAACTGCCCGATTCTACCAACTTCTACTTAAGATCTTTTGCTTTTTTTGAGTGTTTTTAACAAGACTCCAAGTTAATGCTGGTTCCCAATCACAGGGCACTATTGTACTGGGGTATTACTTTCCAATGAGTCGCTTCTGGTGGCTCCCTCCCCCTTTTGTTTATTTTCCAGTATCAGTCCAACATTCCCACTCAGCTTTACCTGTCCACTGGTGTCTTCTGCCCCCATTGAGATCCAGAAGTGTATAATCCTACATCTCAGGCTGATTTCATGTGTGTTCAGAGTGTTCTGGTAGATGATCAGCTCACTTTAGGGGACCAGTTGAAATGTGCCTCCTACTTTTCCTCCATCTTGTCCCCCCAGAAATCTATAACACACTCAATCTTTATGATTGAAGACATCATAAACAAACTTAGAAAAAAATTTATATACAATGTGATAACACTTCAAAAACATATTGTGGATATATTATTAGTTTCCAAAATGTACAAAACACTAAAAAATAATATGAAAACACAAATAACTTGGGGCACCTGGGTGGCCCAGTAGGTTAAGTCTCTGCCTTCGGCTCAGGTCATGATCCCAGTGTCCTAGGCTAGAGCCCTGTATCGGGCTCTCTGCCCCCTGGGGGGACCTGCTTCCCTCTTTCTCTTTGCCTGCCTCTCTGCCTACTTGTGATTTCTCTCTATCAAATAAATAAATAAAATCTTTTAAAAAACCCCACAAATAACTCAATAGAAAAATGGTCAGAGAGTTCTTAGCAGTAAAAATATGAATATCCAATAATAAATTAAGTTTATTTCATTTCTATCATGGATATATATAATTCAATATGTGTACCACTTTTAAACAATCATACTTCCAATAATCAAAAGTCTTCATAATGTTCAGTTTTAAGAGTGTTGTGAAATGTACATTGTCTATAAGAGTGTATGTGTATGTGTATGCTCTTTAATACATATTTTATTTATGAAAACTATGAAAATACCCCTGCATGTGAATAAACACACATCATTGTTTGGAATAAAGAAAAGTTGTATGTATTCTAAGTGCTTTTTAAGAAAGGAATGACTAAATAAATTATTCTGTTATGCAATGTAATATCATGAGGCAGTTGAAATATTGAGAAAGTTATATTTTCATATAGAAAATCATTGTGATATTAAGTGGATCAAAACAATTAGAAGATTAGCATGTATGGTATGATTTAACTTATATTCAAAACCTCTTATCTAAAACTTTATATTTCTGTAAATACTGTTGCTGTGTATATTTAAATGCATAAAGAAAAGTCTACGAAGAACTTATACTTATGTTGCCTTCTGGAGATAGAAGGACTGAAGAAAGGGAGAAGATTTTTGGCAAGAGTTTTGTGTATGGTGTTTAGATTATATACAGTTCCATTACATTCATGTATCACTTATGTAAATAAATATGGGACATGTGGGTGGCTCAGTTAAATGTCTGCCTTCAGCTCAGGTCATTATCCTAGGGTCCTGGGATCGGGTCCCACATTGGGCTTCTTCCTTAGCTGGGAGCCTGCTTCTCCCTCTGCCACTCCTCCTGCTTGTGTTCTCTCTCTCTCTCTCTGACAAATAAATGAATGAAATCTTAAAAAATAAATACAGATTTTCTAAGGAACATAAGAAAGTGTTGAAGGTTAACAGGGTCAACATGGGGCTGGTTCATCAGTTAAGGAAGTCTAGAAAAATGAGAAACATAGAGAAATACATTCCAACACTTTTCTTAAGGGAAAACTTCTAGGGTGATGGAAAGATCTGGTCTGTGTGACAGATGAATCTTCACTGTGCAGTCAGACTCATCAGATATAAAGCAAGACGCCAGTTATCAGCATCCTATGACTACATTTTATGTTTATGAAGAAATGCTCAAATCACCCTGTTTTTCTTGTAACCCACCTCAAAGGGAAAGTGTTTTATCTTCTCAACAGTCATATATGACCTGTATGATAGTTGCATTTCTTACTATAAATTAATAAATTCTCCTTCTGTGTTTGTATCTTTCAGTCTTATGATATAATCAGCATAATTTCACCTCCTGAATTTGGATGAATTCTGGGATATAATCAAGATCAGGCAGTAGACGTCTAAGATTGAAGGCCATGGCCTGGATTATGGTGAACTCACTAAGGCAAATAACTCCTATAAGATGGTCCTGCAGCAGGCAATCAATGCTATCTTTTGTGATACCCAGTACTTGCTGTGTAACTTTGAATTCCTATAAATCCATTAAGGTACCAATAAATTTTGTTTCTCATTGTTCTGTTAGTTCTGTATGACTACTATCTAGTAAACTGTAAGTTTTTAGTAAGTGTTTTATAATTACAAATACAAAATGTTACTAAAATTGTTGTCAAAATATAACTTCTTTCCCCTACAGATGACCATCTACTCATTTCCTGTAGGGTAAAAACACCAGGGAAATGTGTAAGGGATATGAAGTTTAAAATCTGAAAAATAATTAATTTTCCAGGATATTCTCCTCACTTTACTGTCAATATTTCTATTCTATCTATCTATTCTATGGTATTTCTTATTCTTCTACATGTTAAGTGTTTTCTTGGTTAAAATGGTTGATGTGCTTGCTTTTTGTAATATTCTACTTTACTTCTGAAATGCTCTATATTAAAAAGAAATAGGGAATCTCAGTTGGAAGCATTTATGAAAGTTACAACTTCTGGAGAAGATGGTGGGGTAGAAGGATCCTAGACTTACCTCATTCCATGGATACACCTAGAAAAAAAATCCATATCAGTATTTTTAATGCAGAAAATGACCCAAAGACTGGAAGAACATATTCTCCACAGCTCAATGTAATGAAGAGGTCATATTGAAAATGGAAGTAAGGGTGGAGATGTAGTTGGGAAACGAACTGGCCCACGGAACTCTCTGATGGACGGAGGATTCAAGCATTGAGAGGGGAGAGGAGGAGATCACACACAAGGCATGAAGATCCCTCACTATGAAGACAAATCCACATAACATTTGGCTTTGAAAACCAGAGTGACATAATTTCAGAAGTTCTTACTGTCAGTGGGAAACAACTCCTGGATCTTTAAAAATCAGCCAGCTTGGCTCTTGTAGAGTTGGGAGGCAACAGAAAATTGAGTTGCTGCCCTCAATGGGGAAACACAACAGTTTTGCTGAGATACAGTGGGGAAGCAGCAGTTTGAATAATACCTGTGGTATATGAAGAGATTTGTTTACTAATCTCAGAGTGTGTGCTGGAAGGGCAGGGATCTTCAGGAGTCTTTTAAGAACAAAAGAGCTGGTGGGCACCATTTCCATTCCTCACACTTCAGCCTAGATACACAGACACCCAAGTGAGCCAGGGCAGAGCAGACACTCTCCACCTAACTTGCTAAGAGAATACCATGCCCCCATGCTCTTTTGCAAATCTGTCCCCTCCAGCCCAGCCCCAGAATGTATTTTCCAGGGTGGCTGCAAGTTCTCACCTACAGTGGACCTGCATGGACCTTGATGGCACCATGTGCCTTGCCCAATATTCCCTTGAAGACCCAATCTATTCAACAAGCTGTTGACAACAGTCCATCAAATTGGCACCACAAGAATGGCAGTGTGCAAGGAGCCCCAACAGGGCAAGAACCATCCCAAAGTGGCTCCTGACCCAAGAAATGGGGAACAAACCCACACACATTAGTTTGACTGCATCCCCAATAGCTGGGATAGGGCAAACATATGTACTGGCTACAGGCCTTACCCAGCAATGAAAGCTTCTCAAAAGACAACGCAAAGAGAGCATCTGTAGTTGGGTGCCACTACAGCTCTGGCAAACACCACATCTAACAAGACCGAAGCTGCCTTAAACTGCTCCACTAACAACATAGGGAAAAACTCTGCCCATGACAGGCCAAGAGAGGCATTACAGATGGCTGCATTGAAGGCAAATGAGGCTTAGCCACAATAGTAGGGTACACACAATGTGCAAAGGAGACACCCCTGAAGTGCCAGGTTCTCATGAACAGATAACATTGCACTGAAGAGCACTACAGGACCTCTTCTTCATAAGGCCATTACTATCAAGACAGGAGACATAGCTGAAATTCTGCCATATAAAAACAGAGGGAGACAAAATGAGGAGATAGAGGAATATGTCCCAAATGGAAGAACAAGATAAAAATCAAAGCAGGAGAGCTTAAAAGAAAACCCTGAAATAAGTAATATGCCTGATAGAGAATTTAAGGTAATGGTCACAAAGATATTCAATGGGCTTGAGAAAGGAATAGAAGACTTCAGTGAGACCCTCAACAAAGAGAGAGAAAACATAAAAAAGAACCACCAGAAATTAAGAACTCAATAACTGAAATTTAAAGTACACTAGAAGGAATAAATAGTAGACAAGAGGAAGCAGAAGAGCAGGTCAGTGACTTGGAGGACAGAGTAATGGAAAACAATCAATCAGGGGACTCATTTACATAATAAAGGCTAACATTGACATTATAGCAATCCCAGAAGAAGAGATAGAAAAGGGGGCATAAAATCTATTTGAAGAAAACTGACATCCAGATCCAGGAGGAACAGAGACAACCCATCCCCCAACAAAATTGCCCAAGGATGTCAATGCCAAGAGAGATCATTTTTAAACTGGCAAAAAGTAGTGATAAAGAAAGAATTGTAAAGGGAGCAAAAGAAAACAGTTAAGTACAAGAGAAACCCCATAGGGTACCAGTGGATTTTTCAGGAGAAACTTTGCAGACCAGGAGAAAGTGGCATGATATAGTAAAAGTGCTGAAAGAAAAAACAAAAACAAAACTGGCAAACAGAATACTCTATCCAGCAAGGCTATCATTCAAAACAGAAGGAGAGATAAAGAAAAAAATTTCCTAGACAAAGTAAAAGGAATTTATCACCACTAAACCAGCCTTACAAAAATTTTTAAAGAGGACTTTGAAGGGAAAGGAAAATTGATAAGTAGAAATTAAAAAAAAATAAGCACATCAATAAAATTAAGTATATCTATAAATAATCTGTTAATGCATTCATGGTGTAAAGATGTTAAAATGAAAACATACATAAAATGTAGGGGACAGTGTTAAATATTTAGTACATTTAGAATAGTTCAAACTTAAGTGGCCATCAATTTAATATAGATTACTATATGCATGGAATGTGATATATAAAACTAATGGTAACCACAAATCAAAAGCTTGTCAAAAAATAAAAGGAATGGAAGTCAAGCATATCACTACAAAAACCATAAAACCACATGAAAAGAGAAGGAAAGAACAACAACAACCCAAAAAAGCCATAAAACAAGAAACAAAATGGCAATAATTGCATCCCTATCAATAATTACTTCGAATATATATGGAGAAAATGCTTCAATTAAAAGACATAAGGTGATTTGATGGATAAAAAAACAAGACACATCTATATTCTGATTTCAACCAATTCACTTTAGGTCTACCGACACATGGAGACTGAAATCAAAATGATAGAAAAAAAGTATTTATCATGCAGATGGAAGTGAAAGGAAAGCTGGGGTAGCAATACTGGAAAAAATAGACTTTAAAACAAGTATTGTAATAAGAAACAAAGAAAGACACTACATAATGATAATCACAATAATCAAACAAAAAGAAAGAGTTGTAAATATTTATGTACCCAACATGGGAACACCCAAATAAATAAAGCAATTATTAACACACATAAAGGGGAAAAATATACAGTAATACAGTAATAGCATGAACTTTGACATCAGTAGAGACAGATGAAGACACCAAACTTATATCAATGGATAGATCTTCCAGATAGGAAAATAACAAAGATACAGTGGTTTTGAATGACACATTTGACCAGATGAATCTAACAAATATACTCAGAACACTGCATCCCCAAACAGCAGAATACCCTTTATTTTTAAATAAGATCTCCAAAGAAGAGTATTTTATTAAGTTTTCAATATTAATTCTGCATAGTTAACATAGTGTTTTATTAGTTTCAGGTGTACAATATGTGATTGGAAAATTCTACATATTACTCAGGGTTTAGCATGGAAAGTGTATTCTTTAATCCTCATTACCTTTTTCACCCATTCTCCCACCCACCTCTGTTCTGGTAACCATCAGTTTGCTCCCCATAGTTATGAATCTGTTTCTTAGTTTGTCTCTTATTTTCCTTTGCTAATTTGTTTTGTTTCTTAAATTTCACACATTGTTTTCTTAATTTCTTTTTCTGCGGTTTCAATTAGTGATATATAAAAATGCAACACATTTATGTACATTGATTTTGTATCCTGCAACTATACTGAATTCGTTTAGAAAGTCTAGCAGTTTTTTGGTGGAGTCTTTTAGGTTTTCTATGTATAGTGTCTTGTCATGTGCAATAAGTAAAGTTTTACTTCTTCCTTACTGATTCGGATGTCTTTTATTTCTTTTTTGTTCTCTGATTGCTATGACTGGGACTTCCAGTACTATTTTGAATAAAAGTGGTGAAAGTAGATATCCTTGTCTTCTTCCTGACCTTAGAGGAAACGTTCTCAGTTTTTCTCTATTGAGGATGTTGTTAGTTTTGGGTTTTTCAGATATGGTCTTTATTGTTTTGAGGTGTGTTCCTTCTAAAACTTCTTTGTGGTGGGCTTTTTATCATGAATGGATGTTGTATTTGACAAATGCTTTTTTCTGCATCTATTGAAATGATCATATGATTCCTATCTTTACTTTTATTGATATGTTAAGATGTTGATTGATTAGTGAATATTGACCCACACTGACAACTCAGAAATAAAACACATTTGATTGTGGTGAATGATATTCTAATGTATTATTGAGTTAAGATGGTTACTGTTTTATTAAGAACTTTTGCATCTATATTCATCAGGGATATTGGCCTGTAGCTTCTTTTGTAAGTACTGTCTTTACCCCATTTTGGTATCAGGAAAATGCTTGCCTCATAGAGTGAATTTGGGAGATTTCTTTCCTTTACTACTTGTTGGAATAGTTTGAGAAGAATAGGTAGTAACTCTTCTTTAAGTGTTTGGTAAAATTCACCTGTGAAGACAACAAGTCCTGGACTTTCATTTTTTTGATTACTGAATGAATTTTCCTCCTAGTTATCAGTCTGTTCAAATTTTCTATTTCTTCCTGTTTCATTCTTGGTAGATTATATGTTTCTAGGAATTTATCCATTTCTTCTAAGTGGTGCAATTTTCTGGCATACACTTTTTCTTTTTGGGGCATACCCTTTTTCATAATATTCTCTTATAGATGTTTGTGTATCTGTTGTGATGGTTCTTTTTGTTTTTTAAATTTCTTTTCAGTGTTCCAGAATTCATTGTTTAGGCACCACACCCAGTGCTCCATGCAATACGTGCCCTTCATAATACCCACTACCAGGCTCACCCAACCTCCCACCCTGCTCCCCTCCAAATCCCTCAGTTTGTTCCTCAGAGTCCACTGTCTTTCATGGTTTGTCTCCCCTCCAATCTCCCCTGACTCACTTCTCCTCTCCATCTCCTCATGTTCTGTGTGTTATTCCTTATGGTCCACAAATAAGAAAAACCATATGATATTTCACTCTCTCTGCTTGACTTATTTCACTTAGCATAACCTCTTCCAGTCCCGTCCATGTTGACACAAAAGTTGAGTATTTATCCTTTCTGATGGAGGCATAATACTCCACAGTATATATGGACCACATCTTCTTTATCCATTCATCCATTGAAGGGCATCTTGTTTCTTTCCACAGTTTGGTGACTTTGGCCATGGCTGCTATGAACATTGGGGTACAGATGGCCCTTCTTTTCACTACATCTGTATCTTTGGGGTAAATACCCAATAGCACAGTTGCAGGGTCATAGGGAATCTCTATTTTTAATTTCTTAAGGAATCTCCACACTGTTTTCCAAAGTGGCTGCACCAACTTGCATTTCCACCAACAGTGTAAGAGGGTTCCCCTTTCTCCACATCCTTTCCGACACTCGTTGTTTACTGTCTTGTTAATTTTGGCCATTCTAACTAGTATAAGGTGTTATTTCAATGTGGTTTTGATTTTAATCTCTCTGATGGCTAAAGGTGATGAATATTTTTTAATGTGTCTGTTAGCCACTTGTATGTCTTCTTTGGAGAAGTGTCTGTTCATGTCTTCTGCATATTTTTTTTTGCTCTGATTATCTGTTTTGTGTTTGTTGAGTTTGCGGAGTTCTTTATAGATCTTGGATATCAGCCCTTTGTCTGTAATGTCATTTGTGAATATCTTCTCCATTCCATGGGCTGTGTCTTTGTTTTGATGACTGTTTCCTTTGCTGTGCAGAAACTTTTGATCTTGATGTAGTCCCAAAATTTCATTTTCACTTTTGTTTCGTTTGTCTTTGGAGACATGTCTTGAAAGAAGTTGCTGTGGCCAATGTTGAAGAGGTTACTGCCTGTGTTCTCCTCTAGGATTTTGATATATTCCTGCCTATCATTGATAAAATACCATAAAAATGGCCTTTTATTCATTTCCTGTTTATCTTTGTGTATGGTATAAGTAAATGGTGGAGTTTCATTCTTCTACAAATAGCTGTCAAATTTTCCCAGCACCATTTATTAAAGAGACTGTTTTTTTTTTTTCCACAGTATATTTTTTCCTGCTTTGCAGAACATTTGTTGACCATAAAGTTGAGGGTCCATATCTGGGCTCTCTACTCTGTTCCACTGGTCTATGTGTCTGTTTTTGTTCCAGTACCATGCTGTCATGGTGATCAGAGCTTTCTAGTAGAGCTTGAAATCAGGCAACCTGATGCCCCCAGTTTTGTTGTTCTTTTTCAACATTTCCTTAGCAATTCGGGGTCTATTCAGATTCCATACAAATTTTAGGATTTTTTGCTCCAGCTCTCTGAAATGTGCCAGTGGAATTTTGATCAGAATGGCATTGAAATTATAAATTGCTTTAGGTAGTATAGACATTTTAACAATGTTTATTCTTGTGATCCATGAGCATGGAGTGGTCTTCCATCTTTTGGTGTCTTCTTCAATTTCTTTCATGAGTGTTCTGTAGTTCCTCAAGTACAGATCCTTTACCTCTTTGGTTAGGTTCATTCCCAGGTATCTTATTGTTCTTGGTGCTATAGTAAATGGAATAAATTCCCTAATTTCCCTTTCTGTTTTTTCATTGTTAATGTATTAGAAAGCAACTGATTTCTGTACATTGACTTTGTATCCTGACACATTACTGAATTGCTGTATGAGTTCTAGTAGTTTGGGGGTGGATTGTTTTGGGATTTCCATATAAGGTATCATGTCATCTGCAAAGAGAGAGAGTTTGTCTTCTTCATTGCCATTTGAGTACACTTTATTTCTCTTTGTGGTTTGATTGCTGTTGCTAAGAGTTCTAGTACTATGATGAAAAAGAATGGCGAGTGTGGGCATTCTTGTCATGCTCCTGGTCTCAAAGGGAAGGCTGTCAGCTTTCCCCTATTGAGGATGATATTCGCTGTGGGTTTTTCAGAGATAGATTTTATGTAGTTGAGGAATGTTCCCTCTGTCCCTATACTTTGAAGCACTTCATCAGAAATGAATGCTGTATTTTGTCCAATGATTTTTCTGCATCCATTGAGAGGACTATGTGGTTCTTCTCTCTTCTCTTATTGATTTGTTCTATCACATTGATTGCTTTGTGATATTGAACTACCCCTGCATCCCATGGATAAATCCGACCTGGTCATGTTGGATAATCTTTTTTTTTTTTTAAGATTTTATTTATTTATTTGACAAAAAGAGATCACAAGTAGGCATAGAGGCAGACAGAGTAAAAGGGGGAAGGAGGCTCCCTGCTGAGCAGAGAGCCGGATATGGGGTTCCATCCCAGGACCCTAGGACCATGACGTGAGCTGAAGGAGGCCCAATGGACTGAGCCACCAAAGTGCTCCTGGATAATCTTTTTAATGTAGTTTTGGATCCTATTACCTAGGATCTTGTTGAGAATCTTAACATCCATATTCATTAGGGATATTGGTCTGAAATTCTCCTTTTTGGTGGGTTATTTGCCTGGTTTGGGGATCAGTGTAATGCTGGCTTCACAAAAAGAGTGTGGGAGTTTTCCTTCTGCTTCAGTTTTTTGAAACAGCTTCAAGAGAATAGGTATTACTACTTATTTGAATGTTTGGTAGATTTCCCCATGGAATCTGTTAGGTCCTGGGCTCTTGTATTTTGGGAAGTTTTTGATCATTCTTCAGTCTCGTTACTAGAAATTGGCCTATTCAGGTGGTCAATTTCTCCCTGATACAGTTTTGGAAGTTTAGTGGTTTCCAGGCATGCTTGCATTTCCTCTAGTTAACTTATTGCTCTAGGTAGTATAGACATTTTAACAATGTTTATTCTTGTGATCCATGAGGATGGAGTGGTCTTCCATCTTTTTGTGTCTTCTTCAATTTCTTTCATAAGTGTTCTGTAGTTCCTCAAATACAGATCCTTTACCTCTTTGGCATATAACTGCTGATTATAATTTCTGATGATTGTTTCTATTTCCTTGTTGTTAGTCATGATCTTTCCCTTTTCATTCATAATTTTATTAATTTGGGTTCTCTCTCTTTCCTTTTGGATTAGTTTGGCCAAGAGTTTATTGATCTTATTGATTCTTTCAAAAAAACAGCTTCTAGTTCCTTTGATGTGTTCTACTGTATCTCTAGTTTTTATCACCTTGATCTATGCTCTAATCTTGATTATTTCCCTTCTTATGTGTGTAGTTTTCTTAATTTTTTGTTGATTTTCTAGTTCTTTTTATTTTTTAAGTTTTAAAATTTTTAAAAAATTTCTTTTCAGTGTTCCTGATTTCATTGTTTCTGCACCACACTCAGGGCTTCATGCAGTACGTGCCCTCCATGACACCCACCACCAGGCTCACCCAACCCCTCACCCCCATCTTCTCCAAAACCCTCAGTTTGTTTTACAGAGTCCACAGTCTCTTATGGTTCGTCTCCCCCTCCAATTTCTGCCAACTTACTTCTCTCCATTTCCCCATGTCCTCCATATTATTGCTTATGCTTCACAAATAAGCAATGATATTTGATTCTCTCTGATTGACTTATTTCACTTAGCATAATCTCTTCCAGTCCCTTCCATGTTGATACAAAAGTTGGGCATTCATTCTTTCTAATGGAAGCATAATACTCCATAGTATATATGGACCACATCTTCTTTATCCATTCCTCTGTTGAAGGGCATCTTGGTTCTTTCCACAGTTTGGCGACTGTGGCCATTGCTGCTATGAACATTAGGGTACTGTCATTTGTGAATATCTTCTCCATTCCTTGGGTTGTCTCTTTGTTTTGTTGACTGTTTCTTTGCTGTGCAGAAGCTTTTGATCTTGAAGTCCCAGAAGTTCATTTTCACTTTTGTTTCCTTTGTCTTTTTCAAGATTTTTTTTTTAATATGTGGGGTCCCTCTCAATTCCATTTGAATTTTAGGATCAGTATGTCAATTTCTCCTAAGAAGTCAGGTACCCCAGCTTTCTTTTGAGGCCCTTTGGCATGAATGATGCTTCTCTGTCCCTTCACTTTCGGTTTGGATGTATCTTTAGGTTACAAATATTTCTCCTGTAGAAAGCATATGGATGGGTTCTGATGTTTCATCCAATCTGTAACCCTGTGCTATTTTATGGGAGCATTTAAGTTGTTCACACTGAGAGTGATTTTTGAAAGATACGTTTTCATTGACATCATGTTGCCTGTGAAGTCCTTATTTTTATAGATTGTCTCTGTAAATTTCTGTTCTATGTCACTCTTGGATTCTTTCTTCTTTTACAGAACACTCCTTAATATTTTTTTTGTAGTACCGACTTGGTGGCCACATACTCTTTTAAGCCTTGCCGGACTTGGAAACTCTATCTCTCCATTCATTTTGAATGTCAGCCTTGCTGGATAAAATATTCTTGGATGCATGTTCTTTCTTTTATTGCCCTGAATATGTCTTGCCAGCCCTTTCTGGCTTGCCAGGTTTCTATGGACAGGTCTGACGTTATTCTGATGGGCTTTCCTCCCTACATAAGGAATCTCTTCCCCCTAGCTGCTCTCAAGAGCTCCTGTTTAAAATTATGATTCATCATTTTCACAATCATTTGTCTCGAGGTCTTTCTAGATTCTATGTTCTTGCAGATTCCCTTTCTGCTTCTAGGACACGAGCGACGGTTCCATTCCACCGATTGGGAAAATTTTTATGGAGAATTTGTTCAACTATACCCTCTGGTCTTCTTTCTTTCTTCTCCCCCTCAGGGATTCCAATAATTCAGACATTGGAATGTTTCATGGCATCATTTATTTCCCTAATTCTGTTTTCATGGCTTCTAAGCTGTTTGTTCCTGGCCTCCTCCTGATCCTTTTTCTCTATAAGTTTGTCTTATACATCACTAATTCTATCTTCTGCCTCAGTTACCCTAGCTGCTAGAGAATTTAGATTAGATTGGAACTCATTGATAGCATTTTTAACTACTTCCCTGGTGGCTTTCACTTGTGCCCTAATCGATTCCATGTTGTCATTAATGGTTTTCTCCAACCTAGGCATTGCCTAGATAATTGCCTGAATTCCCTTTCTAGCATACTGTTTATGTCCATATCCAATAACTCTGAAGGAGAGGGAGCAGTCTCTGAATTTTCCCTCCGTTGGGCATTCCTCCTCCTAGTCATTTTGGTGAAAGATGGTTGAGGGCATGTGTAGCTGAATGTATCAACCGTGAGCCAGGCAAGGTGCACCCTGGAAGGCTTCTGAGTAATCAAGAGTCCCCACCAAAAAGAAAGAAGAATGAAAAAAAAAAAAAGAGAGAGAGAAAGAGAGAGACAGAAAAAAATAAAATAAAAGAGAAGACCCAGCCCGAATGGGCCCAAATGTAAGATTTATAAGGTATACAAACAAAAACAGAGAAACAAAAAGACCAACAAAAGTAAATGACAAGAAAAAAGAACCCAGCCAAAAGGAGCCCCAAGTATAAGATTCATATACTACCAGAACAAAAACACAGAAACACTGACAGAAGAAAAAATGGGAGTTGGTTATAATTCCTCAGTGTGGTCGAGGAAGTTTATTTTGATTCTTTCTGGGTGTTTCTTGATAACTTTGTTGCAGAACTCAAATTTCCAAAGATAAAGGGGGATTAAATCTGGTTTATATATAAGGGTAGTATTGACTGGGGAAAGAGAATTACCTTGAAGTGCATCTCTATATGAATATTAAAAAAATAGGAAAGCAAAAGAAAAACACTGGTATATGTATCAAAAAAAGTTCAAGTTAAAAGGTCATTATCTAATTTGTTGTATTGAACCTCTCATTGTGATGTTAAATAGATTTAAAAAACTAAAAAAGTTAAAAAGAATGAGAATAGTGGGAATGAATTAAAAATAAAATTGTATCTATGAAATATTCAAGTTTTCGGGCAATTCCGGTAGCTTAATATCTTTTCCCCTGATATTGGGGTTTTACAATTTTATGGGGACTCTGTGGTGGTTGTCCTTTTGTTTTTTTTTTGTCGGGCTTTCTGGGGGAGGGGCCTGCGGCATTGTTTTTCAGGCAGTCTTGCCTGGGTCAAGTCCTCCTGCCCCCTATCAAGGGACTGGGCTCTGAGGAAACCGGTTTTTCAGGCTTTTGTTCTCTGGAGGGTTTTTTTTTTCCCTTGGCAGCTTTTGGGGTTCTTTGGAGGTTTAGAAGAAAGCAAACTGCACCCAGATCTCCATCTCATAGAGCAGCCTCAGGCTGTTCCCCTCTGGGTGGTCCAGAGCACATAGAATCCCCCTCCGCCACCTCTCACCACCAGAGTGCATCCCCAGCCACCATCTCAGGGGGTGCAGGAGCTCCTGCTTGTCTCTGCACCCCTTTGTTACTAAAATTGCAAGGGATATTGGTCCAGGGAGCCTGCTTCCAGTGGTTGCCTTTACGTCCTGCTGTTTCGGCAGGTTCAGACCACTGGAGACATCCCAACCAGAGATAGCGGGCTGGTATTTTTACTGCTGCCCCCAACCCTGGGGCTGGGAGTGTTCAGATTCTTGGCTGGTCCTAGAGACCACTGGCTAGTCCCCACATGGACCTCTCTTGGGGGAGGGTGTGGAGCACGGCTTAGGCCCTGTTTGTACAACACGGGTGTGCAGATCGCAAAAGGCTGTGGTTCTAGAGAGCTCTGTTTTTCATACACACCAGACTCTCTTGCTCAGGCGACTAAGGGACCAGGGCCTGGAGGTTTCACATCACTCTCTCTGGCATGGGTGTTCCCTGGCGGTGGCCATCCTGGGTCCATGGCCTTAAGTCCATTCCCATTACCACCCTAATCCCCAGTATCCCCTTAAGGTCTTTTGCTCTTTTTGAGTGCTTTTAACTAGACTCCAAGTTAATGCTGGTACCCAATCACAGGGCACTTTCGTATTGGGGTATCACTTTACAATGGGTCTCTTCTGGTGGCTCCCTCCCCCTTCTGTTTATATCCCATATCAGTCCAATCATTCAAACTCTGCTGCTTTACCTCACCACTGGTGTCTTCTCCCCATGTGGAGATCCAGAGGTCTCTAATCCTACACCTCAGGCTGATTTCCTGGTTTTTCAGAGTGTTCTGGTAGATAATCAGCTCACATTAGATGACTGGTTGAAACAGTGTCTCCTACTTCCCGCCATCTTGCCCCCAGCTGTCGTGATGGTGGTTTTTTCTCCTCTCTGTTTGAGATTTCCTTTACTTGAGCCCTTTCTCTCTTTTCCTGGTATGTGTGGTTAAAGGTTTCTCAATTTTAGTGTGTGTATTGGTTTATGAATTTTGGTGTCTTTCTGTGTGTGTGTGTGTGTGTGTGTGTGTGTGTGTGTGTGTGTGTGTGTTTAAAAAAACAGTTACTGGAACCACTGATGTCTTCTAATTTTTTTAAGTTTTCATATCATTAATTTATACTCTAATCTTTATTATTTACTTTCTTCTCCAGGATTTAGGATTTGTTTGTTGTTATTTTTTTTTTAGCTCCATTAGGTTTAAGAGTAATTCTTTTTTTTTTTAATTTAATTTTATTTTTGCAGTGTTCCAAGATTCATTGTTTATGCACAACACCCAGTGCTCCATCCAGTATGTGCCCTCCTTAATATCTACCACCAGGCTCACCCATTCCCCCCACCCTTCTCCCCTCCAAAACCCCCAGTTTGTTTCTCAGATTTCACAGTCTCTCACGCTTCATCTCCCCCTCTGATTTATGACAATTCACTTTCTATTTCCTCTCCTAATGTCCTCCGTGTTATTCCTTATGTTTCACAAGTAAGACAAACCATATGATATTTGCTTTCTCTGCTTGACTTATTTCACTCAGCATAATCTCCACCAGTCCCATCCATGTTGATACAATAGTTAGGTATTCATCCTTTCTGATTGCTGCATAATATTCCATTGTATATATGGACCATATCTTCTTGATCCATTCTTCTGTTGAAGGGCACCTTGGCTCATTCCACAGATTGGCAATTGTGGCCATTGCTGCTATGAACATTGGGGTACATATGGCCCTTCTTTTCACTACATCTTTATCTTTGGGGTAAATACCCAGTAGTGCAATTGCAGGGTCACAGGGTAGCCCTATTTCAACTTCTTGAGGAATCTCCACATTGTTTTCCAAAGCAGCTGCACCAACTTGCCTTCCCACCAACAGTGTAGGAGGGTTCCCCTTTCTCCACATCCTCTCCAACACTTGTTGTTTTCAGTTTTGTTAATGGCGGCCATTGTAATTGGTGCAAGATGATGTCTCAATGTGGTTTTGATTTGAACTTTCCTGATGGCTAATGATGATGAACATTTTTTCATGTGTCCGTTAGCCATCTTTATGTCTTCTTTGGAGAAGTGTCTGTTCATGTCCTCTACCCATTTTTTGATGTGATTATTTGTTTTGTGTGTGTTGAGTTTGAGGAGTTCTTTGTAGAGGTTGGATATCCGCCCTTTGTCCTTAGTGTCATTTGCAAATATCTTCTCCCATTCCGTGGGTTACCACTTTGTTTTGTTGACTGCTTCCTTTGCTGTGCAGAAGCTTTTGATCTTCATGAAGTCCCCAAAGTTCATTTACACTTTTGTTTCCCTTGCCTTTGGAGACATGTCTTGAAAGAAGCTGCTGTGGCCGATGTAGAAGAGGTTACTGCCTATGTTCTCTTCTAGGATTCTGATAGATCACTGCCTCACGTTGATATCTTTTATCCATCTCGAGTTTATTTTTGTGTATGTGGAAGATAATGGTCGTGTTTCATTCTTTTATACATAGCTATCCAATTTTCCCAACACCATTTATTGAAGAGAGTTTTATCAATGAAATCAGTAGCTGGTTTTTGAAAGAATCAATAAGATTGTTAAACAACTGGCCAAACTAATCCAGAAGAAAGGAGAGAAGACCCAAATTAATGAAATTATGAATGAAAGGGGAGAGATCATGACTAACACCAAGGAAATAGAAACAATCATCAGAAATTATTATCAACAGTTATATGCCAATAAGTTAAGCAACTAGAAGAAATGGAAACATTCCTGGAAACCTATGAACTTCCAAAACTGATTCAGGAAGAAATGGACAACCTGAATAGACCAATATTTAGTAACAAAATTGAAGCGGTGATCAAAAGCCTCCCAGAAAACAAGAGCCCAGGCCTTGGCGGCTTCCCTGGGGGAATTATACCAAATAATCAAAGAAGAAATAATACATATTCTCCTGAAGCTGTTTCAAGAGATAGAAACAGAAGGAAAACGTCCAGACTCTTTCAATGAAGGCAACATTACCCTGATCCCCAAACCAGGCAAAGAACCCCTTAAAAAGGAGAATTTCAGACCAATGTCCCTGATGAATATGGATGCCATGATTCTCAACAGGATCCTAGCTACTAGGATCTAATGGTATATTAAGCACATTATCCACCAAGACCAGGTGGGATCTGTCCCTGGAACACAAGGGTGGTTCAACATTCGCAAATCAACCAGTGTGGTAGAACAATTCAATAAGAGAAGAGAGAAAAAGCACATGGTCCTCTCAATTGATGCAGAAAAAGTATTTGACAAGATTCAGTATCAGTATCTGTTCCTGATTAAAACGCTTCAAATATAGGGATATAGGAAACATTTCTCAACTTCATAAAATCCGTTATTTTTCCTTTTTTTTTTTTTTTTTTTTTTTTTTTTTTTTTGAGTGCGGCTATGTATTTCCCCCCTAGGAATGCATTTGCTGTATCTCATAGGTTTGGACAAATGTGTCTTCATTCTCATTGGTTTCCGTGAATTGTTTAAGTTCTTTGATATTTTGGTTGACCTAAACATTCCTGAGCAGAATGGACTTTAGGTTCCAAATGTGTCTCTTGTAGGAAGCATATGGATAGGTCCTGTCGTTTTATCCAGTCTGCAACCCTATGCCATTTTTGGGGAGCATTTAGGCCATTCATGTTGAGAGTGATTATTGAAAGACAAGTTTTTATTGACACCATGTTACCTGTGAAGTCTGTGTTTCTATAGATTATCTCTATAAATTTCTGCTCTATATCACTCTTGGGTTATTTCTTCTTTAACAGAAGCCCCCTTAATATTTCTTGTAATGCCGGCTTGGTGGTCACATACTCTTAATCTTTGCCAATCTCAGAAGCTCTTTATCTCTCCATCCATTTTAATGTCAGCCTTGCTGGATAAAGTATCTTTGGCTGCATGTTCTTCTCATTTAGTGCCCTGAATATGTCTTGCCAGTCCTTGTTGGCTTGCCAGGTTTGTGTGGAGAGGTCTGACATTATTCATTATTATCTGACATTATTCTGATGGACCTTTAAAAAATCTCTAGTTAAAAAATCTCTTCCCCCTTGCTACCCTTAGGACCTCTTGTCTAAAATTATGTTTCTTGAATTTCCCAATTAAGTGTCTGGAGGTTTTTCTAGAATCCTTGATTTGTGGTGATGTCCTTTTGGTCTCTGGGACTTGAACACTTGTCCCATTCTCCATATTGGGGAATTTTCATCCAGAATTTTTGAAGTATATCTTCTAGTCTTCTCTCTTTCTCCACCCCCTCAGGGATCCCAATAATTCTGATGTCGGAATGTTCCATGCTGTAATTTATTTCCCTAGTTCTGCCCTCATGGCTTCTATGCTGTTTATTCCAGGCCTCCTCCTTATCCTTCTTTTGTATCAGTTTTTCTTCTAAATTACTATTTTGATCTTCTGCCTTGGTTCCTCTGGCTGTTAGAGTATTTGGATCAGATTGGATCTCATTGATAACATTTTAAAATACTACCAGATTGACCCTCATTTCTACCTGCAGAGATTCTATGTTTCCACTAATGGTCTTCTCCAACCTAACCATTGCCTGGATAGTTGTTACCCTGAATTCCATTTCAAACCTACTGTTTATATCCATATCCAATAGTTCTGTGGCAGAGGGCACAGTCTCTGAATTTTTCCTCTGTTGGGTGTTCCTCCTTTTAGTCATTTTGGTGAGAGGTGGTTGAGGGGATGTATAGCTGAATATATCAACCATGATTCAGGTAAGGTGCACCTTGGAATGTTTTGGAGCAATCAGAAGTTACTACCAAGAACAAAGAAAAAAGAAAAAAAAAAGGAGAGAGAAAAAGAAAAAAAATGAACCCCAAAAGTAATATTTATAAGGTCCCAAACCAAAAATGAACAAACAAAATGACTGAGAAAATTAAAAGGTAAATATGAAAACCCCAGCTAAAATGAAACCCCAAAATAAGATTTATACAGTACAAAACCAAAAACAAATACACAGAAACACTGACAAAAGAATAAGACGGGAAGGTGGTTATAAACCCTCAATGTGGGTGAGGAAGATTCTTTTTTTCTTCAGTGTATCTTGTTATCTTTTTTAAAGGACTAAACTTTCCACAAATACTGGGAATTTAAACCTGATTTATATATAGGGGTTGTAATGAATAGGGAAAAGAGACTACGTTGGAGCTTCTATGTCTATATCTATCTATCTATCTATCTAGATGTAGATATAGATATAGATACAGATATAGGTATAGATAGAGATATAGATATATAAACAGAAAAGGAAACACAGGCATATGTATAAAAAAAGTTATTATGGAATATGTTGTATTAAACCTATGGTTGTAATGGTAAGTAGGTTAAACAAATAAAAAACAAGAATCATGAGAACGAATTTAAAACAAAAAGAAAGAAAAGTTGTGTCTATGAAATGTACAGATTTTGGGGTAATACCGGGAGCTTAATATACTGTTTTTCCTTGATGTTGGGGTTTTACAGTTTTATGGGATCCTGTGGTGGTTGTCCTCTGTTCCTTTGGCTTGCCTTCTGGGGGAGGGGCCTGACACATTGTTTTTCAGTCAATCTTGCTTGGGCTGCATCACCCTGACCCCTGTCAAGGGGCTGGGCTCTGTGGAAACAGTTTTTTCAGGTTTTTGTTCTCTAGATGGTTTTGTTCTTTGGTGGCTTTATGTGGCTTTTTGGAGGGTCAGAGCAAAGTAAACTGTCTGTACCCAGACTTCTGCCCCAGAGAGAGGCTGTAGTCTGGTCCCCTCTGGATGGTCCAGAACACACAGACTTCCCCTCTGAAACTCCGCTGAACAGTGCAACCTCCCACAGGTGGTGCACACTCCCAGACACCATCTCAGTGGTTGCCTGAGGCCCTGCTTGTCTCTGCTCCCAGGTGCCACTAAAACCACAAGCAATATTGGTCCTTGTGAGCCTGATCCAGGTGGTTGCCATTTTTGGGACTGCTGTCTGGAACCCACGCCCATGCCAGGGGTGCTGAAATCCAGGCGGGGGTGTAGGCGAGGATAGGTTGTGGGTCCAGGGACCACTGACTGGAGCTTGCACCGGGCTCTCTCAGGCACAGGCAGGGGTATGCCCAGCCCCAGTGGTGGCGCAGGTCGTGGAAGGCTACCAGCTAAGGGATCTCTGGCTGGAGCCTGTGCTTCGCTCTGTCAGGCACAGGTAGTGTGCCGGCTGTGCTCGCCCTGGGATCGTGGGCTTAGGTCCATGCCTGTGGCTGCCCAATTCCAATTGTCCCTTAAGACCCTTTGTTCTTTTTGAGTGTTTTTACCCAGACTGGAAGTTAATGCTGGTCCCAATCCCAAGGCACTTTTGTATTGGGGTATTATTTTCCAATAGGTCTTTTCTGATGGCTCCTTCCCCCTTCTGTTTATCCCCCGTATCAGTCTGAACACTCCCACTCCACTATACCTCTCCACTGACGATCTTCTGCCCCTGTAGTGATCCAGAAGTGTATTAGGCTGATTTCATGTGTGTTCAGAGCATTCTGGTATAAATCTAGCTCAATTCAGGGGACCAGTTGAAACAGGGTCTCCCACTTCTCTGCCATCTTGATCCTCCTCCTGCTTTTGTGTGTGTGTGTGTGTGTGTGTGTGTGTGAGAGAGAGAGAGAGAGAGATAGAGAGAGAGAGAGATATTTTTGTTGCTTCTTGATATAGGCCTGTATTGCTATAAATTTCCCTCTTAGATCGCTTTCACTGCATCACAGAGGTTTTTGATATTTGAGCTTTCATTTTCATTTGGTTCCATTTATTTGTTTTTGTTGTTTTTAATTTTAATCTCAATTAGTTAATATACAGTGTTATATTGGTTTCAGGTGTACAGTATGGAACTTCAACACTTCATACATCACCCTGTGCTCATTAAGTCAAGTGAACTCTTTAATCCCCATCACCTATTTGGCCCATTCCCCCACCTACCTCCCCTCTGATAACCATCAGATCTGTCCTCTATAATGCATAGTTTGTTTCTTACTTTGTCTCTCTCTTATTTTCACTTTGTTTGCTTGTTGTGTTTCTTAAATTCCACATATGAGTGAAATCATATAGTATTTGTCTTTCTTTTGCTGGCTTCTTTCACTTAGCATTATACTCTCTAACTCCATCCATGTTCTTGCAAACAACAAGATTTCATTATTTTTTGTTTCTGAATTGTATATATATATCACACCTTCTTTATCCATTCCTCAATTGGTGGACTCTTGGGCTGCTTCCATATCTTGGTTATTGTAAATAATGCTGCTATAAAGATAAGGGTACATGTATCCTTTTGAATTAGTGTTCTTGTATTCTTTAGGTAAATACCCAGTAGCACAATTGCTAGATTATAAGGTAGTTCTATTTTTAACTTTTTTGAGTAACCTCCATACTGTTTTCCACAATGGCTGCACCAGTTTGCATTCCTACCAAGAGGTTACACGTGTTCCTTTTTCTCGACATCAGCACCAACACCTGCTGTTTCTTGTGATGTTAATTTTAGCTATTTGGAAGGGTGTTCCTTATACTATTAAAATTTATTTTTTGATATCCCATTTGATCCACTCATTGTCTAGTAGCATGTTATTTAACCTCCATGTATTTGTGGTCTTTCCAAATTTTTCTTGTGTTTGACATCTAGTTTCATAATGTTGTGGTCAGAAAATATGCATGATACGATTTCAATCTTGAACTTGTCGAAGTTTGTTTTTTTTGGGGGGTTAATGTGTGATCTCTATTCTGGAGAATGTTCTGTGTGTGCCTGAAAATAATGTGTATTCTGCTGGCTTAGGATGGAATATTCTGAATGTATCTGTTAAATCCATCTTGTCCAGTGTGCTGTTCAAAGCCATTGTTTCCTTGTTGGTGTTTTTCTTAGATGATGTGTCCAATGGGTCCACCCCATTAAGTGGGGTGTTAAAATCCCCTCTTATTATCACCCATTATTGATTAGTTATTTTATGTTTGTTATTAACTCTTGTGTGTATTTAGGAACTCCTATATCAGGTACAAAAATATTTGCAATTGCTATATCTTTTTGTTGGATTGTCCCCTTAATGCTTGTATAGTGTCCTCCATTCTCTCTTATTACAGTGTTTGTGGTAAAGTCTGCTTTGTTCAATATAAGTATTTCTTTTCTGACTTTCTTTTGAATTCCATTTACATGTTATGTTTTTCCATTCCATCGCTATCCATCTGCAGGTGACTTTAGGTCTAAACTGAGTCTCTTATAGGCATCATATAAATGGGTCTTTTAAAAAAAATCCATTGCATCACCGTATGTGTTTTGATTGGAGCACGTAGTTCATTTACATTCAAAGTAATTTTTTTAAAGTACTTACTGATAGGTATTTATTGACATTTTACTAATTGTTTTGTGGGCGTTTTTGAAGATTCTGTCTGATCCTTTCTTGTCTTTCTCTCTTTCGTGTTTTGCTGATTTTCTTTAGTGATATATTTGGATTTCTTTCTCTTTATTCTTTGCATTTTTATTAGTGGGTTTTGATATATGGTTATCATTAAGCTTGTATATAACCTCTTCTACATATAGCACTTTATATTAAGTTAATGGTCATTCAATTTTGAACCCATTTTTTTCTCCTCTCATCTCCTTATTTAAGGTATATAATATTATATTTTATATCCACCTTTTGTGATATCCTTTGTGATTATTTATAGAAAACTGAGGTGGAAGTTCTTCTTCCTGGCTCTCTGTCTTGACTGGGGATTAGTCCTTGACTCTTTAGGCTGAAGTTTTTCTTTCGGCTCTTCATTTTCATTGGTGTTTATTACCTTATTCCTGGGCTGGAAGGTTTTTCTCCTAGTTCTTTGTTTGAGTGGAATTCACCACCTCACTCCGGGTCTGGATTTTTTTTTTTCTGTCTCTCTGTGAAAATTTTTCATACACTTTATCTGATGCTGATTTTCCACTGGGAACTTCTAAGTTGATTGAAACCCTTTTCATGAATCTCTGCTCATTATATGTTTTGGCAACGCTGCCTACCCACTTATTGTTTGTATAATTTTGCTGAGGATAATTTTGAACTTTGTGGGCTCTTCATAAACCGTGCAATCTCCCCCACCTGAATCCTCTAAGAATCTCTACCTTTCCATTGCTTCCACTTATCTGTTTACCACCTCTATTCTTCCCATCACTCCCTTTAATCCTTTGCTATGTTCCCCCTTCAAATTCCTTCCCTCTCTGGATATCTCTGCCAGACTTTTCCCTTCCCACCCCAACCCCTCTGGTCCCTACAGTCACTTTAACTTTAGGCTGCATACCCTTATGGATGCCCCTCAAGGAACCAAGTGCTCATCAAAAGCGACTACTTGTGAATAAAAACAGAAAAGAAAAGAGCTAATCAAAAATAGGCTGGATATTTTGTCCACTTAAGTAACTTTGGACACTTTTAAACTGCTACTAGATGTCTCTTCAGCCTCAAAGGTAGGGCATAAGCACACACAAGATTATATATCATGACAAAATAAATCTTAAAAAATTTCTTTACAAATATGGGTAAAAAGCATTAGTCTTCATATTTAGCATTAGTTTTCATATTTAATAGAAAATGTTATCTTGTCCCATATTGGACAGAAACACTACTTAGATGAAAATATAAAGTGGAATAATGTGAGAATCAACTATTTTATATAAATCGGTGAGTTTTATATTACTTTGTTTCCTGATTAATGGTTAAAACTTTATAATGAACTCTATAAGATCTCTGCATCTGTATGACTGTACATGTATGTATAGTTATATGTATGTTATCTGTATGTTTTGTTTTTTCTGCCTCCAGATGGTATAGCTATTGTGATTCATAAAATCCCTTAAAAAAGACTTATTTAAATTGACCCAATTACCACATGCCCCACCCACCTCCCCTTCAGCAGCCCTGTTTGTTTCCTATAGTTATGGGTCTCTTGTGTTTTTTCTCCCTCTCTGATGACTTCCATTCAGATTTCCCTCCCTTACCCGATGATCCTCTGTGCTGTTTCTTATATTCCACATATGAGTGAAACCATATGATAATTGTCTTTTTCTGATTGACTTATTTCACTCAGCATAATATCCTCTAGTTCCATCCACATCAATGTAAATGGTAAGTATTGATCCTTTCTGATGGCTAAGTAATGTACCACCATGTGTGGAACACACACCACATTATTTCTATTCATTCATCTGTTGATGGACATCTCAGCTCTTTCCACACTTTGGCTATGTGGACATTACTTCTATAAATATTGGAGATCAGGTGACCCTTTGGATCAATAAATTTGTATCTTTGGGGTAAATACCTAGTACTGCAATTGATGCATCATAGGGTAGCTTTATTTTTAATTTCTTGAGAAACCTGCATACCATTTTCCAGAGTGGCTGTACCAGCTTCCATTCCCACCAATGGTGGAAAAGGATTCCCCTTTCTCCACATCCTCACAAGTATTTGTTGTTTCCTAATTTGTTAAGTTTAGCTATTCTGACTGGTATCTCATCATGGTTTTGATTTGTATTTCCCTAATGGCAAGTGATGTTGAGCATTTTTTCATGTGATTGTTGGCCATTTGTATGTCTTCTTTGGAGAAATGTCTGTTCATGTCTTCTGCCCATTTCTTGACTAGATTCTTTTTCTTTTGGGTGTTGGGTTTAATAGGTTATTTATAGTTCTTGGATACTAGATCTTTATCTAATGTATCATTTACAAATATCTTCTCCCATTCCATAGGTTGCTTTTTAGTTATTTTTTTTTAATTGTTTCCTTGGCTGAGCAGAAGCTTGAGCACTGGGTGTTATATGCAACTGATGGATTCTTGAATGCTACATCTAAAATTAATGATATGTTGGCTAATTGAATTTATTTTTAGAAGCTTTTATTTATTTGAGAGAGAGTGTGAGATACAGAGCATGAGCAGAGGGGAAGGGGCAGAGGAAGAGGGAGAAGCAGACTCCTCACTGAGCAGGGATCCCAATGCAGGGTCTAATCCCAGTACCCCAGGATCATGACCTGAGCCAAAGGCAAACACCTAACTGACGGAGCCACCCAGGTGCCCTTGGCTAACTGAACTTAAAGTAAAAAAAAAAAAGGGGGGGCACCTGGGTGGCTCAGTTCTTAAGCTCAGGTCATGATCCCAGAGTCAAGGGATCTATCTCTGCATCGAGTGCCACATCGGGCTCCATGCTCCACAGGGAGCCTATTTCTCCCTCTCCCACTCCCTCTGCTGTGTTCCTTCTCTCACTGTGTCTCTCTCTGTCAAATAAATAAAATCTTAAAAAAAATAAAGTAAGAAAAATAAATTCAATGAATCTATCTATAAAAATATAAATCGACTTAGAGATAAATGAGAACTTAAATCAAATATTCTTTTTTTAAAATTTAATTTTATATTTTCAGTGTTCCAAGATTGATTGTTTATGCACCACACCCAGTGCTCCATGCAATACATGCCCTCCTTAATACCCACCACCAGGTTCACCTAACCCCCTACCCCTCCCTTCCAAAACTCTGTTTGATTCTCAGAGTCCATAGTCTCTCATGGTTTGTGTCCCCCTCTGATTTCCCACAATTCACTTTTCCTTTCCTTCTAATGTCCTCCATGTTATTCCTTATGCTCCATAAGTAAGTAAAATATTCTTAAAACTATAAGAATTATAGGAAGAAGCACAAATGCTTTTCAAGTGAATATGAGTTGGAAAATCTCTTTGGATAATAATATTAATTTAATACTGTTGTTTTAATAAAAACAGCTGTGTCTTCTGAATTATCAACATTACCTATAATATCAGCATACTTTTTTTTTTTGAAGATTTTATTTATTTATTTCACAGATAGAGATCACAAGCAGGCAGAGAGAGAGGAGGAACCTGGCTTCTTGCAGAGCAGAAAGCCTGATGTGAGGCTTGATCCCAGGACCCTGGGATCGTGACCTGAGCCAAAGGCAGAGGCTTTAACCAACTGAGCCACCCAGGTGACCCGTCAGCATACATTTTTTTTCTACCCCAATTTTCTATAAAAATAAGGTTTAAAATGGAAAACAGAGGGATGCCTGGGTGGCTCAGTCAGTTAAACATCTGCCTTTGGCTCAGGTCATGATTCCAGTATCCTGGGATCGAGTTCCTCCTTGAGCTCGTTGCTCAGCAGGGATCCAACTTCTCCTTCTGCCTACCACTCCCTCTGCTTGTGCTCTCTCTCTCTCTGACAAAATAAGTAAATAAAATGTTTAAAAATAAAAAAATAAAAATATAGAAAACAGATAACAATATGATGGGCTAGTTGATTGGTGTTATATCTGTCTGAAAATTGGTTCCAAAATATTTTTGCTCATTTCCGACCTTAGGTATGGTAAGTTAAGGAATATATATTCACTCAGTGTTGGGTTATTTCTATGTCAGATAAGCTACTGAAACACTACTAACAAAAGTTAAATTTATGTATTTTTTATCATTTTATTATTTTTTATGTTTAATATAGAGAAGATAAATATATTTGTGTCTGTGCATAAACATTTATAATTGTACTATACACAGAGGGTCACCATCATAGCCATTTAGGAGACTATAACCTTTGTCTGCTTGTAAAGATCAGTAATTAGACAGCTGTCTATGAAGAACACCTCTAGAGAGCACTAGAGTCCACTTGAGAAAATTTAGCATCAGAATAGGATAAAAAACTTGAGAGACCAAAACAAAACAAAACAAAACAAAGAAACAAAAAACCAGCTTCATTTTTCCTGGATCATCCTATTTCCCAAGTCAGCATTGCTCTTCACCAAGAAAGAACATATCAGGGAAAAGGAATTCTTCTAATGGGAAAAAGGAGAATGGAATGAGTAATAGCTTCCCCAGTTTTTCTGGCCACTGCAAGAACCAGCTTTGGTTTTTTCCACCCAGAAATTGGCAAAGCTGAGACATTCAGAGATGGTTAGGCAGTACAGACTACAAGTATCAGAATTGCAGCAGGAATAACCACAGTTTACAGTGGCTTCCTCTTCAGAAGACCCCTTCAACTCCTTTGTTGCTAAAGGAACTAATGGCCAGCACAACTTCTATAGATCTCCTATAGATAACACCAGTTTTTGCCTGGTGGACATGTTTGTGGACAGGTATTCATGTTTGTGGACACCAGCCACCTGGGTCTCTCCTCAACATGTAACATGAAAACATATGAAAATATACAACTGGTAAAAGCAAGTATGTAGTCAGATTCAGAATACTCTAGTAATGTAATATGGTGGATTATAACCACTTCAATGTAGTATGAAATTAATGAACAACAGTATTGGGGGAATGAGTTAAGATGGAGAAATAGGGGGACCTTTGGCTTTCTTCAATCCTTGAACACAGTTGTTTTGAGGTCAGACCACTTGGAACACACAAGAAATCAACCTGAGGATTGAAAGAAGTAACTCAATGGTTGGAAAGAGCAAGTGTGGCAGCTGTGAGGTGTATGGATGTGAACTGGGGGAGAGAAAAACTGCCATGCCACAGAAGTGAGGGAATCCTTTCCACAGGGAAAGAATAGGGAGAGGAAGAGAGAAGGGTTAAGAAAATGCAGTGTCAGGTTTGCACAAGAAGAAAGCCTCTCCAGACCACAGACTGGGGAGTCAGAGGAACTGAGTGTGGCAGGTTTTTTGTAAACAGTGTATGGAGCTCAATCTCTGAGGTTTTGGACGTGCATGACTTTTGCCAGAGTGGAACTATGGTGTGCACTTCTGGGGAGAAGGAGGATGCTTGGCTGGAGAGCACAAAGTGGTGTAGGGAGCTCCTGGGTCACAATGGGAGAGATTGTTTCCATTCCTGGAGTACATGTTAGAGGGTATATTGACTCTCCAAGGACAAAAGACCCTGCGGGTAGTAGAAATCACTCTTTCATTAGGAGGGGCAGAGGCACATGCAGAGAATGGATAACCTGGTCGCTGCTTTTTCAGGGGGCACACCATAGACTCCACGCACTGTGAAGGCATGGGGCTGTTTTTTTCCGGGACAAAGGACACTATTAATGGCATAGAAAGACTCAAATCCAAAGAAGGGAGTGGATCTGTGCAGTGCCCATTCCTTTAAGATTTGTTTTGAATCCAAGTCAGCACACAAAGATAAAATACAAGAAAGTTGTGGCACTGGGCATGATGATGGCCCTTGTTTTTCTGTGAGGGCTTCCTGAACAGTGAGTTGTGTGAGATACACTCTCTATGGATGAAAGAGTGCGGTGCCATTTTACCCTTGCCACAAAGACAGTCAGCCTTCAGAGAGTAACAGAGCAGACTCCAGTAGATGTGGGAGCCAATTATATCAAACCGTGGCTTCCTGTGCTTGGCCAGTACATTTTTACTGTAATGGGATTGATTCTCAGCTAGTGCAGCACAGGAAGCACTCCACATGCACCAAATCAACTGATCATAATTCAGTGTCCCCTTCAAATCTGATAGAAATAGGACCAGGCTGTATTTTTTTCCTGATTCTCTTCTTTCTTTCTTTCTTTCTTTCTTTCTTTCTTTCTTTCTTTCTTTCTTTCCTTCTTTCTTTCTTTCTCTTTCCTTTCTTCTTCTTCTCCTCCTCCTTCTTCTTCTTCTAATTAGAATTATAGGATTTTTTTGTTGGATTTTCTTTTTTCATTTCCTTTTCTCTTTTTTTCTCTGGATCAGGTTTCTTTTTGTTTTTTTGATTTTTCTTTATTTTCCCATATTTTTCTTGGAAATCAGCCTGCTAGCTTTTTAAAAAGATTTTTAAAAATTTCTATTTTTTTTTTTTTTTTTGATTGAGCCTTGGGTGCCTATGTATTTCACCCTTAGGACCACCTTTGCCATATCCCATAGGTTTTGGACCAATGTGCCTTCATTCTCATTGGCTTCCATGAATTGCTTAAGTCCTTTGGTTTCCTGGTTGACCCAAACATTCTTCAAAATGATGGTGTTTAGGTTCCAAGTATTTGAATTCCTTCAAAACTTTTTCTTGTGATTGAGTTCTAGTTTCAGAACATTGTTGTCTGAGAATATGCAGGGAATAATCTCAATCTTTTGGTATTAGTTAAGATCTGATGGGTATTAAGAAGGGCATGTACTGCATGGAGCACTAGGTGTTATATGTAAACAATGAATCCCGCAACACTACATCAAAATCTAGTGATGTACTTTATGGTGACTAACATAACATAATAAAAAATAATAATTAAAAATTTTTTTTTTTAAACTTTGGGCACCTGGGTGGCTAAGTGGGTTAAGCCTCTGCCTTCAGCTCAGGTCATGATCTCAGGGTCCTGAGATTAAGCCCCACATCGGGATCTCTGCACAGCAGGGAGCCTGTTCCCCCTCTCTCTATGCCTTCCTCTCTGCCTACTTGTGATCTCTCTCCCTGTTAAATAAAGAAATAAAAAAATCTTTAAATTTGTAAAATTTTTAATTTATATTCAATTAGACAACATAGTTTCAGATAGAATTCAATAATTCATCAGTTGCATACAACACCCAGTGCTCATCATATCACATGCCCTACTCATTGCCAATCACCGAATTACCTCCCATCCAGCAACACTTAGTTTGTTTCCTATAGTTAAGACCACAAAAGAATCTTAACTATAGGTTTAAAGCCTTTTAATTACCTGCTTTAAAAAAAAAATCTTTTCCTTTTTCCTTCTCTCTTTCTCTGTCTGGATCAGACTTTTCTGGAGATCAGGCTCTTTCTTTCTCTCTTTTTTCTTTTTCTTTCTTTTTTTCCAAGTTCATTTTAACAAAGTAATCAATGTATACCTGGATAAAGGACCAAAAACTCCCCACAGCAAGCAAGGAGGAATTCTGCAGAGGACTGGCCACTGGAAAAGAGCAGACAAAATGTAACAGCAAAGTGAGCACAACATACCCCAGAAACACTTCCTGAAGTTCCAGGCCCTGGACAGTGTATGACCTCTTTTTTTAATATAGTGTTACTCTGAGGTGCAGGAAACACAAGAAGATTTTATAACACACAAAAGATTAAAAAAAAAAACTTAGCCAAAATAACAAGATGGAAGTATTCTTCCCAAAAGAAAGATCAGAAAGGTATCATAGCCAAGGATTTGCTGACAACAGATATAAGCAATATATGTGAAAAATAATTTAGAAAAAACAGTCATAAGACTGCTAACTAGACATGAAAAAAGCAAGAGAAACCCTTGCTGCAGAGGTAAAAGACCTAAAATCTAGTCAGGCTAAAATAAACACTGTAACTGAAATGCAAAACTGACTTGTTATAATCACAATGAAGATTGTAGAAACAGTGGAGAATATAGGTGATATGAAAGGTAAAATTATGGAAAATAAAGCAGCTGTAAAGAAGAGGGAAATAATAATATTAGATTATGAGGATAGATTCAGGGAACTTGGCCCTTTCACAAAGATAAATAATATCTTTGTTATAAGAATCCCATAAGAAGAGCAGAAAAAAGAGGTAGAAGGTTTATTTGAAATTATAGCTGAGAACTTCTTTAATCTGGGGAAGGAAACAGGCATGCAAGTCCAAGAGGCACAGAGAAACCCCTAAAAATCAACAAAAACAGGACAACATTACAACATAGTGAAACTTGCAAAACACAAATATAAAGAGATAATTCTGAAAGCAGTTAGGGAAAAAAGGTCTTTGATCTATAAAGGTAGACACATAAGGTTACCAGCAGACCTGTCCATGAAGACTTGGCAGGCTAGAAATGAGTGTCATGATATATTCAATGTGCTAAATGGGGAAAATAAGCACCCAGTAATACTTTATTCAATAAGGTGGTCATTCAGAACATAGAGGTAAAGAGTCTCCAAAGACAAACAAAAACTAAAGGAGTTCATGAACACTAAGCAAGAGTTGCAAGAAATGTAAACCTATACCCCTGAAACAAATAATACATTCTATGTTAATAAGAAAATGTAGCAGACAAATATTATATGCTTTTCAGATGTATGGATGAAAAATAAAAACAATGTAATCAGAATTTTGTTCTTCAAAGGTAAAAAAGTGGAAGGACCACAAATACATGAAGGTTAAAGAACATCTTACTAAAGAATGAATGGGTGGCCTGGAAATGAAAGAAGAATGATAAAAAATACATGCAAGCAGGGGAGGAGGAGCAAGATGGCGGAGAAGTAGGAGCCCTGTTTCAACCGGTCCCCTAAAGTGAGCTAAATATCTACCAGAACACTCCGAACATACCCCATAACATCATAACATCACAACACCCATAACATCAGCCTGAGATGTAAGATTATACACTTCTGGATCTCTATAGGGGCAGAAGATCATTAGTGGAGAGATAAAGTCAGTGGGAACATTCAGACTGATATTGGAAGATAAACAGAATGGGGAGGGAGCCACCAGAAGTGACCCATTGGAAAGTAATACCACAATATGAAAGTGCCCTGTGAGTGGGGACCAGCATTAACTTGAAGTCTGGTTAAAAGCACTCAAAAAGAGCAAAAGATCTTAAGGGGTAACTGGAGCAGTTGGGCTGTCAAGGACACGGGCTTAAGCCCACGGTCCCAGAATGGTCACTGCTGGTGACCACACATGTCAGAGAGAGCCCAGAGGGGGACTCCAGTCTGTGGTTCCTGATCCCATGGCTTTCCGCAGCTTGCACCACAACACAGGCTGGGCACACTTCCACCCATGCCTGAAAGAGTCCAGTGTGGGCACCCTCTGGCAGTCTCTGGGCCTGGAGCCTTCCATGATCTACACAGCCACCAGGTCTGAGCACACCCAGCCCGTACCTGAGAGAACCCCGCACAAAATCCAGTCGGGGTCCCTCAGGTCACAGCTTTCCATGACATACGCTGCTGCAGGGTCTGAGCATTCCTGGCATCGGACTGGGCTCTAGACAGCAATCCCAACAATGGCAGCCACCCAGGTTCAGCCTTGCCTGGACCAATATCTCTCACAGTTTTAGTTGCACCAGGGATGCAGAGACAAGCAGCGGCCTTGGGTGACCACTGAGATGGTGGCTGGGGTTGTGCACTGCCTGTGAGCATTTGCACTAATCAGCAGACTTTGTAGAGGGGAAGGCTATGTGGTCTGGGACACCCAGAGGGGAGCAAACTGAGGCATCTCTCTGGGAGGAGGTCTGGGTGTGGACAATTTACTTTCCACTAACCCTCCAAAAAACCACAAAAAGCTGCCAAAGAACAAAAACCTCTAGAGAACAAAAGCGTGGAAAACCAGTTTCCACAGTGCCTAGCTTCTTGATAGGGGACAGGGTGACTCAGCCCAAGAAGGTTGACTGAAAAACAATGTGGCAGACACCTCCCCCAGAAGACAAGCCAAAAGAACAAGAGTACAACCACCACAGGGTCCCCATAAAAGCGTAAAACCCCAACGTCAGGGGAAAACAATATATTAAGCTCCTGGTATTGCCCCCAAATCTGTATATTTCTTAGATACAACTTTTCTTTCTTCTTTTTTAAAGTTATTTCTCACCATTCTTGTTCTTTTCTACTTACCATTACAACTTGAGATTTAATACACCATATTCCATAATTTTTTAACTTGAACTTTTTTCATACATATACCTTTGTTTCTTTTTCTTTTTTTAAAAGTATACATATAGATATAAATTTCAAGGTAACCCTTTTCCTTATTCAATACTACCCCTATGTATAAACCAGTTTTAATTTCCCTGTATCTCTGGAAAGTTGAGTTCTTTAACAAAGATAACAAGAGAGAGAGGAGGACTCAAGATGGCAAAGAAGTAGCAGGTTGAGATGACATCAGGTAGCAGGAGATCAGCTAGATAGCTTATCAAACCATTCTGAACACCTACAAATCCAACAGGAGATCGGAGATAAGAAGAGCAACAATTCTAGAAACAGAAAATTGACCACTTTCTCAAAGATAGGAGCAGTGGAGAAGTGAATCTAAAGTGATGGGAAGATAGACTGAGGGGGAGGGGCTGGCTCCCGGCAAGTGGCAGAGCAATGGAGCACAAAATCAGAACTTTGGAAAGTCTGCTCCACTGAGGGACATTGCTCCAGAGACTAACCTGAGGTGAAGCCCACATGGGGACAGTGTGACCTCAGGTCCCGTGGGGTCACAGAAGGATCAGGGGTGTCTGAGTGTCACAGAGCTCACAGGTATTAGAGCGGGGAAGCTGCCTACAGAGACAGAGCTGAGGAGTGAGCTCTCAACTCAGGGTTACCTTGAATGTTATCTGTGGCACAGGTCACTGCTCTGTGAGTGGGGTCCCCACACGATCCAGGGAGACCCCCCCGGAAGCCCTCAGGGATCTGTGGTGTTCAGAGACTCCAGGTGGAGCTCTGTGCCAGAAACAGAGACGCTTGGTCACAGGCTGGGTGAGCTCTGAGCGCAGCTGGAGGCCAGGGAGATGGGAGTGACTGAGCGCTTTTCTCGAGGGTGCACTGAGGAGTGGGGCTCTAAGCTCTTGGCTCCTCTGGGCTGGAGGTTGGGAGGCAGCAATTTTAATTCCTGTCCTCAGGAACTCTATGGAAAGTGTTCAGGGAACAAAAGCTCCCGAGAGCAAACCTGAGCAGATTATTTAGCCCACCTCCTGGTAAGGGCGGTGCAATTCTGCCTCGCGCAAAGACACTTGATAATCACTGCAACAGGCCTCTCTCCCAGAAGATCAACAAGAAATCCAGCCAAGACCAAGTTCACTTCCCAAGGAGAACAGCGGAATTCCAGAGGAGGAGAAAGCAAAGCATGGAATTCATGGCTTTCTCCCCATGATTCTTTAGTCTTGCAAAGTTAATTAATTGTTTTTAATTTTATATTTTTTTCTTCTGATAATTTTTTTAAACTTTTACCCTTTCCTCTTTTAATGTTTTCTAACTAGTTTATCTTAATACCTTTCACAAAAAAAAAATCGTCTTTAAACATTCATCATTATAGTCATATTTTATCCTTCATTGTATCTAACTTTCTTTTTTGTATACACATAGGGTTTTTTCATCTAAAAAATTTGGGGTACAACTTCTAATAGATCGAAATACACCCTAAATCTAGCACCAGGCCTGTTCTAGTCTCCAACCCAAGCAAATTCTCTGCACCTTCTTTTTCTATTCTCCCAACCAACTTGCCAAATCAACTCCTTTTTTATAAATTAAAAATTTTTTTTTCATCTTTATAGTCATATTCCATCCCTTCATTGTGTTTACCCTTATATATGTTTTTCAATCTTTAAAATTTGGGGAGGTAGTTTCTTCTAAGAGACCAAAATACTCCCCACATTAAATGGGGGGACACTGTTCAAGTCACTAGTCTAATATATATTTTTTTCTTTTTTATAATTTTTAGTTATTTTTTTTCTTTTTTAAATTTTTTTTTCTGAGATTCTTTTTCAACCCTCCCCCCCCACAATTTGGGGGTCTCTTCTGATTTGGTTAAAGCACATTTTCCAGGGGTCTTTGCCACCCTTCTAGTATTTTATTTGCTCCTTCATATATTCTTATCTGGACAAAATGACAAGACAGAAAAACTCACCACAAAAAAAGAACAAGAGGCAGTACCAAAGGCTAGGGACCTAATCAATCAATACAGACATGGGTAATATATCAGATCTAGAGTTCAGAATGACGATTCTCAAGGTTCTAGCCAGGCTTGAAAAAGGCATGGAAGATATTAGAGAAACGCTGTCAGGAGAAATAGAAGCCCTTTCTGGAGAAATAAAAGAACTAAAGTCTAACCAAGTTGAAATAAAAAAAGCTATTAATGAGGTGCAATAAAAATGGAGACTCTTACTGCTAGGATAAATGAGGCAGAAGAAATAATTAGCGATATAGAAGACCAAATGAAAGAGAATAAAAAAGCTGAGCAAAAGAGGGACAAACAGCTACTGGACCACGAGGGCAGAATTCGAGAGATAAGTGACACCATAAGACGAAACAACATTAGAATAATTGGGATTCCAAAAGAAGAAGAAAGAGAGAGAGGGGAGCAGAAGGTATATTGGAGAGAATTATTGGAGAGAATTTCCCTAATATGACAAAGGGAACAAGCATCAAAATCCAGGAGGTGCAGAGAACCCCCCTCAAAATCAATAAGAATAGGTCCACACCCCATCATCTAATAGTAAAATTTACAAGTCGTAGTGACAAAGAGAAAATCCCGAAAGCAGTCCGGGACAAGAAGTCTGTAACATACAATGGTAAAAATATTAGATTGGCAGCAGACTTATCCACAGAGACCTGGCAGGCCAGAAAGAACTGGCATGATATATTCAGAGCACTAAATGAGAAAAACATGCAGCCAAGAATACTATATCCAGATAGGCTATCATTGAAAATAGAAGGAGAGATAATAAGCTTCCAGGACAAACAAAAACTGAAAGAATTTGCAAACGCTAGACCAGCTTTACAGAAAATATTGAACGGGGTCTTCTAGGCAAAGAGACACCTCAAAAGTAGTAGACCAGAAAGGAACAGAGACAATATACAGTAACAGTCACCTTACAGGCAATACAATGGCACTAAATTCATATCTCTCAAAAGTTACCCTGAATGTTAATGGGCTAAATGGCCCCAATCAAAAGACACAGGGTATCAGAATGGATTAAAAAACAAAACCCATCAATATTCTGCCTACAAGAAACACATTTTAGACCCAAAGACACACCCAGATTTAACGTGAGGGGGCCGAAAACAATTTACCATGCTAATGGACATCAAAAGAAAGCTGGGGTGGCAATCCTTATATCAGATCAATTAGACTTTAAGCCAAAGACTATATTAAGAGATGAGGAAGGACACTATATAATACTCAAAGAGTCTGTCCAACAAGAAGAACTAACAATTTTAAATATCTATGCCCCTAACATGGGAGCAGCCAACTATATAAACCAATGAATAACAAAATCAAAGAAAAACATTGACAATAATACAATAATAGTACAAGACATAAACACCCCCCCTCACTGAGATGGACAGATCATCCAAGCAAAAGATCAAAAAGTAAATAAAGGCCTTAAATGACACACTGGACCAGACGGACATCACAAATATATTCAGAATATTCCATCCCAAAGCAACAGAATACACATTCTTCTCTAGTGCACATGGAACATTCTCCAGAATAGATCACATGCTGGGTCATAAATCAGGTCTCAACCAGTATCAGAAGATTGGGATCATTCCCTGAATATTTTCAGACCACAATGCTCTGAAGCTAGAACTCAATCACAAGAGGACATTTGGAAAGAACCCAAATACATGGAAACTAACCAGCATCCTTCTAAAGAATGAATGGGTCAACCAGGAAATTAAAGAATTGAAAAAAATTCATGGAAACAAATGATAATGAAAAAAAAAAAACTGTTCGAAATCTGTGGGACACAGCAAAGGCAGTCCTAAGAGGAAAATATATAGAGATACAAGCCTTTCTCAAGAAACAAGAAAGCTCTCAAATACACAACCTCACCCTACACCTAAATGAGCTGGAGAAAGAACAACAAAGAAAGCCTAAACCCAGCAGGAGAAGAGAAATAATAAAGATCAGAGGAGTAATCAATGAAATAGAAACCAAAAAAAAAAAAAAGAACAATCAACGAAAGTAGGAGGTTGTTCTTTGAAAGAATTAATTGGTAAGGCCCTGACCAGACTTATCAAAAAGAAAAGCAAAAGGACCCAAATAAATAAAATGATGAATGAAAGAGGAGAGATCACAACCAACACCAAAGAAATACAAACAATTATAAGAACATATAATGAGCAACTATACGCCAACAAATTTGACAATCTGGAAGAAATGGATACATTCCTAGAAACATATAAACTACCACAAATGAACCAGGAAGAAATAAAAAACCCGAACAGACCCATAACCAGTAAGGAGATCAAAACAGTCATCAAAAATCTCCAAGGAAACAAAAACCCAGGGCCAGATGGCTTCCCAGGGAAATTCTACCAAACATTTAAAGAAGAATTAATTCCTATTCTCCTGAAACTGTTTCAAAAAATATACATGGAAGGAACACTTCCCAACTCATTTTATGAGGCCACCATTACCTTGATCCCAAAACCAGACAAGGATCCTATCAAAAAAGAGAATCACAGCCCAATATCCTTGATGAAGACAGATGTGAAAATTCTCACGAAAATACTAACCAATAAGATCCAATGGTACATTTAAAGGATTATTCACCACGACAAAGTGGGATTTATTCCAGGGCTGCAAGGTTGGTTCAACATCCACATATCAATCAATGTGATACAATAAATTACTAAAAGAAAGAACAAGAACCATACAATACTCTCAATAGATGCTGAAAAAGCATTTGACAAAGTACAGCATCCCTTCCTGATCAAAAGTCTTCAAATTGTGGGGATAGAGGGCACAAACCACAATACTATAAAAGCCACCTATGAAAAACCCACTGCAAATATCATTCCCAATGGAGAAAAACTGAGAGTTTTTCCGCTAAGGTCAGGGGTACGGCAGGGATGTCCATTATCACCGCTGCTATTCAACATAGTACTAGAAGTCCTAGCCTCAGCAATCAGACAACAAAAAGAAATTAAAGGCCTCCAAACTGGCAAAGAAGAAGTCAAAAGTATCGCTCTTTGCAGATGATATGATACTCTATGTGGAAAACCCAAAAGACTCTACTCCAAATCTGCTAGAACTTGTACAGGAATTCAGTAAATTGTCAGGATATAAAATCAATGCACAGAAATCAGTTGCATTTCTTTACCCCAACAAGACAGAAGAAAGAGAAATTAGGGAGTCAATCCCATTTACAATTGCACCCAAAACCATAAGATACCTAGGAATAAACCCAACCAAAGAGACAAATAATCTATACTCCGAAAACTATAAAGTATTCATGAAAGAAATTGAGGAAGACACAAAGACATGGAAAAATGTTCCATGCGCATGTACTGGAAGAACAAATATTGTGAAAATGTCTATGCTACCTAAAGCAATATAAACATTTAATGCAATCCCTCTCAAAATCCCATCCATTTTTTTTTCAAAGAAATGGAACGAATAATCCTAAAATTTGTATGGAACCAGAAAAGACCTCAAATAGCCAGAGGACTATTGAGAAAGAAAGCCAAAGTTGGTGGCATCATAATTCCCAACTTCAAGCTCTATTATTACAAAGCTGTCATCATCAAGACAGTATGGTACTGGCACAAACACAGACCATAGATCAATGGAACAGAATAGAGAGCCCAGAAATAGACCCTCAACTCTATGGTCAACCAATCTTTGACAAAGCAGGAATGAATGTCCAATGGAAAAAGGACAGCCTCTTCAACAAATGGTGTTGGGAAAATTAGACAGCCACATGCAGAAAAATGAAGTTGGACAGTTTCCTTACACCACACATGAACATAAACTCCAAATGGATGAAGGACTTCAATGTGAGAAAGGAATCCATCAAAATCCTTGTGGAGAACACAGGCAGTAACCTCTTTGACCTCAGCTGCAGCAACTGCTTCCTAGAAACATCGCCAAAGGCAAGGGAAGCAAGGGCAAAAATGAACTATTGGGACTTCATCAAGATCAAAAGCTTTTGCACAGCAAAGGAAACAGTTAACAAAACCAAAGAACAACTGAGAGAATGGGAGAAGATATTTGTGAACAACATATCAGATAAAGAGCTAGTATCCAAAATCTATAAAGAGCTTAGCAAAGTCAACACCCAAAGAACAAATAATCCAATAAAGAAATGGGCAGAGGACATGAACAGACATTTCTGCAAAGAAGACATCCAGATGGCCAACAGACACATGAAAAAGTGCTCCACATCACTTGGCATCAGGGAATTACAAATCAAAACCACAATGAGATACCACCTCACACCAGTCAGAATGGCTAAAATTAACAAGTCAGGAAATGACAGATGCTGGCGAGGATGTGGAGAAAGCGGAACCCTCCTACACTATTGGTAGGAATGCAAGCTGGTGCAACCACTCTGGAAAACAGCATGGAGGTTCCTCAAAAATTTGAAAATAGAACTACCCTATGACCCAGAAATTGCACTACTGGGTATTTACCCTAAAGATACAAAGTGGTGATCCGAAGGGCCCCGTGCACCTGAATGTTTATAGCAGCAATGTCCACAATAGCCAAACTATGGAAAGAACCTAGATGTCCATCAACAGATGAATGGAAGAAGAAGTGGTATATATCTACAATGGAATACTATGCAGCCATCAAAAGAAATGAAATCTTGCCATTTGGGATGATGTGGATGGAACTAGAGGGTATTATGCTTAGCAAAATACATCAATCAGAGAAAGACAATTATCATATGATCTCCCTGATATGAGGAAGTTGAGAGGCAATGTGGGGTGTTTGGTGGGTAGGAAAGGAATAAGTGAAACAAGATGAGATCGGGAGGGAGACAAACCATAAGAGACTCTTAATGTCACAAAACAACCTGAGGGTGGTGGTGGGGAGGGGAGTAGGGAGAGGGTGGTGGGGTTATGGACATTGGGAAGGGTGTGTGATATAGTGAGTGTTGTGAAGTGTGTAAACCTGGCGATTCACAGACCTGTGCCCCTGGGGCTAGTAATACATTATATGTTTATAAAAAAATTAAAAATTTAAAAAAATAAAAAAAATAAATATACAATTATAAATACAATAAATATGAGGCCATCCAAAAAAAAAAAAAAACAAAGATAACAAGATATACCCAGGAATAACTGAAATAAACTTCCTTGTCCAAATTGAGGGTTTATTACCAACTTCCCATCTTATTCTTCTGTCAGTGTTTCTATGTATTTGTTTTTGTTCTGGTATTATATAAATCTTATTCTTGGCTTCATTTTGGCTGGGTTTTTTTTTTTTTTTTTGCTTGTCTATTACTTTTGTCAACATTTTTGTTTATATGCCTTATAAATCTTACTTTGGGGCTCATTTTAGCTGGGTTTTCTCTTTTTCTTTCTCCTCTCTCTCTCTCCTCTTTTCTTTATTATTTCATTTTGGTGGTGACTTCTGATTGCTCTGAAACTTCCAGGGTGCACCTGCCCTAGATTGTGGTTGATATATTCAGCTATACATCCCCTCAACTACCTCTCACCAAATGACTAAAAGAGGAATACGCAACAGAGGAAAAATTCAGAGACTGTGCCCTCTTCCACAGAACTATTGGATATGGATATAAACAGTAGGTTTGAATGGGAATTCAGGGTAACAACTATCCAGGCAATGGTTAGGTTGGAGAAGACCATTAGTGGAAATATAGAAGCTCTGCAGGTAGAAATGAGGGCCAATCTAGTAGTACTAAAAAATGCTATCAATGAGATCCAAACTATTCTAAATGCTATAACAGCTAGGGTAACCAAGGCAGAAGATCAAATTAGTAATCTAGAAGAAAAACTGGTAGAAAAGGAGGATCAGGAGGAGGCCTGGAACAAGCACCTTTAGAAACCATGAAATCAGAATTAGGGAAATAAATGATGCCATGAAATGCTCCAATGTCATAATTATTGGGATCCCTGTGGGGGTGGAGAAAGAGAGAAGACTACAAGATATAGTTGAACAAATTCTGGATGAACATTTCCCTAATCTGGATAATGGAAAAAGTGCTCATGTTGTAGAGGCCGAAGGGATACCCCCAAGATCAACGAGTTTAGAAAGACTTCCAGACACTTAATTGTGAAATTCATGAATCATAATTTCACATAGTATGTCTTAAGGGTAGCTAGCGGGAAGAGATTCCTCACTTACAGAGGAAGGCCCATTACTAAAACATCAGACCTGCCGACAGAAACCAGGCAAGCCAGAAAGGACTGGCAAGACATATTCAGGACACTAAATGAGAAGAACATGCAGCCAAGAATATTTTATCCAGCAAGGTTGACACTCAAAATGGATGGAGAGATAAAGAGCTTCCAAGGCTTCCAAGTTTTAAAAGAGTTTCTGAACACCAAGCCAGCCCTGCAAGAAATATTAAGAGGGGTCTATAAAAGAAGAATGAACCCAAGAGAAACACAGAGCAGAAAGTTACAGAGACAATCTATATAAACAAGGACTTCACAGACAACATGACATCAATAAAAACATACCTATCAGTAATCACTCTCAACGTGAATGGCCTAAATGCTCCCATAAAATGGCACAGGGTTTCAGATTGGATAAAACAACAGGGCCCATCCATATGCAATCTACAAAAGATACATTTTGAAATTAAGATACATCCAGACTGAAAGTGAAGGGATGGAGAATCATCTTTCATGCCAACAGGTCTCCAAAGAAAATTGGGGTAGTGATTCTCACATTAGATTAGATTTTAAGCTAAAGACTGTAGTCAGAGATAAAGAAGGACACTACATCATTCTTAAAGGGTCTATCCACCAAGAAGATCTAAGAATTTTAAAAATGTATTCCCCCAATATGGGAGCAGCTAACTACATAAGCCAATGTTTAATCAAAATAAACAGTCATATTGATATAAATATATTAATTGTAGGGGAACTTAATATGCCACTCTCAGTAATAAACAGATCATCCAAGCAGAAAATCAATGAGGAAACAAAAGCTTTGAATGACACATTGTACCATATGGACCTCATAGATATATACAGAACATTCCACCCAAAAACGACAGAATACTCATTCTTCTCAAGCACACATAGAACTTTCTCCAGAGTACACCACGTACTGACTCACAAATCAGGGCTCAACCAATACCAAGAGATTGAGACTATTCCCTGCATATTCTCAGACCACGATGCTTTGGAACCTGAACTTAACCAGAAGAAAACGTTTGGGAGGAATTCAAACAGTGGGAAGCTAAGACCATCCTGCTCAAGAATGTTTGGATAAACCAGGAAGTCATAGAAGAATGTAAACAACTCATGGAAACCAATGAGAATGAAGACACTTCGGTCCAAAATTCATGGGATATGGCAAAGGTGGTCCTAAGTGGGGAATACATAGCCATCCAAGCTTCAGTGAAATACATGGAAAAATCCAGAATTCGCCAACTTTCTCTACACCTTAAGAAACTGGAAAATCAGTAACAAATTAAGCCAACCCCACATACAAGATCATATTACAGATCAGTAAGATAGTAACTAGAGATACCAGAAAAGACCCTGAATAGCCAAAAGGAAGTTCAAAAGAAAACCAAAGCTGGAGGAATCACAATTCCAGACTTTACGTCATATTACAAATCTGTGATCATCAAGACAGAATGGCACTGGCATGAAAACAGATACATTGATCAATTGAACAAAATAGAGAACCCAGAAACAGATCCACAACTACAGGGTCAATTAATCTTCAACAAAGCTGGAAAAAAATCCAGTGGAAAAATGACCATCTCTTCAACAAATGCTGTTGGGAAAACTGGACAGCCACATGCAGAAAAAATGAAACTGTATCACCATCTTACACCATTGAGAAAAATAAATTCAAAATGGATGAACAACCTAAATGTGAGACTGGAATTCAACAAAATCGTAGAGGAGAACACAAGTAGCAACCTCTTTGACCTCGGCCACAGCAACTTCTTGTTAGCCATGTCTCTAAAGGTATGGGAAACAAAAGCATAAATGAATTATTGGGACTTCTTTAAGATAAAAAGACTTTGCACAGTAAAGAAGATGTCAACCAAACTAAAAGGCATCCTACAAACTGGGAGGAGATGTTTGCAAATGTCTTATCAGATAAAGGGCTAGTATCCAAAATCTATAAAGAATTCTCAAACTCAACACTCCAAAAACAAATAATCCAGTCAAGAAATAAGCTGAAGAAATCAACAGACATTTCTCCAAAGAAAACATAGAAATGGCTTATAGAAACATAAAAACATGTTCAACATCATTTGGCATCAGGGAAATACATACCAAAACCACAATGAGATACCACCCCATACCTGGCAGAATGGCTAAAATTAACAAAAAGGAAACAACATACGTTGGCCCAGAAAAGGATACCCTCTTACACTTTTGGTGGGGATGCAAAGCGGTACAGACACACTGGAAAACAGTATGGAGGTTCCTCAAAAAGTGAAAAATCGAGGAGGGGGTAAAAAGGCAGAGACATAGGAGACCATTTCAACTGGTCCCCTAATGTGAGCTGATTATCTACCAGAACACTCTGAAAAACCATGAAATGACCCTTAGATGTAGGATTATACACTTCTGGATCTCTACAGGAACAGAAGATGGCAGTGGTGAAATAAAGCAGTGGAGTTTGATATTGCAGGATAAACAGAGAGGGGAGGGAGCCACCAGAAGCTACCCATTGGAAAGTAATACCACAATACCAAAGTGCCCTGTGATTGGGGACCAGCATTAACTTGGAGTCTGGTTAAAAGCACTCATAAAAAGCGAAGTATTTCAAGGGGAAACTGGAGGAATTGGGTGGTCATGGGATAGGGCTTAGGCCCATGGACCCAGGACAGCCACCTCCCGTGACCACCCATGCCAGAGAGAGTGCAGCAAAGCATCCAGGCTGTGGTCTCTGACCCCTCTGCCCCCCACTGTGCGAGAAAGTTAGGTGTGAACACCACCCAGCACTCTCTAGAACCACAGCATTTTGCACTCCGCAGGTGCGCTGCCTGACCAGGGCCTGAGCAGCCCTCCACACCTTCCCCTGAGAAAGGTCCATGTGGGCACTAGCCAGTGGTCTCTAGGACTGGCTGAGAGTCTGAACACTCCCAGCCCTGGGGCAGGGGGGTGTGGGGCGGGGCCATGAATATCTCAGCCTGCTATCTCTGGTTGGGATCCCTCCAGCAGTCTGGACCTGCCCAGAGAGCAGCCATGCAAAGACAGCCACTGGAAGCGGGCTCCTTGGACAAATATCCCTTGATGTTTCAGTAATATGGGGATGCAGAGACAATCAGGAGCTTCTGTGACCCCTGAGAGGGTGGCTGGTGATGTGCTCTGCCAGTGGGAGGTGGCAGAGGGGGAGTCTGTGGTGTTCAGGACCCCACAGAGGAGAACAGACTGAGGCTGCTCTCTGAGACAGAGTTCGGGGTGTGTAGTTTGCTTTCCTCTAAACCTCCAAAGAACTGCCAAAAGCTGCCAAGGGGGAAAAAACAAAACAAACAAACAAAACAAAAACCAAAAACCAAAAAAACCCAAAACAAACCTCCAGAGAACAAAAGCTTGAAAAACCGGTTTCCTCACAATCCAGCCCCTTGATAGGGGGCAGGAGGACTCAACCCAAGCAAGACTGCCTGAAAAACAATGAGGCAGGCCCCTCCCCCAGAAAGTCAGCCAAAAAACCAAGAGGACAACCACCACAAGGTCCCCATAAAACTGTAAAACCCAAAATCAGGGAAAAAGAAGATATTGAGCTCCTGGTGTTGCCCTAAAACCTGTATATTTCATAGATACAAATTTTATTTCTAATTTATTCCCACTATTCTCATATTTTTTAATTAAAAAAAATTAACTTATTTACCGTCACAATGAGAGATTCAATACAACAAATTCCATAATAACCATTTAACATGAACTTTTTTGATATATATACCTGTGTTTTTCTTTTGCTTTTCTATTTTTTTTAATGTTCATATAGAGATAAGCTTCAAGGTAATCATCTTTCCCCAATCAATACTACCCCTATATATAAACCACTTTCAAACCCCTTTATCTCTGGAAAGTTGAGTCCTGCAACAAAGATATCAAGATACATTCAGGAAGAATAAAAATAACCTTCCTAGACCACAGTGAGGATTTATAACCAACTCCCATCTTTTTCTTCTGTCAGTGTTTCTGTGTATTTGTTTTTGTTCTGGTAGTATATGAATCTTATACTTGGGATTCATTTTGGCTGGGTTCTTTTATTCTTGTCATTTACTTTTGTTGGCCTTTTTTTGGTCGTTTTTGTTTGTATACCTTATAAATCTTACCTTTGTGGCCCATTCAGTCTTCTCTCTCTCTCTTTTTTTTTTCTGTCTCTCTCTTTCTTTCTCTCTCCCCTTTTTTTCTCTTTTTTTCTTTATTTTTGGTGTGGACTCTTGATTGCTCAGAAGCATTCCAGGGTGCACCTTGCCTGGATCATGGTTGATACATTCAGCTACACATACCCTCAGCCATGTCTCACCAAAACGACTAGGAGGAGGAATGCCCAACAGAGGGAAAAATCAGAGGCTATTCCCTCTCAATCTATTGGATATGGACATAAGCAGTATGTTGGAAAGGGAATTCAGGCTAACAATTATCCAGGCAATGGCTAAGATGGAGAAAACTATTAATGACAATATGGAATCAATTAGGGCAGAAGTGAAAGCCACCAGGGAATAAGTTAAAAATGCTATCAATGAATTCCAATCTTATCTAAATTTTCTAACAGCTAGGGTAAATGAGGCAAAAGACAGAATTAGTGATCTAAAGGAAAAACTTATAGAGAAAAAGGATCAGGAGGAGGCCAGGAACAAACAGCTTAGAAGTCACAAAAACAGAATTAGGGAAATAAGTGATGCCATGAAACATTCCAACGTCAGAATTGTTGGGATCCCTGAGGGGGAGGAGAAAGAAAGAAGACTAGAAGATATTGTTGAACAAATTCTCCATGAAAATTTCTCCAATCTGGCTAATGGAACCAGCATTCATGTCCTAGAGGCAGAAAGGCCTGCCCTCAAGATCATAGGATCTAGAAAGACCTTGAGGCACCTGATTGTGAAACTGATGAATCATAATTTTAGACAGGAGCTCTTGAGAGCAGCTAGGGGGAAGAGATTCCTTAAGTACAGATGAAAGCCCATCAGAATAACGTCAGACCTCCCCACAGAAATCTAGCAAGAAAGAAAGGACTGGCAAGACATATTCAAGGCATTAAATGAGAAGAACATGCAGCCATGGATACTTTATCCAACAAGGTTGACATTCAAAATGGATGGAGAGATAAAGAGTTTCCAAGACCGGCAAGGATTAAAAGAGTATGTGACCACCAAGCCGGCACTACAAGAAATATTAAGCGGGTTTCCTTAAAAGAAGAAAGAACCCAAGAGTGTCATACAACAGAAATTTATGGAGACAATCTATAGAAACAAGGACTTCACAGGCAACACGACGTCAATAAACACGTATCTCTCAATAATCACTCTCAATGTGAACAGCCTAAACACTCCCATCACATGGCCCATGATTGCAGATTGGATAGAAAGGCAGTACCCATCCATATTTTGTCTACAAGAGACACATTTGAACCTATGGATACATCCAGACCAAAAGTGAAGGGATGGAGAAGCATCTTTCAGGCCAATGGGCCTCAAAAGAAAGCTGGGGTAGCGATTCTCATATCAGATAAATTAGGTTTTAAACTAAAGACTGTAGTCAGAGATAAAGAAGGACACTGCATCATTCTTAAAGTGTCTATCCACCAAGAATATCTATCAATTTTAAATATTTACGCCCCCAGTATGGGAGAAGCCAACTACATAAGACAACTGTTATTCAGGATAAAAAGTCATATTGATATGAACACATTAATAGTAGGGGAACTTAACATGCCACCCTCAGTAATAGACAGATCTTCCAAGCAGAAAATCAATAAAGAAACAAGAGCTTTGAATGACACTTTGGACCAGATGGACCTCATAGACCTATATGCAACATTCCACCCTAAAATAATAGAATACTCATTCTTCTCGAGTGCACATGGAAGTTTCTCCAGAATAGACCACATACTGGGTAACAAATCAGGGCTCAATGGATACAAGAAGACTGAGATTATTCCCTGCATATTCTCAGACCACAGTGCTTTGAAACTGGAGCTCAATCACAAGAAAAATTTCAGAAGGAACTCAAACACCTGGGAGCTAAAGACCACCTTGCTTAAGAATGTTTAGACCAGCCAGAAAATCAAATAATTTAAAAAATTCATGGAAAACAGTGAAAATGAGGACACTCTGGTCCAAACCCTATGGGATACAACAAAGGCGGTCCTAAAGGGGAAATACATAGCCATCGTAGCCTCCCTCAAAAAAAAAAAAAAAAAAAAGGAAAAATCCAGAATACAACAGCTCTCTTTATACCTTAAAGAACTGGAGAATCAACAACAAATTAGGCCAACCCCATGTACAAGAAGGAAAATAATCAAGATTAAAGCAGATATCAAGGAGAGAGGTACGAGAGATACAGTAGAATGCATCAATGAAACTAGAAGCAGGTTTTTGGAAATAATCAATAAGATTGATAAACCATTGGCCAAACTAATCCAAAAGAAAAGAGAGAAGGCCCAAATTAATAAAGTTATGAATGAAAAGGGAGAGATCACAACTAACACCAAGGAAATAGAAACAATCATCAGAAATTATTATCAACAGTTATATGCCGATAAGTTAAGCAACCTAGATGAAATGGATATATTCCTTGAAAACTATGAACTTCCAAAATTGAACCAGGAAGAAACTGACAACCTGAATAGACTGATATCTAGTAACAAGATTGAAGCAATGATCAAAAACCTCCCAAAATACAAGAGCCCAGGACCTGACGGATTCCCTGGGGAATTCTATCAAAGTTTCAAAGAAGAAATAACACCTATTCTCCTGAAGCTGTTTCAAAAAATTGAAGCAGATGGAAAACTTCCAGACTCTTTTTATGAAGCCAGCATTACTCTGATCCTCAAACAAAGCAAAGACCCCACCCAAAAGGAGAATTTCAGACCAATATCTCTGATGAATATGGATGCTAAGATTCTCAACAAGATCCTAGCTAATAGGATCCAATAATACATTAAAAAGATTATCCATCATGATCAGATGTGATTTATCCCTGGGATACAAAGGTGGTTCAACATTTGCAAATCAATTAATGTGATAGAACAAATCCATAAGAGAAGAGAGAAGAACCACATGGTTCTCTTCAATTGGTATAGGAAAAGCCTTTGACAAGATACAGCATCCGTTCTTGATTAAAACATTTCAAAGTACAGGGATATAGGAAACATTCCTCAACTTCATAAAAATCTATCTCTGAAAAACCCACAGTGAATATCATCCTCAATGGGGAGAAGCTGACAGCCTTCCCTCTGAGATCAGGAACAATACAAGGATGCCCAGTCTAGCCACTCTTTTTTTCTTCCCCCCCATAGGACTTTTTTTTAATTTTCTTTTTTATAAACATATAATATATTTTTATCCCCAGGGGTACAGGTCTGTGAATCGCCAGGTTTACACACTTCACAGCACTCACCATAGCACATACCCTCCCCAATGTCCATAACACCACCCCCCCAGCCCCCCTCCCCCCATCAACGCTCAGTTTCTTTTGTGAGATTGAGAGTCACTTATGGTTTGTCTCCCTCCCAATCCCATGTTTCATTTACTCCTCTCCTACCCCCTTAACCCCCCATGTTGCATCTCCTCTCCCTCATATCAGGGAGATCATATGATCGTTGTCTTTCTCCGATTGACTTATTTCGCTAAGCATGATACCCTCTAGTTCCATCCACGTCATCACAAATGGCAAGATTTCATTTCTTTTGATGGCTGCATAGTACTCCATTGTGTATATATACCACATCTTCTTTATCCATTCGTCTGTTGATGGACATCTAGGTTCTTTCCATAGTTTGGCTATTGTAGACATTGCTGCTATAAACATTCAGGTGCATGTGCCCCTTCGGATCACTATGTTTGTATCTTTAGGGTAAATACCCAGCAGTGCAATTGCTGGGTCATAGGGTAGTTCTATTTTCAACATTTTGAGGAACCTCCATGCTGTTTTCCAGAGTGGTTGCACCAGCTTGCATTCCCACCAACAGTGTAGGAGGGTTCCCCTTTCTCCGTATCCTCGCCGGCATCTGTCATTTCCTGACTTGTTAATTTTAGCCATTCAGACTGGTGTGAGGTGGTATCTCATTGTGGTTTTGATTTGTATTTCCCTGATGCCGAGTGATATGGAGCACTTTTTCATGTGTCTGTTGGCCATCTGGATGTCTTCTTTGCAGAAATGTCTGTTCATATCTTCTGCCCATTTCTTGATTGGATTATTTGTTCTTTGGGTGTTGAGTTTGCTAAGTTCTTTATAGATTTTGGACACTAGCCCTTTATCTGATATGTCCTTTGCAAATATCTTCTCCCATTCTGTCAGTTGTCTTTTGGTTTTGTTAACTGTTTCCTTTGCTGTGCAAAAGCTTTTGATCTTGATAAAATCCCAATAGTTCATTTTTGCCCTTGCTTCCCTTGCCTTTGGCGATGTTCCTAGGAAGATGTTGCTGCGGCTGAGGTCGAAGAGGTTGCTGCCTGTGTTCTCCTCAAGGATTTTGATGGATTCCTTTCTCACATTGAGGTCCATCATCCATTTTGAGTCTATTTTCATGTGTGGTGTAAGGAAATGGTCCAATTTCATTTTTCTGCATGTGGCTGTCCAATTTTCCCAACACCATTTATTGAAGAGGCTGTCTTTTTTCCATTGGACATTCTTTCCTGCTTTGTCGAAGATTAGTTGACCATAGAGTTGAGGGTCTATTTCTGGGCTCTCTATTCTGTTCCATTGATCTATGTGTCTGTTTTTGTGCCAGTACCATGCTGTCTTGATGATGACAGCTTTGGAATAGTGCTTGAAGTCCGGAATTGTGATAACACCAACTTTGGCTTTCTTTTTCAATACTCCTTTGGCTATTCGAGGTCTTTTCTGGTTCCATATAAATTTTAGGATTATTTGTTCCATTTCTTTGAAAAAAAATGGATGGTACCTTGATAGGAATTGCATTAAATGTGTAGATTGCTTTAGGTAGCATAGACATTTTCACAATATTTATTCTTCCAATCCAAGAGCATGGAACATTTTTCCATTTCTTTGTGTCTTCCTCAATTTCTTTCATGAGTACTTTATAGTTTTCTGTGTATAGATTCTTAGTCTCTTTGGTTAGGTTTATTCCTAGGTATCTTATAGTTTTGGGTGCAGTTGTAAATGGGATTGACTCCTTAATTTCTCTTTCTTCTGTCTTGTTATTGGTGTAGAGAAATGCAACTGAATTCTGTGCATTGATTTTATATCCTGACAATTTACTGAATTCCTGTACAAGTTCTAGTAGTTTTGGAGTGGAGTCTTTTGGGTTTTCCACATATAGTATCATATCATCTGCGAAGAGTGATAGTTTGACTTCTTCTTTGCCGATTTGGATGCCTTTACTTTCGTTTTGTTGTCTGATTGCTGAGGCTAGGACTTCTAGTACTATGTTGAATAGCAGTGGTGATTAGCCACTCTTTTTCAACATAGTAATAGAAGTCCTAGCAACAGCAATCAGACAACAAAGAGAAATAAAATGTATTCAAATTAGCAATGAAGAAGTCAAACTCTCTTTCTTCACAGATGACATGATCCTTTATATGAGAAACCCAAAAGATTCCACCCTCAAACTACTAGAACTCATACAGCAATTCAGTAATGTGGCAGGATACAAAGTCAATGTACATAAATCAGTTGCTTTCTTATACAGTAACAATGAAAGTACAGAAAGGGAAATTAGAGAATCAATTCCATTTACTGTAGGACCAAGAACCATAAGATTCCTGGGAATAAACCTAACCAAAGAGGGCAAGTATCTGTACTTGAGAGGAACTGTGGAACACTTGTGAAATAAATTGAAGAAGACACAAAAAGTTGGTAGACCATTCCATGCTCATGGATCAGAAGAATAAACATTGTTAAAATTTTTATAGTGCCTAGCGCATTCTATACCTTCAATGCCATTCTGATCAAAATTCCAACAGCATTTTTCAAATAGCTGAAGCAAACAATCCTAAAATTTGTATGGAACCAGAGAAGACCCTGAATTGCTAAGAAAATATTGAAAAAGAAAAACAAAACTCAGGTATCATGTTGCCAGATTTCTAGCTTTACTACAATGCTGTGATCACCAAGACAGCATGGTACTGGCACAAAAACAGACACATAGACCAGTGGCAAAAAGTAGGGAGCCCAGATATGGATCCTCAAGTTTATGGTCAAATAATCTTCTAGAAAGTAAGAAAAAAAAATACAGTGGAAAAAACAAACAGTCTCTTTAATAAACGGTGCTGGGAAAATTAAACATCTATGTATAGAAGAATTAATCTTGACCATTCTCTTACACCATACATAAAGATAAACTTGAAATGGATGAAATACCTCTATGTGAGGCAGGAATCTATCAAAATCTTAGAGGAGAACATAGGCAGTAACCTCTTCGACATCAGCCACAGCAACTTCTTTCAAGATACATCTCGAACGGCAAAGGAAACAAAAGCAAAAATGATTTTTTGGGATTTCATCAAGATCAAAAGCTTCTCCACAGCAAAGGAAACAGTCAACAAAACAAAGAGGCAATCCTCGGAATGGGAGAAGATATTTACAAGTGACACTACAGACAAACGGCTGATATCCAAGATCTTTAAAGAACTCAAACTCAACACACACAAAACAGATAATCACATCAAAAACTGGGCAGAAGACATGATCAGACACTTCTCCAAAGAAGACATATAAATGGCTAACAAACACATGTAAAAATGGCCATGATCTTTAGCCTTTGGGAAATTCAAATCAAAACTACATTGAGATAACACCTTATACCACTTAGAATGGCCAAACTTAACAAGACAGCAAACAACATGTGTTGGAGAGGATGTGGAGAAAGGGGAACCCTCTTACTCTGTTGGTGGGAATGCAAGCTTTTGCAATCACTTTGGAAAACAGTGTGGAGTTTCATTAAGAAATTAAAAATAGAGCTTCCCTTTGACCCTGAAATTGCACTTCTCGTTATTTACCCCAAAGATTCAGATGTATTGTAACGAAGGGCCATCTGTACCCCAATGTTCATAGCAGCAATGGCCACAGTCGCCATATTATGGAAAGAACCAAATTGCCCTTCCACGGATGAATGGATAAAGAAGATATGGTCTATATATACTATGGAGTATTATGCCTTCATCAGAAAGGATGAATGCCCAACTCTTTTTTTTTTTTATCAACATGGATAGGACTGGAAGAGATTATGCTAAGCAAAACATGTCAAACAGAGAGAGTCAATTATCGTATGTTTTTGCTTATTCTAGGATCATAAGGAATAACACAGAATACATGGAGCGATGGAGAGTAGAAATGAGTTGGGGGAAATTGAAGGGGGAGACACACCATGAAAGACTCTGGACTCTGAGATATAAACTAAGAGTTTTGTTGGGGAGGGGGGTTGGAGGTTGGGTGAGCGTGGTGATAGGTATTATGGATGGCACATATTGCATGGAGCACTGGGCATGGTGCATATACAGTGAACCCTGGAACACTGGAGAATAATTTTTTAATAAATGGTTAAAAATAGAACTTCCCTACTACCCACCAATTGCACTAGTTGGTGTTTATCGAAAGCAAATATAAATAGTGAGTTAAGGAGACACATGCACTCCAATGATTATAGGAACAATGTTCCCTATTACCAAAATATGGAAAGTTCTGAGATGTCCATCAACAGATGGATGGATATAAGTGGTGTGTGTGTGTGTGTGTGTGTGTGTGTGTGTGTGTGTGTGATATTACTCGGCCATGAAAAGGTATGAAATCTTGCCATTTGCAATGCTGTCGGTGGAACTAGACCTATTATGTGTTTTGAAATAAATCTTTAAAGAAAGCTATGTGCCATAGGATTTTACTCATAGGTGCAGTTTAGGAAAGAAAACAAAACCGATGAGCATAGGGGACGGGAAGGGAAAATAAAATGAGATAAAAACAGAAATGGAGGCAACACATAAGAGACTCAATTATAGGGAACAATGCGAGGGTTTCTGGAGGGGAGGTGGATGGGGTGATGTGATAATTGGGTGATGGGCATTAAGGAGTACCCTTGATATAATAAATGTTGTGTGTTAAGTGCAACCAATGAGTCACTGAATTCTACCCCTGAAACTAATAATATACTATATGTTAACTAAATTGAATTTAAATTAAGAAATAAAAAAGGAACTCCAATCCTCTCCAACAATAAAAACTGATTTCTTAACCTCAGAATACCTCTCAGGCACAAGAAATGGCATACAATTAAGTAGACTGGTGAAGCTGTTCAGCCTCCAAGAAGTGCATCCACCTAAGATGTGTCCCCATCAAACACCCTCTTAAAGAATAAGAAACTGGCAGACTCCTCATTTTCCAGGTTATGATATATGTTTGGAACCAGAAATTACTGTGTATAATTTTCTCTTCCCTCCATTTTTAAAATGATAGTTTTTAAAGTTTCACTTATCTGAGATAGGGAGAGAGAGAGAGATAGAGTGTGAGGTGGGGAGAGGCAAAGGCAGATGGTGGGAGAAACTTTAGCAGACTTCAAACTCATCACAGAGCCTGACACAGGGCTTGATCTCATGACCCTGACATCATGACCTGAGCTGAAACTGAGAGTCAGATGTTTAATTGACTGTGCCACCCAGGCATCCCTCAAATGGTTGTTTTTATTATATTTCTCTGGTTATTTCTCCATGATTGTATACTAGGTATTTTGGGGTGAAGGTTAGTTTATAATGGAATCACAGGTGACAAGACTGATGTAATAATGATGGATCTGAATATGGCTACATACCAACTAGAGATCCTAAACTTAGTGCTAAATGCAATCATTGGAAAATATTTTATGTTCTCTCCCTTTGAAGAGATAAATTTACTACATGTAGGTGGGGGCATTTTTGAAAGTAGGTATGTGAAATGAAAGGTGTTCATGATACCATAAAAAAAAAAGAAGAAATACTAGTTATTTGTGATTGGTACATGTTAGTCACTTTTCATGCCCATGACTCTACTAGGAATCCCTTTGATTGTAAGGATATATATCCTAACCTTCAGGGATGGGACACATGCCCTGGCTAAGCCAATGCATGCAATCGGTGAGACTTAATGTGATTGATTCAGGTATGTGATCTAAACCAGTTCAGAATGCATCAGAAAACAGGTTATTTATCTTCCTTTAGAATGGAACTGTTGTAGCCTGGAACTGTTACTCAAATTTTAAATACCATGTGGAAAAGAGGCATGAGAATGAAATTGACATAGAGAGGAAGGAAATTCCTGAAGACTCGCAGACATAGCCTAAGTCCTAATCAAACTGTGCCTGTAGCCCGTCTAACATCTGGATTACTTTTGTTACACGAATCAGTGATCCTTGGTAACTGTTTAAACCTTGTGTAAAATGAGTCTCCTGAAATCTGTTGCAATTCTATACAACTACAGTGAAGCAGCAGGAAGAAAGGTAATTCTGGTTACAATTATCCCCCAAACAATAGGATACCTAGTAATAAACTAATTACGAGGTGAAAGTCCTGTACTCTGGACACTATAAAGCATTAATGAAAGAAACTGAAAATGACACAAAGAAATGGAAAGACATTTCATGCTCATGGATTGGAACAACAAATATTGTTAAGATGTCTATACCACTCATAGGAATACATATTTAGTGCAACCCCTATCAAAATACCAACAGTATTTTTCACAAAGATGGAAAAACAATCCTAAAATTTGTATGGAACTATAAAACACCCCAAATAGCCAAACAACCTTAACAAAGAAAAGCAAAGCTGGATGCATCACAATTCCGGATTTTAAATTATATTACAAAACTGTTGTGATCAATATAATATGGTGCTGTTACAAACACAGACACATCAATCAATAGAACAGAATAAAATATGCAGAAATGAATCCATAGTTATTTTTCAATTATTCTTTTTTAAAAGATTTTATTTATTTACTTGACAGAGATAGAGATCACAAGTAGGCAGAGAGGCAGGCAGAGAGAAAGGGGGTAGCAGGCTCCCCACCAAGCAGAGAGATCCCAGGACTCTGAGATCATGACCTGAGCTGAAGGCAGAGGCTTAACCCACTGAGCCACCCAGGGCCCCCTTCTCAATTATTCTTAAACAAAGCAGGAAAGAGGATGAAATGAGGAAAAGTCTCTTCAACAAATGGTGTTGGAAAAACTGAAGAGCAATATGCAGAAGAATCAAACGGGACCACTTTCTTACACCATACACAAAAATGAATTTAAAATGAATTAACGACCTAAATGTGAGACCTGAAACCATCAAAGGCCTAGGAGAACACAGGGACTAACTTCTTTCACATCAGTCATAGCAACATTTTTCTAGATATGTCTTCTGAGGCAAGGGAAACAAAGGCAAAATAAACTACTGGGACTACCTCACAATAAAAAGCTGTTATACAGTGAAGGAAACAATAAAATTAAAAGGCAACCTACTGGGCGTGCTTGGGTAGTTCAGTTGGTTAAGTATCTGCCTTCAGCTCAGATTGTGATCCTAGAGTCCCAGGATGGATCCCCATATCAGGTTCCCTGCTTAGCAGGATGTCTGCTTTTACCTCTCCCTTCACCCCTCCTCCATTCCTCCTCTCTCTCTCAAATAAATAAGTAAAATCTTTAAAAAATAAGAAAAAAATTAAGAGGAGGGACAAGATAGCAGAGAACTAGGATACCCTGTTTCAACCAGTCTCCTAAAGTGAGCTAAATATCTACCAGAACATTCTGAACTCCCATAAAATCAACCTGAGATGTAAGACTATACACTTCTGGATCTCTATGGGGGCAGAAGACATCAGTGGAGTGATAAAGTGGAATGGGGATGCTCTAATAATAGTAGAGGATAAACAGAAGGGGGAGGGAGCCACCAGAAGTAACACATTGGAAAATAATACCCCAATATGAATGTGCCCTGTGATTGGGGACCAGCATTAACTGGGAGTCTGGTTAAAAGCACTCAAAAAGAGCAAAAGAGCTTATGCGGCAACTGGTGGAATCAGGCAGTCACAGGCATAAGCTTAAGCCCACGGACCCAGGAAAGTCACCGCCAGTGACCACCTGTACCAGAGAGTGTAGTGGAACATCCAGTCCATGGTCTCTGAGCCTCCTGGCTTTCCGCTGCTTGCACCACCACTTGACTGGGCACACTCCCACCTGTGTGTGAGAGAGTCCAGTGTGGGCACCAGCCATCACTCTCTAGAACCATAACCTTTAGTGCTCTGTGCACATTGTGTGCACTGCGTGACCAGGGTCTTAGCGTATGCCCCAGTATGAGCACATGCCCCGCCCATGCCTGAGAGAACTTCTTGTGGGCACTAGCTAGCAGTCTCTAGGACTGGCCAGGGGTCTGAATGCTCCCAGCCCGAGCCTGAGAGAGCCTGGCATGATCTCGAGTCAGGATCCCTTGGTGATGGCAGCCTTCTGTGACCTGTGTGACTGTGGGGTCTGAGTGCACCCTACATGGGCCTGGACCAGAGACAGCAGTCCCAGCAAAGGCATCCATGGGAAGTGGGTTCCCTGGACCAATATCACTTGGTTTTAGTTGTGGGGAGGATGCAGAGACAAGCAGCGCCTCAGGCAACCACTGAGACAGTGACTGGGGTGCATACCACCTGTGGGAGTTTGTGCTGCTCAGCGGAGTTTGCAGAGGGGGAGTTTGTGGGTTCTGGACTACCCAGAGGGGAGCAGACTGAGGCTTTTCTCTGAGGTAGAGGTCTGGGTGCAGTTTGCTTTCCACTAAGTAGTCCAAAATAGAAAGCCACCAAAGAACAAAAACCTCCAGAGAACAAAAGCCTGAAAAACCGGTTTCCACAGAGCCCAGGCCCTTGATAGGGGGCAGGACAACTCAACCCAAGCAAGATTGACTGGAAAAAACAATGCAGCAGGCCTCTCCCGGAGAAGGCAAGCCAAAAGAACAAGAGGACACCACAGGGTGTTGCCATAAAACTGTAAAACCCTGTAAAACCCCAACATCAGGGAAAAACAATACACTAAGCTCCCTGTATTGTCCTAAAACCTGTATATTTCACAGATACAACTTTAAAAAGAATTCTTTCTCGTGATTCTTGTTCTTTTAATTTTTTTAACCTACTCACCATTACAACTCAAGGTTTAATATACCATATTCCAAAATAACCTTTTAACTTGATTTTTTCCATACATAGACCTGTGTGGTTCTCTTTTCTTTGCTTTTAAAAAAAACATATAGATATAAACTTCAAGGTAATCCTTTTCCCCTAATCAGTAATACCCCGTATATAAACTAGTTTTAATCTTCCTTTATCTCTGGAAAGTTGAGTCCTGTAACAAATATATCAAGATACACCCAGGAAGAAAAACAAAATAAACTTCCTCAACCACCTCAAGGGTTTATAACCACCCTCTCCTCCTTTACTTCTGTCAGTGTTTCTGTATATGTGTTTTTGTTCTTGTATTATATAAATCTTATTCTAGGGGTTCACTGTGGCTGGGTTCTTTTTTTTTTTCTTGTCATTTCCTTTTGTTGGTCTTTTTCTTTGCCTGATTTTGTTTATATACCTTGTAAATCTTAATTTTGGGGGTCAATCTGCCTTGGTTTTCTCTTTATCTCTCACTTTCTCTATCTCTTTTTTTGTTCTTTTTGGTGCTGACTTCCAATTGCTCTGAAACATTCCAGGGTGCAACTTACCTGGATCATTGTTGATATATTCAGCTATACATCCCCTCAACCACCTCTCAACAAAATGACTAGTAGGAGGAACACCCAACAGAGCAAAAATTCAGAGACCGTGCCCTCTGCCACAGAACTATTGGATATGGATGTAAACAGTAAGTTCAAAAGGGAATTCAGGGTAACAACTATCCAGGCAATAGTTAGGTTGGAGAAGACCATTAGTGGCAACATAGAATGTCTAAGGGCAGAAGTGAGAGCCAACCTGGCAGAAGTTAAAAGAGCTATCAGTGAGATCCAATCTACTCTAACAGCTAGGGAAACCAAGGCAGAAGATAGAATTCGTGATCTAGAGGACAAACTGATAGAAAAAAAGGATCAGGAGGAGGCCTGGAAGAAACAGCTTAGAAGCCATGAAAATGGAATTAGGGAAATAAATGATGCCATGAAACATTCCAATGTCAGAATTATTGGGATCCCTGAGGGGGTAGAGAAAGAGAGAAGACTACAAGATATAGTCGAATAAATTCTGAATGAAAATTTTCCCAGTCTGGGGAATGAAACAAGTGTTCATGTCCTAGAGGCAGAAAAAACACCACCAAGATCAATGAATCTAGAAAGACCTCGAGGCACTTGATTGTGAAACTCACTAATCATAATTTTAGACAAGAGCTTCTGAGAGCCGCTAAGGGGAAGAGATTCCTTACAACCAGTGGAAGGTCCATTTGAATGTCAGACCTCCCCACAGAAACCTGGCAAGCCAGAAAGGACTGGCAAGACATATTCAGGGCAATAAATGAGAATAACATGCAGTCACGGATACTTTATGCAGCAAGGTTGACATTCAAAATGGATGGAGAGATAAAGAGCTCCCAAGATTGGCAAAGTTTTAAAGATTATGTGACCACCAATTCAGCACTAAAATAAATATTAATGGGGGGGGAGTGTTCTATAAAAGAATGGAGAACCCAAGAGTGACATAGAACAGAAATGTACAAAGACAATCTATAGAAACAAGGACTTCACAGGCAACATGATGTCAATTAGAACTTATCTTTCAATAATCACTCTCAATGTGTATGGCCTAAATGCTCCCATAAAAAGGCATAGAGTTTCAGATTGGATAAAATGACAGGATCTGTTCATATGCTGTCTACAAGAGACACATTTCAAACCTAAAAATACATCCAGACTGCAAGTGAAGGGATGGAGAAGCATTTATTATGCCAACGGGCTTTAAAAGAAAGCCGGGGTAGCAATTCTCATACCAGATGAATTAGATTTTAAGCTAAATACTGTAGTCAGAGATACAGAAGGACACTATATCATTCTTAAAGTGTTTACCAACCAAGAAGATCCAAAAATTGTAAATATTTATGCCCCCAATACAAGAGCAGCCAACTACACAAGTCAACAGTTAATCAAAATATAGAGTCGTATTGATATCAATACATTAATTGTAGGGGATCTTAAGATGCTGCTCTCAGTAATAGACAGATCATCCAAGCAGAAAATCTATATAGACACAAGAACTTTGAATGACACATTGTACCAGACGGACCTCATAGATCTATACAGAACATTCCACCCTAAAACAGAATACTCATTCTTCTCAAGCACACATAGAACTTTCTCCAGAACTGATCACATACTGGGTCACAAATCAGGGCTCAATTGATACCAAAAGACTGAGATTATTCCCTGCATATTCTCTGACTTCAGTGCTTTGAAACTGGAACTCAACCAAAAAATAGTTTGGAAGGAACTCAAAGACCTGGAAGCTAAAGACCACCCTGCTTAAGAATGTTTGGATCAACCAGAAAAATCAAAGAAGAACTTAAACATTTCATGGAAACCAATGAGTTTGAAGACACATCCATCCAAAACCTATGGGATATGGCAAAGGCAGTCCTAGAGAGAAATACATAGCCATCCAAGCCTCTCAAAAAAAAAATAAAATAAAATAAAAAAAAAAGAAATAAAAGAAAAGAAAAGAAAAATCCAAAATACACAAGCTCTTTTTATATCTCAAAGAACTGGAAAATCAACAACGAATTAAGCCAACCCATGCACAAGAAGGGAAATAATCAAGATTAGCGCATAGATCAATGAGTTAGAAACTAGAGATACAGTAGAACACATCAACAAAACTAGAAGCTAGTTCCTTGAAAGAATCAATAAGATCAATAAACCATGGGCCAAACTAATCCAAAAGAAAAGAGAGAGGACCCAAATTAATAAAATTATGAATGAAAGGGCAGAGATCACAACTAAAACCAAGGAAATAGAGTCATCAAAAATTATTATCAACAAAAAATTAAATTAAATTAAAAAAAAGAAATTATTATCAACAGTAATATACCAATAAGTTAAGCAACCTAGAAGAAATGGATGTATTCTTGGAAACCTATGAGCTTCCATGAATGAATCAGCAAGAAATTGACAACCTAAATAGATCAATATCTGGTAACAAGATTGAAGAAGGGATCAAAGACCTCGCAAAAACCATGAGCCCAGGACCTAACGGATTCTGTGGGGAATTCTACTAAACATTCAATGAAGAAAAAATACCTATTCTCCTGAAGGTGTTTCAAAAAATAGGAACAGAAGGAAAATTTCCAGACATTTTCTATGAAGCAAGCATTACCCTGATCCCCAAACCAGGCAAAGAACACATCAAAAAGGATAATTTAAGATCAGTGTCCCTGATGAATATGGATGCCAAGATGCTCAACAAGATCCTAGCCAATAGGATCCAACAGTACATTAAAAAGATTATCCACCAGGACCAGGTGGGATTTATCCATGTGATGCAAGGTTGGTTCAACATTTGCAAATCAATCAATGTGATAGGACAAATCAGTAAGAGAAGAGAGGAGAGCCACATGGTCCTCTCAATTGATGCAGAAAAAGCATTTGACAAGATGCAGCATCCATTCCTCATTTAAACGTTTTAAAGTATAAGGATAGAGGAAACATTCCTCAGTTTCATAAAATCTATCTATGAAAAATCCACAGCGATTATCATTCTCAATGGGAATAAGCTGACAGCTTTCCCTTTGAGATCAGGAACACGACAAGGATGTCCACTTTCACCACTATTGTTTAACATAGTACTAGAAGTCCTAGCAACAGCAATCAGACAACAAAAATCCCCAAAAGGTATTCAGAGGGGCAAAGAAGAAGTCAATGTCTCTTTGCAGATGACATGATACTTTACATGAAAACCCAAAATTCCCCACTCCCAAACTACTAGAACTCATACAGCAATTCAGTAATGTGGCAGGATAAAAAAAAAATCAATGTACAGAAATCAGTTGCTTTCTTATACACTAACAATGAAAATACAGAAAATTATATTAGAAAATCAATTCCATTTACTATAGTATCAAGAACCATAGATACCTGGGAATGAATCTAAGAAAGGAGGTAAAGGATCTGTAATCAAGGAACTACAGAACACTCGTGAAAGAAATTGAAGAAGACACAAAAAGATGGAACACCATTCCATGCTCATGGATCAGAAGAATAAACATTGTTAAAATGTCTATACTGCCTAGAGAAATCTATACTTTCAATGCCATCTCGATCAAAATTCCCCTGGAACTTTTCAAAGTGCTGGAACAAACAATCCTAAAATTTGTATTGAGCCAGAAGAGACCACGAGTTGTTAAGGAAAGGTTGCAAAAAGAAAAACACAACTAGGGGCATCATGTTGCCTGATTCGTAACTTTAGTACAAAGCTGTGATCAACTTGACAGCATGGCATGGGCACAAAAATAGACACATAGAATAGTGGAACAGAGTAGAGAGCCCAGATATGGACCTGCAGCTTTATAGTAAAATAATCTTTGACAAAGTAGGAAAAAATATCCAGTGGAAAAATGGCAGCCTCTTCAATAAATGGTGCTGGTAAAATTGGATAGCTATGTATAGAAGAATGAAACTCAACCACTCTCTTACACCATACACAAAGATAAACTTGAAATGGATAAAAGACCTCAACGTGAGGCAGGAATCTGTCAAAATCCTAGAGGAGAACATAAGCAGTAATCTCTTTGACATCAGCCACAGCAACTTCTTTCAAGTCATGTCTCCAAAGGCAAAGGAAACAAGAGCAAAAATGAACTTTTGACTTCATCGAGATCAAAAGCTTCTGCAGAGTAAAGGAAACAGTCAACAAAACAAAGAGGCCATCCATGGCATGGGAGAAGATATTCGCAAATGACACTACAGACAAAGGGCGTATATCCAAGATCTAAAGAACTCCTCAAACTCAACACTCAAAAACCTGATAATTATGTCAGTAAATAGGCAGATGACATGATCAGACACTTTTCCATGGAGGACATAAAAATAGCTAACAGACACATGAAAAAATATACATCATCATGAGCCATCAGGGAGATTCAAGTCAAAACCATATTGAGATACTACCTTGCATCAGTTAGAATGGCCAAAATTGGGGCGCCTGGATGGCTCAGTGGGTTAAGGCCTCTGCCCTCGGCTCAGGTCATGATCTCAGGGTCCTGGGATCGAGTCTCACATCAGGCTGTCTGCTCTGCAGGGAGCCTCCCCCCCGCCCTCTGCCTGCCTCTCTGCCTGCTTCTGATCTTTGTCTGTCAAATAAATAAATAAAATCTTAAAAAAAAAAGAATGGCCAAAATTAACAAGACAGTAAACAACATGTGTTGAAGAAGATGTGGAGAAAGGGGAGCCCTCTTAAACTGTTGGTGGGAATGCAAGTTGGTGTAGCCACTTTGGAAAACAGGGTGGAGATTCCTTAGGAAATGAAAAATAGAGCTACCCTATGACCCTGTAATGGCACTACTGGGTATTTATCCCGATGGTATAGATGTGAAATGAAGGGCCATCTGTACCCCAGTGTTCATGGCAGCAATGGCCACTGTCACCAAAGTGTGGAAAGAGCCAAGGTGCTCTTCAGCAGGTGAATGAATAAAGAAGATATGGTCCATATATACAATGGAATATTATGCCTCCATCAGAAAACATGAATACCCAACTTTTGTATAAACATGGATGGGACTGGAAGAGATTATGCTGAGTGACAGTATGAAAGTTGTTCAAAAAGTTGAAAATCGAACTACTGTACAATCTAGCATTTGAACTACTAGGTATTTACCCAAAGGATACAAAAATTCTGATTCACTGGGGCTCATGCACCTTGATGTTTAATGCAGCATTATTATCAATAGCTAAATTACAGAAAGAGCCCAAATGTCCATGAACTGAAGAATGGATAAAGAAGATGTGGCATATATGTATGTGTGTGGATATATATATATCCACACACACCGATAAAAAGGAATATCACTCAGCCATCAAAAAGAATGAAATCTGTACATTTGCAAAGAAGTGGATGGAGCTAGAGTGTACTAAAGTAAGCAAAATAAGTCAGTCAGAGAAAGACAGGTACCATATGGTTTTTCTCTTATGTCAGTTTAAGAAACAAAAGAAATGAAAATATGGGAAGAAAAATAGAGGGATGCAAACCATAAGAGAGACTTAACCATTGAGAACAAACTGAGGGTTAATGGTAGGGGAGGTCAGCAGGTGTTGGTCTAAATGGGTATTGAGGAGGGCAATTGTGTTGAGCACTGGTTGTTATATATAAGTGATGAATCAATAAATTCTATTCCTGAGCCAATATTACACTATATATTCATTAAAATTTAAATAAAAAATTAAAAAAATAAGGAGTTGAATTAATTATGCCTCCTTCCCTTCCCTTCTCAACTAACTACAATATATACATAGGAATGGAAGACAACTTAAAATATCATGTTCAATATATTAAGTGAAAAAACAAAGTTCAGAATAGCGTGTATAGAATGTCATAATTTGTACTAAAAAACTGATACACACATATACTTATTATGCTTTTTGAAAACATATATTATCTCTGGAAGGACACACTAACTGGTAGCATTGGTTAGTTTCAGAATGTGGGACTGGAGGGTTGAGGTTGGGGGAGGGGAAGGAAGAACGGAGATTTTTACTGGATGCTCTTTTTCACTGTTTGAATTTACTAGAAGGATGTGGGTCATCCCCCACAAACAACCTATATATTAAACAAATGTTCTAAAGAATAAAACTATATACCACCTTTATTGATGGTAGGTCTGGACTGGAGAATGTGGTTTGGACCTGAGCACAACATGAACTTCCACTGCCAGTCTAAAGACAATGGGATCCCTCACCCCAGAAAGATGACGGGGGTCTACAGAGTGGATGTTTACCCAGCCATGTAATGAAGGGCTGCAGTCTTTTCCATGGTTTGCAATGAAGAATGGATTCAAGAGCCAAGAGGGGCCAAGGTTGCTTATCTATAACCTTTTATTTTTCAATTTCATCAGATATTCCTCCTCCCATATAGAAAACTGAATGAGTATAGCAATTGGAGATGGATAGAAATTTTCTTCCAAATATTTTTGAGAGGGGCAAGTCTTTTACTTTCTTTCCTTTTTCCTTGAGTCAGAAACACAGAGGCAGACGAAAAATCCCTTCATACCCTTGGGCATTTTTTTCTCTTAAACCACAGTGATTAATATCCAAGACAATCATTAACAAACAGGTTTTGACTGCCCCATTTGGAAGAGACCAAGAATATTTAGGAATGTTATGCTCCCATCTGTGTAAGACTGGTGAGCCATTCTGCTTTTGCCCCTAGAAGACCCTGAACGAAGTAAAAATAGAACATTAATTAAATTAACTCCAAAGCTATATTACATCTCAAGGTGAGAATTCATTCACTATTTTATCCTCGATTTACAATTAAGTCCAGCCACATTATTCACTATAGCTTACAAAGATTACATAATGAGCTTCAAAAATAGCATTAAACACTCTAAATAATACAGCATAATAAAAATGCCTTAATTTGAACTGTATGAAACCAACGCCAACCATTACACTCTAAGGGAGAAATGAATGTTCCAATTTAAATTTCTATTTTAATGCCCAAAGGCAGTAAATTCTAAAATTCTTCCTTTCCCAATTTTTTTTTCATTTCAGCCGTACAGATCTCATAAAGTTATCTGTACAGGTGTGTGTGTGTGTGGGGGGTCCCTCAGCAGCTTCAGCCTGACTGTTTTCCTTTTGATTGGATGTAGTTCCTTCAAAAGCCCACAGGGTCAATAGGACATAAGATTATTATAGTATCAGCCTCACATGCAAAAATTAGAAAGCACACTAATCCCCAGCTACTAGAGCAGATATCCAAAGCAAATTTATGTCCTCAGGACTTAATACAATAGGTAATATGACCCACGTTGCTGTTATCAAATATCTCAGCAGAAACTTAGTGGCAACAAGAGGAAGAAAAGTAGAGAAAACAGGGAAGACAAGAGAGTATCTTTTTGGTGTCAGCCCCCGCAGGATGTCAGTCTGTGCTGGTAGTCTGGACTCCATGACCTGTGAACTTAAACTAATTGGGTTAATTGTACTGTTGGGAGTCTCAGTCATGAAGTTGAGGTAGTCCAAGTCCTGTTATTGCTAAATGGGGCACATATTAGAAGCCCAGTGAGAAAGCACTGTCTTTGGCCAAGTGCTTCTCTATAAAATCTTGTGTATCTTCAAACTTGCTTTCTTAGGCTTAGTTTAACCTTCACTAATGCCTTTAATAATGGAGCATACGTGGACCTTTTTATTACCTATTTTTCTGCTGCAGTGGGGCTCACTTTTTTCTGCACATAACTTTCATAGGGCCAGCCAAGAAATGGTGTAAAGTTAAAAATAAAAAAAAAAAAAAACCTAACAAATAACTATTATATTTCTATCTAACAATGCTAGCATTTAAAACATCAATAAGTGTATTGATCACTAAACACTGATTCTAATCTATGCTAAGATACCATGAAAGAGTAAAGCCCATTTTCAGCCTTTCTTACTTTTAGCAAGTGCCTTGCCCACTTCTTGGAAGCCCCCTAAGAATCATATCTAAAACCTAATCTAAAATTTTTCAGATTCTCTTTCTTTTAAAAAAAAGACTTATTTACTTATTCATTCATTCATCAATTCATTCATTCAGTTAACAGAGAGAGAGAAAGAGAGAGAGAGAGAACACAGGCAGGAGGAGTGGGAAAGGGAGAAGCAGGCTTCCTGCTGAGCAGGGAGCCCAACAGGGGGCTTGATCCCAGGACCCTGAGATCATGACCTGTGCTGAAGGCAGACACTTAACTGACTGAGCCACCCAGTTGCCCCTCAGATTCTCCCTTGAGATAAGAAATAAATCTGTATCTTAGTCTGATTCCAGATTTTTGTTCTTTCATTTTGAGATCCTAGACAGAACTGTCAATCCTTGTTATACCCAGTATTCACCATATAACTAGAATAGAGGTTGGCTTAATCCTCCAATGAGCTGGCAGAGACCATTTATGGTAAAGCTGGCCTGCACAGCCTGCATCTGTTAAAACCCACTCCCTGTATGCAGGCATCAGTCAGAGTTACTGCAGACAACAGAGACCGTAATGCCATGGATGGCCAACTTTTATTTGTCCACTTGGAGGTTTATTTCCAAATGCTTGCCTTCCTCACAATTTGCTAGATTTCTCAGCCTATGCTTATATACTAAAATGCAAAGTAATTACCCTCTTGATTTTGAACCAAGTTGAACAATAGTGAAAGAATCATAAAGAGAGCAAAATATTAGCCTTACTTTAATTCAAATGGGAACGGAGACTAAAATGGGCTTCCCACTCCTCCCCAAGTTAGACTTTTGAGGTCATCTGGGAGATAGTTGAGGTTGCAAAGAGACTCACCCAGATAGTCATATTGAATATCTCAGGAAGCTTCACACTTCAAGGAGTGCAGAGAGTTCAAGTGCCCAAAAGAATGAGGTGAGAGGTGTTCAGCTACCTTTAATCTATTATCACCACCCAAAATGAAAATAAGGGCCACTGGATGTCATGCTTTACCCTTTTAATTATTAGACAAATCAATCATTCTCCTGTGGAGAAGAAGTAGTTAAAGGTTTGGAGAGATGGGCAAAAGGTTTCTTCAAAAAATATTTGATATGGTGAAAGTTTCTTCCTTCCACCCTCACTTTCTTCCTCCCTTCCTTGCCTCCCTCCCTTCTTCCTTCCATCCTTTATTCTTCCTTCCTTCCTTTCTTCCTTCCTTCCTTCCTTCCTCCCTTCCTTCCCCTTTCCTTTCCTTTCCTCCTTCCTTCTTTCCTTTCCTTTCCTTTTTTTGCTTTACTTCTTTCCTTTGCTTTTTTTTTCTTACCAGGCAAAAGTATGCAAAATGGAGAAGACTGTTCTTACAAATTAGAGAGCAATCAAGACCTTTTTGTATGGATTTTACAAATAGTCTCACATGTTTGGCAAATTTCAAGATAATCTCTAAGATGTTTTTACCAAATCATAGACATAGATATGGAAATCATCATCAAATTTGATGAAGTACACAGAGGGTTTTGCTTCTGCTTGATGAATGACCATGCCAGTTCTCTTAGAGTCATCAGCTTTGGCATATTCCAGCTGTTAGCCTACAAGGCTGCCTACAACTTCTGGCTCCCCCTCTGTAAGAGGAGAATCATTGGAATCTGGAAGGATGTGTGGGTCACCATGTTTATAATAATCTAAGAGCTGATACATGTATAATACAGAATCTTTCTCATAGGTAATGTAAAACCATGTGTTCATGACAGGTGCCTGAGTTACGACCATCCACTTACATTCATTTTTGGAAAGTTTCTCTGTCTCAAAAATATGTTCCAGTGCTTTGCCAATCATAATTTCTATTAAGGGTGTATCACTGATTCTCTAGGTTGCAATTCTATTTAGGAAGGGCTTCAAGTGATGACACTCTTTCATCTCTGTGAAGTTTCAATCCATAAACAGAGTCAAATCCATCATATTTTGTAAGATACAAAGAAAGATTTACAGGTACCTGATCCAGAATGGTTCCCTTCCACTGTGTTAGGGGTTCATCTCCATCTTTCCATTCATGCTGAATTCTGCCTATAATGCTTCCCTGAGGCTGGGATGTGGGCCTGTGCTTCTTGTGTGCAGCCTTTCTCTTCATCATGGTAACAGACACACTGGTATTTCCTGTGGCTGTCCTGGGCTGCTGCCCTGCAGCCTTCTTTCCAAATGGGGTTTTCACACCTGTGAGGAGCACAGTAGCAAGACAGGCAAAGAAAGAAAATTGAGAAAAAATATATTCAATGCATGACATGATGAGCTTTTCTCCTAGTTACTGCACTCCATCACCTGTGCCTAAGTTTTCCCTGAAAACTATACAGGAAAGCTGGAAATCAAAACATCCTGGCTACATGCCTGCATTAACCTTATTCCCTAGTTCTTTCTGGCTATGCTAGAGTAAGAGAGCTGTGGTTGGGGCAAAAGAAGTAGAGGGCACCCCTTCATTCTTCTTCCCATTGTCCAACACTTTCCAGGCCAAGGGACATAGACTCACCAAAGCCTCAGATTGTGGGCTTTGTGTGTCCAAATTGGGCATCTTGCTGCTGCCTCTGCTGTGGATCCTCCTGTGGCCAAGGAGTATCAGCAGGATACCAGCTTTTTGCTTGTAAGAGCTGGGAGGAGAGAATGCATAGGCAGGAGGGGCAAACAAAGAGGATACCACATTTGGCTCCCACCAAATGCTGCGGTTGCCAGGGTCTCTTCCTTCTTTCTGTAGCACAGCTTTCTGATGGGAGACAAGCCTCAATTCCTGCCAAACACCACCCTGCCCCTTCTAAGTCTCATGCTCACCACTGTCCTGGATATAGGAGTCTCTCTTTGGCACCTTGCACACCCCTTTCAAAAGTCAGAAACCCCCTACCAAAACCACCTAAGTGCTGGCTCAGCACTTCAAGGTTTCAGGGTCCCCACCCCCACCTTAGTGTCACTGCCCCATCTGCTCTACATCTTCTAGGAATTTGCATTTATTTTGCTGAGCTCTCCTAGAGTTGTTCCTTATATACAGATACCTGCCTTTTCTGCCATTTAAGGGGATCTGAGATAGGACCAGAGAAATGTACCAAGGTTCAGTCAGCCATCTTGACCCAGTCTCTAAATAGTTTTTACTAATTGGTCATTCCTAGACTCCTTGAAGAATTTCTCCCCCTTGTTTTCCTCTTTTTTCTTTTCTTTTTCACTAATTTCAAAATAATTTTATGAACGTGGGTATAGTGTAAAATTCAGGAAATTGACATGAAGAAGAAAATGATCCATTGTAAGCACACTTCCTATTGTAAATGGTTTGTAGCAAAATATCAGCACATTCCATTTTCTTTAAAAAAAGGTTTTTTTTTTTTTTAGTTTATGAACATATAATGTATTGCTTTTTTCAGGGGTACACGTCTGTGAATCTCACCATAGCACATATCCTCCCCAATGTCCATTACCCAGCCACCCTATCAGTGATCCCATCCCCCAGCAACACTCAGTTTGTCTCCTGAGATTAAGAGTCTCCTTATGGTTTGTCTCCCTCCCCAGTTGCATCTTTTTTTTTTAATATTATTTTGTATTTTTTATAAATATATAATGTATTATTAGTCCCAGGGGTACAGGTCTGTGAATCGCCAGGTTTACACACTTGACAGCACTCACCGTAGCACATACCCCCAGTCACATCTTGTTTCATTTTCCCCTCCCTTCCCCCAACCCTGCACTGTCTCCCAAATTCTTCATATCAGGGAGATCATATGAAAATTGTTTTTCTCTGATTTACTTATTTTGCTTAGCATAATAGCCTCTACTTCCATCTACATTGTTGGAAATGACAAAATTTCGTGGGTTTTTTTGTGGCTGCATAGAATTTCACTGTATATATATAGCACATCTTTATTAATTCATCTATTGAGGGACATCTAGGCTCTTCCCATAGTTCGGCTATTGTGGACATTGCTGCTATAAACATTGGGGTACATGTGCCCCTTCTGATCATTGAATTTGTATCTTTGGGGTAAATGCCCAGTAGTGCAATTGCTGGGTCCTAGGATGGCTCTCATTTTAACTTCTTGAAGAAACTACATACTGTTTTCCAGAGTGGCTGTATTAGCTTGCATTCCCACCAACAGTGTAGGAGGCGTCCCCTTTCTCTGCATCCTCTCCAACATCTGTTGTTTCCTGACTGGTTAATTTTAGCCATTCTTACTGGTGTGAGGTGGTATCTCATTGTGGTTTTGATTTGTATTTCCCTGATGCTGAGTGATGTGGAGCACTTTTTCCTGTGTCTGTTCGCCATTTGGATGTCTTTTTTGAAGAAATGTCTGTTCATGTCTTCTGCCCATTTCTTGTTTGGATTATTTGATCTTTGGGTGTTGAGTTTGATAAGTTCTTTACAGGTTTTGGATACTAGTCCTTTATCTGATATGTCCATTGCAAATATCTCTTCCCATTCTGCTGGTTGTGTTTTGGTTTTGTTGACCATTTTCTTTGCTGTGCAAAAGCTTTTGATCTTAATGAAGTCCAAATAATTCATTTTTGCCCTTGCTTCCCTTGACTTTGGCAATGTTTCTAGGGAGAAGTTGCTGCAGCTGAGGTTGAAGAGGTTGCTGCCTGTGTTCTCCTCAAGGATTTTGATGGATTCCTTTCTCACACTGAAGTCTTTCATCCACTTTGTGTCTATTTTTGTGTGTGGTGTAAGGAAATAGTCCAGTTTCATTCTTCTGCTTGTGGCTGTTCAACTTTCTCAACACCATTTTTTGAAGAGATTGTCTTTTATCAATTGGAAATTCTTTCCTGCTTTGTTGAAGATTAGTTGACCATAGAGTTGAAGTTCCATTTCTGGGCACTCTCTTCTGTTCCATTGATCTCTGTGTCAGTTTTTGTTCCAGTACCATACTCTCTTGGTGATTACAGCTTTGTAATCTAGCTTGAAGTCTAGATCTAGGTGGAATTGTGATGCCACCAATTTTGGCTTTGTTTTTCAACATTTCTCTAGCTATTTGAGGTCTTTTCTGCTTCCATATAAATTTTAGGATTATTTGTTCCATTTCTTTGAATAAAATTGATGGTATTTAATAGGGATTGCATTAAATGTGTAGATTGCTTTAGGTAGCATAGACATTTTCACAATACTTGTTCTTCCAATCCACGAGCACGGAACACTTTTTTCTATTTCTTCCTGTCTTCCTCAATTTCTTTCATGAGTACTTTATAGTTTTCTTAGTACAGGTCCTTTGCCTCTTTGGTTAGGTTTATTCCTAGGTATCTCATGATTTTGGGTGCATTTGTAAATGGGATTGACTCCTTAATTTCTCTTTCTTCTGTCTTGTTATTGGTGTATAGAAATGCAACTGATTTCTGTGCATTGATTTTATATCATGACACTTTACTGAATTCCTCTATCAGTTGTAGCAATTTTGGGGTGGAGTCTTTTGGGTTTTCTTTTGGGTTTTCATCTGCAAAGTGTGAGATTTTGACTTCTTTGCTGATTTGGATGCCTTTTATTTCTCTTCGTTGTCTTATTGCTGAGGCTAGGACTTCTAGTACTATGTTGAATAGCACTGGTGATAGTGGAGAGCTCTGCCATGTTCCTGACCTTAGGGGAAAAGCTTTCAGTTTTTCTCCTTTCTCTTGAGAATGATATTCGTTGTGGGTTTTTCATATATGGCTTTGATGATATTGAGATATATACCCTCTATCCTTACATATTGAAGAGTTTTGACCAAGAAAGGATGCTACATCTTGGAACACTGAAAAAATAAAATAATATTTTAAAAAAGGAAGGATGCTGTGCTATGTCTAATGCTTTTTCAGGATCTATTGAGAGTATCATATGGTCCTTGTTCAATCTTTTATTAATGTATTATATCACATTGATTGATTTGCAGATGTTGAACCAACCATGCAGCCCAGGAATAAATCTCACTTGGTCATGGTGAATAATCCTTTTAACATACTGTTCGATCTTGTGTTCGATCTTATGGTTATCCTATGGTATTCTGATTAGAATTTTTGCATCCATGTTCCTCAGGGATATTGGTCTGTAATTCTCAACTTTGATAGGTTCTTTGTCTGGTTTTGAGATCAAGGTAATGTTGGCCTCATAAAATGAGTTTGGAAGTTTTCCTTCCATTTCTACTTTTTGGAACAGTTTCAGGAGAATATGTATTAATTCTTCCTCTTTTTTGGGGGGGAGCAATATTTTTAAATTGTTTTTCATGGATGTTCTCATCTTAATTAAAAATCAAACAGGTGTAATTTAACAACAGAAAAGGATGATGATTTCAGATAATTGACATTACAAGGAGATCTTGCTGGTAACTCAAATATGCATGTCTTTATTTCATAAGGAAAAACCTCTTAAAAACCCAACACAGAAAGTCCTTCTGAAGTTTACATTTTACTCACTCATGATTTACATGAGACAGAAATAATCTCAATATGGTATTTCAAGGTAAATTTAGTGGAACATAATATTGTTAGCTTTAGGACAGATATTACCTTTAAATGTTTAGTAGAATTCCCCTGGGAAGCCATCTGGTCCTGGCTCTTTGTTGGGAGACTTTTGATGACTGCTTCAACATCCTTACTGGTTATGGGTTTGTTCAGATATTCTATTTCTTCCTCATTTAGTTTTGATAGTTTATAGGTCTCTAGGAATGTATCCATTTCTTCCAGGTTGTTAAATTCGCTGGTGTATAGTTGTTCATAATATCTTCTTATAATTGTTTGTATTTCTCTGATGTTGGTTATGATCTCTCCTCTCTCATTCATGATTTTATTAATTTGTATTCTTTCCCTTTTGTTTTGGATATGTCTGGCCAGGAGTTTATCAATCTTATTAATTCTTTCAAAGAACCAGCTTCTAGTTTCATTAATCTGTTCTAATGTTCTTTTGGTTTTTATTTAATTAATTTCTGCTCTTATCTTTATTATTTCTCTTCTCCTTCTGGGTTTGAGCTTTATTTGTTGTTCTTTCTCAAGGTGTAGGGTTAGGTTGTGTATTTGAGACCTTTCTTTATTTCTTGAGAAAGGCTTGCATTGCTTTATGAATTCCTCTCAGGATCGCCTTTGTTGTATCCCAAAGATTCTGAACCATTGTTTTTGTTTTCATTTGTTTCCATGAATTTTTAAATTCTTCTTTAATTTCCTGGTTGACCTATTCATTCTTTAGTAGGATGCTCTTTAGCCTCCATGTATTTGAGTTCTACCCAACTTTCCTCTTGTGGTTGAGTTCTAGTTTCAAAGCATGTGGTCTGAAAATATGCAGGGAATGAACCCAACTTTTGTTACCAGTTGAGACCTGATTTTTGACCTATGATGTGATGTATTCTGAAGAATGTTTCATGTGCAATAAGAAGAATGTGTATTCTGTTGCTTTGGGATGGAATGTTCTGAATATATCTGTGAAGTCCATCTTGTCCAGGGTGTCATTGAAATCCTTTATTTCCTTGTTGATCTTTTGCTTAGATGATCTGTTCATTTCAGGGGGGGGTGTTAAAGACCCTACTATTATTGTGTTATTGTTGATGTGTTTCTTTGATTTTGTTATTAATTGGTTTATATAGTTGGCTGCTCCTATGTTAGGGGTATAGATATTTACAATTGGTAGATCTTCCTTTTTTAAATTTAATTTTATTTTTTCAGTGTTCCAAGATTCATTGTTTATGCACCACACCCTGGGATCCATGGAATATGTGCCCTCCATAATACCCGCAAATAGGCTCACCCAACACCCCACACCCCTCCCCTGCAAAAACTTCAGTTTCATTCTCAGAGTCCACAGTCTCTCATGGTTTGTCTCCCCCTCTGATTTCCCCCAACTCAATTATCTTCTCCCTTGCCAATGTCCTCTGTGTTATTCCTTATGTTCCACAAGTAACTGAAACCATATTATATTTGACTTTCTCTGCTTGACTTATTTAACTCAGCATAATCTCCTCCAGTCCCGTCCATGTGGATAAAAAAGTTGGGTATTCATCCTTTCTGATGGAGGCATAATATTCCATTGTATATATGGACCATATCTTCTTTATCCATTCACCTGCTGAAGAGCACCTTGGCTCTTTCCACACTTTGGTGACAGTGGCCAACGCTGCCATGAACATTGGGGTACAGATGACCCTTCATTTCACATACCATTGGGATAAATACGCAGTAGTATGAATGCAGGGTCATAAGGTAGCTCTATTTTTAATTTCTTGAGGAATCTCCATATTATTTTCCAAAGTGGCTGCACCAACTTGCATTTCCACCAACAGTGTAAGAGGGTTCCCCTTTCTCCACATCCTCTCCAACACATGTTGTTTACTCTCTTGTTAATTTTGGCCATTCTAAGTGTTGCAAAGTGGTATCTCAATATAGTTTTGATTTGAATCTCTCTGATAGCTAATGATGATGAATATTTTTTCATTTGTCTGTTAGCCATTTTTATTTATTTTATTTTTTAATTAACATATAATGTATTATTAGCCTCAGGGGTACAGGTCTGTGAATCGCCAGGTTTACACTTCACAGCACTCACCATAGTACATACCTTCCCCAATGTCCATAATCAAACCACCCTCTCTCTGCCCCCTCCCCCCAGCAACCCTCAGTTTGTTTTGTGAGATTAAGAGTCTCTTAGGGTTTGTCTCCCTCCCAAACCCATCTTGTTTCATTTATTCCCTTCCTACCCCCAAACCCCCCACTTTACCTCTCAACTTCCTCATATCAGTGAGATTATATGTAATTGTCTTTCTCTGATTGACTTATTTCGCTAAGCATAATACCCTCTAGTTCCATCCACATCGTCAAATGGCAAAATTTCATTTCTTTTGATGGCTGCATAGTATTCCATTATATATATATATATATATATATATATATATATATATATATATTATATCTTCTGTTAGCCATTTTTATGTCCTCCTTGGAAAAGTGTCTGATCATGTCACCTGCCCTTTTATTGATGTGATTACCTGTTTTGTGTGTGTTGAGTTCTAGAATTTCTTTATAGATCTTGGATATCAGCCCTTTGTCTGTGGTAACATTTGCGAATATGTTCTCCCATTCCGTGGGTTACCCCTTTGTTTGGTTGTGTGCTTCCTTTGCTGTGCAGAAGCTTTTGATCTTGATGAACTCCCAAAAGTTCATTTTCGCTTTTGTTTCCTTTGTCTTTGGAGACATGTCTTGAAGAAGTTGCTGTGGTCGAAGTCAAAGAGTTTACTGCCTATATTCTCTTCTAGGATTTTGAATGATTCATGCCTCACTTTGAGGTCTTTTATCCATTTTGAGTTTATCTTTGTGTATGGTATAAGAGAATGGTTGAGTTTCATTCTTCTTTACATAGCTGTCCAATTTTCCCAACACCATTTATTGAGGGGACTGTCTTTTTCCCACTGGATATGTTTTCCTGCTTTGTCGAAGGTTATTTGACCACAGAGCTGTGGGTCCATATCTGGGCTCACTCCTCTGTTTCACTGGTCTGTGTCTGTTTTTGTGCCTGTACCATGCTGTCTTGGCAATCACAGCTTTTTAGTAAAGCTTGAAATCAGGCAATGTGATGTCCCAGTTGTGTTCCTCTTTTTGCAACATTTCCTTAGCAATTCGGGGTCTTTTCTGGTTCCATACAAATTTTAGGATTGTTTGCTCCAGCTCTTTGGAAAATGCCAGCGGAATTTTGATCGAGATGGCATTGAAAGTATAGATTTCTCTAGTCAGTATAGACATTTTAACAATGTTCATTCTTCTCATCCATGAGCATGGAAAGATCTTCCACCTTTTTGTGTCTTCTTCGATTTCTTTCATGAGTTTTCTGTAGTTTCTCGAGTACAGATCCTTTACCTCCTTGGTTAGGTTTATTCCAGGTATCTTATGGTTCTTGGTGCTATAGTAAATGGAATAGATTCTCTAATTTCCCTTTCTGTATTTCCATTATTAGTGTATAAGAAAGCAACTGATTTCTATACATTGAATATGTATCCTGCCACATTGTTGAATTGCTGCGAGTTCTAGTAGTTTAGGGCCGGAGTCTTATGGGTTTTCCATATAAAGTATCATGTCATCTGTGAAGAGAGAGAGTTTGACTTCTTCATTGCCAATTTGAATACATTTTATTTCTCTTTGTTGTCTGATTGCTGTTGCTAGGACTTCTAACACTGTGTTGAACAATAATGGTGAGAATGGGCATCCTTGTTGTGTTCCTGATATCAAAGGGACATCTGTCATCTTTTCCCCATTGAGGATGATATTTGCTATGGTTTTTTCAGAGATAGATTTTATAAAGTTGAGGAATGTTCCCTCTATCCCTATACTTTGAGGCGTTTTAATCAGGAACAGATGCTGTATCTTGCCCAATGCTTTTTCTGCCACAATTGAGAGGATCATGTGTTTTTTTCCTCTTCTTATTGATGTGTTCTATCACATTGATTGGTTTGTGAATGTTGAACCACCCCTGCATCCCATGGATACATCCCACCTGGTCATGGTGGATAATCTTTTTAATGTACTGTTGGATCCTATTAGCTAGGATGTTGTGGAGAATCTCAGCATCCATATTCATCTGAGATATTGGTCTGAAATTCTCCTTTTTGGTGGGGTCTTTGCCTGGTTTGGGGATCAGGGTAATGCAGGCTTCAAAAAAAGAGTCTGGAAGTTTTCCTTCTGCTTCAATTTTTTGAAACAGCTTCAGGACAATAGGTCTTATTTCTCCTTTGAAGGTTTGGTAGAATCCTTCAGGTCCTAGGCTCTTGACTTTTTGGGAGTTGATCACTGCTTCAATCTCATTACTATATATTGGTCTATTCAGGTTGTCAAATTCTTCCTAATTCAGTTTTGGAAGTTTAGAGGTTCCAGGAATGCATCCGTTTCATCTAGTTTGCTTAACTTACTGGCATGTAAGTGTTGATAATAATTTCTGATGATTGTTTTTATTTCATTGGTGTTAGTAGTGATCTCTCCTTTTTCATTCATAATTTCATTATTTTGGGTCCTCCTCTTTTCTTTTGGATTAGCTTGGTCAATGGTTTATCGAAATTATTGAGCCCTTCAAAAAGCCAACTTCTAGTTTCATTGATGTGTTCTACTGTATCTCTAGTTTCTATCTCATTGATTTTACTCTAATCTTGATCATTTCCATTTTTGTGTGGGGTTGGTTTTTTGTTGATTCTCCAGTTCTTTAAGGTGTAAAGACAGTTGGTTTATTCTTGATTTTTCAATTTTTTGAGGGAGGCTTGGATGGCTATGTATTTCTCCATTAGGACCACCTTTGCTGTATCCCATAAGTTTTGGACCAAAGTTTCTTCATTTTCATTGCTTTCCATGAAATTTTTTTAAGTTGTTCTTTGATTTTCTGGAGGATTCTTACATTTTTAAACGAGGTAGTCTTTAGCTCCCAGGAGTTTGAATTCCTCCCGAACTTTTTCTTGTGTTTGAGTTCAAAGTACTCCGTTGAGTCCTGGTTTGTGACCCAGTATGTGGTCTATTCTGGAGACAGTTCCATGTGCACTCGAGAAGAATAAGTATTCTGTTGTTTTAGGGTGGAATGTTCTGTATATAACTATAAGGTCCCCTTGGTCCAAAGTGTCATTCAATGCTTTTGTTTCCTTATTAATTTTCTGCTTGGATGACCTATTACTGAGAGTGGCATGTCACGATTCCCTCCTATTCATGTATTTATATCAATACAACTTTTTATCTTGATTAACTTGTCTTATGTAGTTGGCTCCTCCCATATTGGGGGCATAAATATTTACAAATGTTAGATCTTCTTGGTGAACAGACCCTTTAAGAATGATGTAGTGTCCTTCCTTATCTCTCACTACAGACTTTAAAATCTAATTTATCTGATATCAGAATCACTACCCCAGCCTTCTTTTGAGGCCCATTGGCATGAAAGATGCTCTTCCAGGGCGCCTGGGTGGCTCAGTGGGTTAAGCTGCTGCCTTCGGCTCAGGTCATGATCTCAGGGTCCTGGGATCGAGTCCCGCATCGGGCTCTCTGCTCAGCAGGGAGCCTGCTTCCCTCTCTCTCTCTCTCTCTCTCTCTGCCTGCCTCTCCATCTACTTGTGATCTCTCTGTCAAATAAAAAAAAAAAAAGAAAGAAAGATGCTCTTCCATTCCTTCACTTTCAGTTTGGATGTGTCCTTAGGTTCAAAATGGGTCTCTTGTAGACAACATATAGACTGTCCTGTTGTTTTATCCAATCTGCAACCCTGTGCTCTTTTATGGGAGCATTTAGGCCATTCATATTGAGAGTGATTATTGAAAGATACATTTTTATTGACATCGTGTTGCCTGTGAAGTCTTTGTTTCTATAGATTGTCTCCATGAATTTCTGTTGTATGACACTCTTGGGTTCTTTCTTCTTTTATAGAACCCCCCCTTAATATTTCTTGTTGTGACGGCTTGGTGGTCACATACTCTTTTAAACCTTGCTCTTCTTGGAAGCTCTTTATCTCTCCATCCATTTTGAATGTCAGCCTTCTTGGATAAAGTATCATTGGCTTCATGTTATTCTCATTTAGTGCCCTGAATATGCCTCACCATCCCTTTCTGGCTTGCCAGGTTTCTGTGCACATGTCTGAAGTATTCTGATGGGCCATCCTCTGTACATAAGGTATCTCTTCTCCCTAGCTGCTTCTAGGAGCTCCTGTCTAAAATTATGATTCATCAGTTTCACAGTCAGTTGTTTTGAGGTCTTTCTACATTCTATGATCTTGGGGTCAGCCCTTTCTGCCTCTAGGACATGAACCCTGTTTCCATTCCCCAGAGTGGGAAAATTTTCATGGAGAATTTGTTCAACTATATCTTCCAGTCTTCTTTCTTTCTCCTCCCTCTCAGGGTTTCCCACAAGTCTGTCATTGGAACTTCATGGCATCATTTATTTCCCTAATTCTGTGTTCAGGCTTTGAAGCTGTTTGTTCCAGGCCTCCTCCTGATCCATTTTCTCTATCAGTTTGTCCTGTAGATCACTAATTCTATCTTCTGCCTCAGTTGCCCTAGCTGTTAGAGAATTTATATTAGATCAGAGCTCATTGAGAGCATTGTTAACATCTTCCTTGGTGGCTTTCACTTCTGCCCTTAGAGATTCTATGTTGCCACTAATGGTTTTCTCCAACCTAGCCATTGTCTGCATAATTGTTACCCTGAAATCTCTTTCTGGCATTCTGTTTATGTCCATATCCAATAGCTCTGATGGAGAGGGCACTGTTTCTGAATTTTTCTTCTGTTGGGTGTTCCTCCTCCTAGTCATTTTGGTGAGAGGTGTTTAAGGGGATGTTTAGCTGTATATTTCAACCACAATCCAGGAAAAGTGCACCCTGGAACATTTCAGTGCAATGAGACATCACCAAAAAGAAAGAAAAAAGAAAAAAGAGAGAGAAAGAGAGAAAGAGGAAAAAAGAAAGGAGAAATCCCAGCCATAATGAGCCCCAGGAATAAAATCTATAAGGTATATAAACATAAAGACCAACAAAAGTAAATGACAAAAGAAAAAAAAAAAGGAACTCAGACAAAATGAAACCCATGAACAAGATTTATATAATATCAGAACAAAAACACATACACAGAAATGCTGACAGAAGAAAAAGGTGGGGCAGTGGTCTAAGCCCTTGATGTGAGTGAGGAAGATTATTTTCATTGGTCCTGCATGTATCTTGATATCTTTGTTAAAGGACTCAACTTTCCAGAGATAAAGGGAGATTAAAACTGGTTTATATATAGGGATAGTATTAATTAGGGAAAAAGGATTACCTTGAAGCTTATATCAAATATATATTAAAAAGAAAAGAAAAGAAAAGAGAACATCACAAGTATATGTATGAAAAAAAATTCAAGTTAAATGGTTATTTGGAACATGTTTTATTAAACCTCTAGTTGTTATGGTAAGTAGATTTAAAAAATGAAAGAACAGGAATCATGAAAATGGATAAAAAATTGTGTGTATGAAATATACTGGTTTCAGGGCAATACAAAGAGCTTAGTATATTGTTATCCCATGTTGTTCGGGTTTTACAGTTTCATGGTGACACCCTATGGTGGTTGTCCTCTTATTCTTTTGGCTTGCCTTCTGGAGGAGGGTCCTGCTGCATTTTTTTTTTTTCAGTCGGTGTTGCTTGGGTTGAGCTGTCCTGTACCGTATTAAGGTGCTGGGCTCTGTGGAAACTGTTTTTTTCAGGCTTTTGTTCTCTAGAAGTTTTCATTCTTGTTGTTTTTTTGTGTGTGACCTTTTGGAGGTTTAGTGGAAAGCAAACTGTACCCAGACCTCTACCTCAGAGAGAAGCCTTAGTCTGATCCCCTCTGGGTGCTCCAGAACACATAGACTTCCCCTGTAAACTCCGCTGAACAGCACATCCTCCCACAGGTGGTGCGTATTCTCAACCACTGTCTTAGTGGTTGCCTGAGGTGCCTGCTTGTCTCTGCACCCCTGTGCCACTAAAACAACAAGAGATATTGGCCAAGGGAGTCCGCTTCTGGTAGTGCATTTGCCAGCATTGCTGTCTGGGGTCCAGGTCCATGCTGTTTGTGCTCAGACCCCATTGTCGTGCAGGTCGCAGAAGGCTGCCTCCGAGGGATCCCGAGTAGAGTCATGCTGGGTTCTCCCATGCGTGGGCTGGGAGCGTCAAAACCCTTGGCTGGATGCAGATGGCCTCAGTCCTAAGGAGTGCCAGCGGGTACCCACACCAAGCTTTCTCAGGTGTGGGCAGGACTGCACTCACACCCTGCAGTCACACAAAGTGTGCAGAGTGCAGAAAGCTTGGACCTAGAGAGTGCCGGGTGGTACCCAGGCCAGACTCCCTCACACATGGGCGGGGGTGCTCCCAGCCAAGAAGAGGTGCAGGCAGTGGAATATGGAGGGGCTCAGGGACCCTGGACTAGTGGCTCTGTTGCACTCTCTCTGGCACCATTGTCGCCAGTGGTGGACATCTTGGGTCCGTGGGCTTAGGCCCGTGTCCATGACCACTTGTTTCTACCAGTTGCCCCTTAAAATCTTTTGCTTTTTTTGAGTACCTTCAACCAGACTCCAAGTTAATCCTGGTCTCCAACCACAGGCACTTTTGTATTGGGGTATTGCTTTCCAATGGGTCCCTTCTGGTGGCTTCCTCCCTCTTCTGCTTATTCCCCGATATCAGTCTGAGCATTTGTACTCTGCTTTACCTCTCCACTTATGTCTTCTGCCCCTGTAGAGATCCAGAAATGCATAATTCTACATCTCAGGCTAATTTCATGGGTGTTCAGAGTGTTCTGATAGATGTTTAGCTTATTTTATGGGACCAGTTGAAACAGGGTCTCCTAATTCTCTGCCATCTTGCCCCTCTTCCAGTCCCTTCCCACTTTTTAAATTATTTCTTTTTTATTTTTGTGGTTCATTTTGGCTTTGTTTTTTTCTGTGGTGACTTCCAACCAGTGCAAATATTTGTAGGGTACATCTTACTTGGGTTATGGTTGATATTTTGGACTCTTTTTATTTGTCCATCTATCATTCTCTGGACAGAATGACAAGAAAGAGGAAATTACTCAAAAAAAAAAAAAAGAATCAGAGACAGTTTTCTCTTCAACACAGGTAATCAATATGGATAAAAGTAAGATGTCAGTGATAGAATTCAGAATAGCAATTAAGTTAAAAGCTAGTTTTGAAAAAAGGACAAGTGACAATATAGAACCTCTAAGAGCAGAAACGAGATCTAATCACCCCAAATTAAAAAGGCTACGAATTAGAAGCAGTCTAAACTGGATTCTCTAACAGCTAAGGTAATTGAGGCAGAAAAGTAAATCAGTGATCAAAAAGATAAGCAAATAGAAAGGAAGGAAGTTGAAGAAAACAGAAATAGGCAGCAGTACCTTCTAAAAAAGGCTTGGAGAGATTAATGACGCCATGAAATATTCCAATGTCAGAATTATTGGATCCCCAAGGGTGTGGAGAGGGAGGGATAGAAAGTATATTTGAGCAAATCATAGCTGAGAACTTCCCTAATCTGGGGATGGAAATAAGCATTCATCCAAGAGGAAGAGAAGACCCTTCCCAAAGTCAGTAAAAATAGATCAACACCCCAACATATAATAGTGAAGCTTGCTATTCTTACAACCAAAGAAACTAACCTGAGAACAGTTAGGGACAGGAGGTTGCTTACCTATGGAGGGAGGAGCATTGTTAATATCAAACCTGTCCACAGAAACCTGGCAAGGCAGAAAGGGCTGGGAAGACATATTCAGACTGGATAAAAAAGCAGGACCCATCCATATACTGTCTACAAGGGACTCATTTTGAAACTAAAGAGACCTCCAGATTGAATGTGATGGGATGGAAAACTATTTACCATGCCAATTGATCTCAGAAGAAAGCTGGGTTTGCAATCCTTATATCAGACAAGTTAGAAATTAAACAAAAAGCCATCATAAGATATGTAGAAGGACACTATATTATATTAAAGAGCCTACCCAACAAGAAGATCTAAGAATTGTAAATATCTATACCTCCAACAGAGGAGCAGCCAACTACACAAACCAAATAATAAACAAAATAAAGAAACATATTGATAACAATACATTAATAGTAGTAGACCTCAAAACTCCACTCAAAGCAGTGGAAAGGTCATCTAGGCAGAACATCAACAAAGGAACAAGAGCTTTGAATGACACAACTGAATACACATTCTTCTCGAGTGCACATGGGATTTTTTCCAGACTAGACCACATACTGTGTCACAAATCACATCTCAACAGATACCAAAAGACTGAGATTATTCCCTGCATATTTTCAAACTACAATGCTTTGAAACTGGAACTCAACCACGAGTAGAAATTTGGAAGAATCTCAAACACTTAGAGGTTAAAGAGCATCCTGCTGCAGAATGAATCAGTCAACCAGGAAATTTAAGAAGAACTTAAACAATTCATACAAACCAGTGAAAATGAAAACACATTGGTTCAAAACCTATGGGATATTACAAAGGTGGTCCTACAAGGGGAGTACATAGATATCCAAGCCTCTCTCAAAAAAATTAGAAAAAGCCCAAAGGCATAACCTAACCTTACACCTATAAGATATGGAGAAAGTACAGCAAATAAAACCTAAACCATGCACTAGAAGAGAAATAATAAAGATTAAAGCAGAAATCAATGAAAGAGGAATTAGAAAAAGAGTAAAACAGATCAACAAAACCCGAAGCTTGTTCTTTGAAGGAATTACTAAGATTTGTAAACCTCTGGCCAGAGTTATCTAAGACAAAAGGGAAATGACCCAAATCAATAAAATCACGAATGAAAGAGGACAGATCATGAACAACACCAAAGGAATAGAGATCATTGTTAGAAATTATTGCGAGAAGCTATATGCCAACAAAGTAAGCAATCTGAAAGAAATGGATGCTTTCCTGAAAATTTATAAACTACCAAGACTGAAGCAGGAAGAAATAGTTTCAGCAGACCCCTAATGTCAAGGAAATTGAAACAGTTAACAAAAAGGAGAATTTCAGACCAATATCACTGATGAATATGGATGCTAAGATTCTCAACAAGATCCTAGAAAACAGGATCCAACAGCACATTAAAAAGATCATCCACCATCACCAGGTGGGATTCATCTCTGGGCTACAATGATGGTTCAACATTCGCAAATCAATCAATGTGATAGAACAAATTAATAAGAGAAGAGAGAAGAACCACATGGTCCTCTCAATTGATGCAGAAAAAGCATTTGACAAAATCCAGCATCCTTTCCTGATTAAAACTCTTCAAAGTATAGGGATAGAGGGAACACTCCTGAACTTCATAAAATCAATCTATGAAAGACCCACAGCAAATATCATCCTCAATGGGAAAACTTGCAGCCTTCCCGTTGAGATCAGGAACACAACAAGGATGCCCACTCTCACCACTCTTGTTCAACATAGTATTAGAAGTCCTGGCAATAGCAATCAGACAACAAAGAGAAATAAAAGGTATCTAAATTGGCAAACTCTCTCTCTTCGCAGATGACATGATTCTTTATATGGAAAACCCAAAAGACTCCACCCCCAAACTACTAGAACTCATACAGCAATTCAGCGACATGGCAGGATATAAAGTCAATGTACAGAAATCAGTGGCTTTCTTATACACTAACAATGAAAATATAGAAAGGGAAATTACAGAATTGATTCCATTTACTATAGCACTAAGAACCATAAGATACCTGGGAATAAACCTAACTAAAGAGGTAAAGGAACTGTACTCGAGGAACTACAGAACACTCATGAAAGAAATTGAAGAAGACACAAAAAGAAGGAAGACCATTCCATGCTCTTGGATCGGAAGAATAAACATTGTTAAAATGTCTATACTGCCTAGAGCAATTGATACTTTTAATGCCATTCCAATCAAAATTCCACCGCTATTTTTCAAAGAGCTGGAGCAAATAAACCAGAAATTTGTATGGAACCAGAAGAGACCCCAAATCGCTAAGGAAGTGTTGAAAACAAAAATAAAACTGGGGGCATCACGTCACCTGATTTCAAGCTTTACTACAAAGCCGTGATCACCAAGACAGCATGGTACTGGCATAAAAACAGACACATAAACCAGTGATACAGAGTAGAGAGCCCAGATATGGACCCTCAACTCTACAGTCAAATAATCTTTGACAAAACAGGAAAAAAATATACAGTGGAAAAAAGACAGTCTCTTCAATAAATGGTGCTGGGAAAACTGGGCAGCTATATGTAGAAGAATGAAACTCGACCATTCTCTTATGCCGTACACAAAGATAAACTCAAAATGGATAAAAGACCTCAACGTGAGACAGGAATCCATCAGAATCCTAGAGGAGAACATAGGCAGTAACCTCTTCGATATCAGCCACAGCAACTTCTTTCAAGATATGTCTCCAAAGGCAAAGGAAACAAAAGTGAAAATGAATTTTTGGGACTTCATCAAGATCAAAAGCTTCTGCACAGCAAAGGAAACAGTCAACAAAACAAAGAGGCAACCCATGGAACGGGAGAAGATATTTGCAAATGACAGTACAGACAAAGGGTTGATATCCAGGATCTATAAAGAACTCCTCAAACTCCACACACACAAAACAGACAATCATATAAAAAATGGGCAGAAGATATGAACAGACACTTCTCCAATGAAGACATACAAATGGCTATCAGACACATGAAAAAATGTTCATCATCACTTGCCATCAGGGAGATTCAAATTAAAACCACATTGAGATACCACCTTACACCACTTAGAATGGCCAAAATTAGCAAGACAGGAAACAACATGTGTTGGAGGGGATGTGGAGAAAGGGGAACCCTCTTACACTGTTGGTGGGAATGCAAGTTGGTGTAGCCTCTTTGGAGAACAGTGTGGAGATTCCTCAAGAAATTAAAAATAGAGCTTCCCTATGACCCTGCCATTGCACTACTGGGTATTTACCCCAAAGATACAGATGGAGTGAAAAGAAGGGCCATCCGTACCCCAATGTTTATAGCAGCAATGGCCACGGTCGCCAAACTGTGGAAAGAACCAAGATGCCCTTCAACGGACGAATGGATAAGGAAGATGTGGTCCATATACACTATGGAGTATTATGCCTCCATCAGAAAGGATGAATACCCAACTTTTGTAGCAACATGGACAGGACTGGAAGAGATTATGCTGAGTGAAATAAGTCAAGCAGAGAGAGTCAATTATCATAAGGTTTCACTTATTTGTGGAGCATAACAAATAGCATGGAGGACAAGGGGAGATGGAGAGGAGAAGGGAGTTGGGGGAAATTGGAACCATGAGAGGTGAAGCATCAGAGACTATGGACTCTGAAAAACAATATGAGGGTTTTGAAGGGGTGGGGGGTGGGAGGTTGGGGGAACCAGGTGGTGGGTATTAGAGAGGGCATGGATTGCATGGAGCACTGAGTGTGGTACGAAAACAATGAATACTGTTATGCTGAAAAGAAATAAAAAATTTAAAAATTAAAAAAATAGATTAAAAAAAATCTCTCCCCCCACACACAGAGAAAAAAAAAAAAAGGAAAAAAAAAAAGAAAAAAAAAAGAGTCCAGGACCATTTGACTTCCTAGGGGAATTCTAGCAAGCATTTGAAAAAGAAATCATACCTATTCTACTGAAGCTGTTCATAAAAATAGAAATAGAAGGAAAACTTCCAAACTCTTTCTATGTGGCCAGCATTGCCCTGTCCCCAAAACCAACAAGGAGCCCATCAAAAAGGAGAATTACAGACCAATATCCCTGATGAACATATATGCCAAATTACTCCACAAGATCCTAGTCAATAGTATTCAACAATAGGTTAAAATGATTATTCACCACGACAAGGTGAGGTTTAGTAATCTGATGCATGGGCAGTTCAATCTTTGGATATTAATCAACATGATAAGGCACATTAATGAGACAAGAACCATATGATCTTCTCAATTGGTGCAGAAAAAACATTTGACAAAATACAACATACTTTCTTGATTAAAACTCCTCAAAGTGCAAGCAAAGAGGGAACATACCTCAATATCATAAAAGCTGTCTATAAAAATCCCATAGTAAATATCATTCTCAATGGGAATAAACTGGGAACATGACAAGGATGTCCATTCTCAACATTATTGTTCAACATAGTACTAGAAGTCCTAGCCTCAACAATCAGAAAGAAAAAGAAATTAATGACATTCAAATTTGTAAAGAATAGGTCAAACTCTGTCTTCACTGATGACATGATACCTTTTGTGGAAAACTGCTGGCCAGACTTATCAAGGAAAAAAAAAAGTGGGGGTAATGGGGAAGGACCCTAACTAATAAAATCATGAATGGAAGGAGAGCAATCACCATTAACACCAAGGAAATAGAAATAATTATTAGAAATTATTACCAGCAACTGTTATGAAAAAATTAAGCAAACTCTCTCTCTCTTCGCAAATGACATGATAGTTTATGTAGAAAACCTAAAACATTCCACCCCCAAAATACTAGAACTCATACAGCAATTCAGCAATGTGGCATGATATCAAATCAATGCACAGAAATCTGTTGAAGAGTGTGATTTTAAGGAATTGACTCCATTTACAATAGCATCAACAACCATAAGATAGTTAGGGATAAACTTAAACAATGAAGTAAAGATCTTTACTCTAAATACTACATAACACTTATGAAATAAATTGAGAAGGACACAAAGAGATGGAAAAATATTCCACGCTCAAGGATTGGAAGAATAAACATTGCTACAGTGCCTATGCTGCCCAGAAATATTTACACATTCAATGAAATCCCTATCAAAATACCGTTGACATTTTTTTTACAGAGCTGGAACAACCAATCCTAAAATTTGTATGGAGCCAGAAAAGACCCCTCATCACCAGGGGAATGTTGAAAATGAAAACCAAAGCTGGGAGCATTACAATGTCTGACTTCAAGTTATATTACAATGCTGTGTTGATCAAGACAGAATGGTACTGGCACAAAAACAGACACACAGATCAATGGAACAGAATAGATAACCCAGAAATGGATCCTCAACTTTATGGTCAACTAATCTTCAACAAAGCAAGAAAGACTATCCAATGGAAAAAGGACAGTGTCTTCAATAAATGGTGCTGGGAAAATTGGACAGCCACATGCAGAAGAATGAAACTGGACCATTATCTTATACCATACACAAAGATAAATTCAAATGGGTGAAATACCTCAACATGAGACAGGAATCCATGAAAATCCTAGAGGAGAAGAGGCAGTAAACTCTTTGACATTGGCTACAGTAACTACTTTCAAGGCATATCTCCAAAGGCAGAGGAAACAAAGCAAAAATGAACTTTTGGGCTTCATCAAGATAAACAGCTTATGCACAGCAAAAGAAAATTTCAACTAAATTTAGAAGCAACCTACAGAATGGGAGACGATATTTTCAAATCACATTACAGATGAAGAGCTGGTATCCAAGATGTACAACAAACCTATCAAACTCAACACCCAAAAACGAATAATTCAGTTAAGAAAGGGTCAGGAGACGTGAACAGTCACTTCTCCAAAGAAGATGTATAAATGGCTACAGACACATGAAAAAAAAAATGTTAAACACCCCTAGCCATTAGGGAAATACAAATTAAACCACAATGAGATACTACCTTCCACCAGTTAGAATGGCAAAAATTAACAAGATTGGAAACCAGAAATGTTGGCACAGATATGGAGTAAGGGAAATCCTCTTACACCGTTGGTGAGAATTCAAGCTGGTACAGCCACTCTGGAAAACAGTATGGCAGTTAAAAAAGTTAAAAAAAAATTAAAAATGGCGCTACCCTACAACCCAGCAATGGCACTACTATGCATTTGCCTCAAACATACAGATGTGGTGAAAAAGGGACACGTGGAAGGGAAGACAAAACTGAATGGAAAGAAATCAGAGAGGAACCATGAGAGACTCTGGACTCTGTGAACCAAGCTGAGGGTTACAGAAGGGAGGAGTTGTGGGGAAGAGATAACCAGGTAATGGGTATTAAGGAGTGCATGTGTTGTGATGAGCAGAGGGTATTATAGACAGCTAATGAATCATTGAACACTATGTCGAAAAGTAATGATGTACCATATGATGGCTAATTGAATATAAAAAAGATAGATTTCCTTCCAGAACCTGGAGCATTGATTGCTTGGGAAACGCAGGTGGGGTTCGGTTGTTGATAAACTCTTATTCTCCTCGTCCCCAGGTGAGGTTTATACAATGAGAGGTTAAATCTACCACACCTCCTTAAAAATTTAGTTCCTGTATTTGCAGGTCTTCTTGGAGAAATGGCCTTAACACTGCTTTGCCCATTCGAAATGCAAGAACGCAGGAAGTACCTTAGGAATGAAGCTTTGTAATAAAATATTTTTTTAATTAAAAAAATGCAAAAGAAATTTAAAAACACATGGAAACAAATGAAAATGAACACCAGTGGTCCACAATCTATGGGATGCTGCAAAATCATTAAAATATTTACTTATACATTTTAGAGGCAAAAGCTAGAGGGAGAGGGAGAGACTGAGTTGGGGGATGGGAACAAGGACAGAATTTCAAGTGCACTCCCTGCTGAGTAGGAGCATATCTTAGGGTTTGATCTCATGACTCTGACATCATGACCTGAGCTAAAATGAAGAGTAGGACACTTAACCGACTGAACCACACTGGTGCCCCAGCAGCAGCATTTTTAAGAGGGAAGTATATAGCATACAGACCTATCATACGAAGCATGAAAAAAACTCAAATAAAGAAACTAACGTTACACCTAAATGAACAATGAACGAACAGCAAACAATTTATAAAGCCTGAAGAAGGAAGGAAACAAAAAGGCTAGAGCAGAAACAAAGAAAGAAAGAAAGAAATGAAAAACAGAATAGACCAATGAAACCAGAAGCTGGTCCTTTGAAAAAAAAAAATAAATTTGATAAACTCTTATCCAAACTTGTCAGAAAGAAAAGAGAAAGTTCCCAAATAAATAAAATCACAAATGAAAGAGGAAAAATAACAATCGACACCACAGATATACAAAGTATATGAGAATATTATGAAAAACTATATGCCAACAAATCGGAAAACCTGGAAGAAATGGATAAATTCCTAGAAACATATAAACTACTAGAACTGACACAGGAGGCAATAGAAAACTTGAGTAGACTAATAACCAGCAAGAAACTTGAATTTGTAATTAAAAAACTTCAAACAAATGAAAGGACGTGATGGCTGCATGGGTGAATTCTACCTAATATTTAAAGTGATTTATTACCTATTCTCAAATTATTAAAAAAAAAGTATAAGAAAGAAAATTTACAAATTCATTCTATGAATGGAACATAATCCTGATACCAAAACCAGATAAAGATACCACAAAACTGGCATCTGGGTGGCTCAGTGGGTTAAGTCTCTGCCTTCAGGTTGTGGGTCCTGGGATCAAGCCCCGCATCGGGCTCTCTGCCTGGCAGGGAGACTGCTTCCTCCTCTCTCACTCTGCCTGCCTCTCTGCCTACTTGTGATCTTTGTCAAATAAATAAATAAATAAATAGGTAAATAAAATATTTTTAAAAAGTTACCACAAAATAAGAGAACTACAGGACAATATCTCTGATAAATATAGATGTAAAATTCCTCAACAGAATACTAGCAAAAGGAACCCAAAAGTACATTTAAATAAATCATTCATCATGCTCAAGTGGGATTTTTTCCTGGATTAAAATGTGGTTAAATATTTACAAATATGTTAATATGATATATCACATTAATAAAACAAAGTAGAGCTATATGATCATTCCAACAGATGCAGAAAAAGCATTTGAGAAAGCACAACTTCTTTTCACTGTAACACCCTCAGCAGAATAGGTTTAGAGAGGACATACCTCCGTATCATAAAGGCCATCTATGAAAAATCCACAGCTATCATAATCTTCAATGGGGAAAAACTGAGAGCTTTTCCCCTACAGTCAGGAACAAGACAGGGATAGACATTCTCACCAATGTTGTTTATAATAGTACTGGAAGTTCTAGCCACAGCAATCAGCCAACACAAAGAAATAAAAGGCATCCAAATTCATAAAGAAGAAGTAAAACTTTTACTATTTGCAGATGATATGATTCTATATATGCAAGACCTGAAAGAATATGAAAAAAAAATCTGCTGGATCTTACAAACAAATTCAGTTAAGTCACAAGTTACAAAATCAAAATACAAAAATCTGTTGCATTGGGACACCTGGGTGGCTCAGTGGGTTAAAGCCTGTGCCTTCACCTCAGGTCATGATCCCATGGTCCTGGGATTGAGTCATGGTCCTGGGATTGGGCTCTCTGCTCACCAAGGAGCCTGCTTTCCCCCCTCTCTCTGCCTGCCTCTCTGCCTACTTGTGACATCTGTCAGTCAAATTAAATAAAATCTTTAAAAAAATCTCTTGGAAGGGGAGATGAACCATGAGAGACTATGGACTCTGAAAAACAATCTGAGGGGTTTGAAGGGGCGGGGGTGGGAGGTTGGGGGAACCAGGTGGTGGGTATTAGAGAGGGCACGGATTGCATGGAGCACTGGGTGTGGTGCAAAAACAATGAATACTGTTATGCTGAAAATAAATTTTAAAAAAATCTCTTGCATTTATATACACAAGCAGCAGGAAAAAAAATCAGGAAATCAATACCATTTACAATTGCACCAATATCCAAAAGATACCTAGGAATAAACCGAACCAAAGAGGTGAAGGACCTGTACTCTGGAAACTATAAAACACTGATGAAAGTAGCTGAAGCTGAGACAAATAAATTGAAAGATATTCCATGCTCATTTATTGGGAAAGCAAATATTTTTATAATGCCAATACTACCCACAGTAACCTACATATTTAATGCAACTCCTAACAAAATACCAACAGCAATTTTCACAGAGCTAGAACAATCCTAAAATTTGCATGGAACTACGAGAGACCCTGAAAAGCCAAAGCAATCATAACAAAGGAAAGAAAAGCTGGAGGCATTACAATTCTGAAGTTAAAGTTATATTACAAAGCTATTGTAATCAGAACAGTATGGTATTGGCACAAAAATGGACACATAGATCAGTGCAACAAAATACCATCCCCAGAAATGAACCCACAACTCTATGGTCAAGTAATCTTTGACAAAGCAGGAAAGAATATCCAATGAAAAAAAGACAGTTTCTTTAACAAATGATGGGGCAACTGGACAGCACTTCTGGAAAATAATGAAACTGGACCACTTTCTTACACCAAAGACTAAAATAAATTCAAAATGGATCAAACACTTAAATGTGAGATATGAAAGTATAAAAATCTAGAAAAGAACACAGGCAGTAACATACTAACTTCTTATTAGCTATGTCTCCCGAGGCAAGAGAAACAAAAGCAAAAATAAACTATTGTCGCTCTATCAAAATAAAAAGCTTCTGCACAGTGAAGCAGAAAATCAACAAAACTAAAAGCAACCTAGTGGAGAATATATTTGCAAATGACACATTCAATAAAGTATTAGCATCAAAAATATATAAAGAGCTTATAAAAGTCAACACCCTAAAAACAGTACAATTAAAAAGTAGTCAGAGACAGGAATATACATTTTTCCAAAGAAGACATGCAGCTCTAGATTCACCTCCATGCAGCCTTATTGGGGAATCTGAACTGTGTCAGTCTATGCCTACTGTGGTCTGTAATGCTTCATCGCTTTCCTTTACGATGTGCAAGGAAGTGCACCATGAACTGGAGGATGTGGAGACTTTTGGCTTCCAGGCAAAATTTTCCCAAGGTACCTTCTATTCCAAGAAAGAGATTTTCCTTTAGGAGTTGATCAGTAAAGCTTCTGACAATTTGGACAAGATTTGCTATGATAGCCTGACAGAGAAGATTTTACTCTTGTTCAAATGTCAATAGTTCATTTTTGCTTTTGTTTCTCTTGATTTAAAAAAAAAATTATTCAAATTCCAGTTAGTTAACCTAGAGTGCACCATTAGAATCACTTGTACAATTTAGTGATTCAACATTTACAAAAAACATCTGGTGCTCATCAGAGCAAATAAACTCTGTAAACCCCATCGGTTATTTAACCCATCTGTTCACTCATCTCCCCTCTGGGAGCCATGTATTTGTTCTCTATACTAAGGACACTGTTTCTTATTTTTCCTCTCTCCTTTTTAACCCTTTGATCTTATGTTTTATTTCTTAAATTCCACATGAGTGAAATAATATGGTATTTGTCTTTCTCTGACTGACTTACTTCACTCAACATAATACTAAGTCCATCCATGTCATTGCAAATGGCAAGATTATATTCTTTTTTATGGCTGAGTAATATTTTATCGTGTGTATATACAGCATTTTCTTTATCCATTCATCAATCAATAGACATTTGGACTCTTTCCATAACTTAGGTATTGTAGATAATGATGATATTAACATTGGGGTGTATATATCCCTGCAAATTAATATTGTTGTGTTCTCTGTGTAATTACTTAAGAGTGTAATTGCTAGATTGCATGATAGTTCTATTAACTTTCTGAAGCATCTCCAACCTCTTTTCCAGAATGGCTGCTTTCTCACCAGCACTGCAGAAGGTCTCCCCTTTCTCCATATCTTTGCAACACCTGTTGTTCCTTTTTATCTTTTTACCTGTTTTTTTCTTGCTTTGCTGATTTTAGCCATTCTGACTTGTATGAGGTGATATCTCACTGTAGTTCTGATTTGTATTTTCCAGATAATGACTAATGTTGAGCATCTTTTCATGTGTCTGTTGTCCATCTGGATTTCATTGGAAAAATGTATATTCATGTCTTCTACCCATTTTTAACTGGTTTACTTCTTTTTTTGGGTGTTGAGTTTTACAAGTTCTTTATATATTTTGGATACTAAATCTTTATCAGGATATGTCATTTGTACAGATCTTCTTCTATCCCATAGATTACATTTTAGTTTTGTTGATTTTTTCCTTCACTGTGCAAAAGATACATATTTTGAGGATATCCCAATAGTTTATTTTTGCTCTTATTTCCCTTGCCTCAGGAGGCATATCTAGAAATAAGTTGTTATGGCTGATGTCAAAAGTGTTTTTGTCTGTGTTCTCTTCTCATATTTATGCTTTCAAGTCTGACATTTATATCTTCAATCCATTTTGAATTTTTTTTTGTGGTGTAAGAAAGTGGTACAGTTTTATTGTTTTACATGTGTCTTTCTCCACTTTTTCCAACACCATTTGTTGAGAAGGCTGTCATTTTCCCTTTGGATATTTTTTCCATATTTTTTGTGGATTAGTTGCTGGTTCATTTCTGAGTCTTCTATTTTGTTCTGTTGCTCTATGTGTCTACTTTTCTGCCAGTACCATACTCTCTTGATCACCACAGTTTTGTAATATAATTGAAGTGCAGAATTGTGGTGCCTGCAGCTTTGCTTTCTTTTTCAATATTACTTTGACTATTTTTGGTCTTTGTGGTTACATACAAATTTTAGTATTGTTTGTTCTATGTCTTTGGAAAAAGTTGGTGATATTTAGATAGGTATTTCTTTAACTGTGTAGATTTCTTGGAGTAGTACAGATATTTTAATAATGTTTTTTCTTTGTATCCATGAGCATGGAATAATTTTCCATTTCTTTGTGTCAATTGTTTTCATCATTTTTTTTTATAGTATTCAGAGTGCAGATATTTGACCTTTTTGGTAAGTTTTATTCCTAGGTATTTTGTGGTTTTGGTTCAATTGTGATTGTGATTGATTCTTTGATTTCTCTTTCTGATTCTTCATTATTGATGTATAAAAATGCAACAAATTTCTATACATTGACATTCTTATCATGTAATATTACTGAATTCATTTATCAGTTCTAGAATGTGTGTGTGTGTGTATGTGTGTGTGTGTGTGTGTGTGTGTGTGTGTAGCTTTTAGGATTTTCTATGTAGATCATCCTGTCATTTGCAAACAGTGAAAGATAGAATTCTTCCGTATTGGTTTGGATGCCTTTCATTTCTTTGTGTTGTGTGATTGCCGGGACTAGTGTTTCCAGAACTATGTTTAATAAGAGTTGTAGCAGTGACATCCCTGACATGTTCTTGAACATAGAGGAAAATCTCTCAGTTTTTCCCCATTGAAGATATCTTAACTGTGGGCTTTTCATATATGACCTTTATTATGTTTAGGTATGTTCCCTTCATCTCTAATTTTTTGATGATTTTTATCATAAATGGATGTTCCCTTTTGTCCATTGCCTTTTTATGCATCTATTGAAATGCTCATATGGTTCCTATACTGTCTCTCATAGATGCGATGTACCATGGTTTTCAATTTGCCAATATTGAAACACTCTTGCATCCCAGGAATAAACCCACTTAATTGTGTTGAATGATTAATGTAATGTTTCATTTGGTTTTCCAGTATTTAGTGGAGAATTTTTGCATTCATGTTCATCAAGGGTATTGTCATGTAGTTTTCTTTCTTACTGAACTATTTACCTGGTTTTGGTATCAGGATAATTCTGGCCTCATATAATGCATTTGTATTTTTCCTTTCTATTCTATTTTTTTGGAATAGTTTGAGAATTATAGGGGTTAACTACGCTTTAAATGATCTGTAGAATTCACCTGTGAAGCCATCTGGCCCTGATCTTCTGTTTGTTGGGAGACTTGATTATAGATAGAATGTCTTTGGTGGTTATTGGTCTCTTCAACTTATTTTTTTATATTTTCCTCTTTAATTTTTGGCAGTTTTTATGTTTCATGGCATTCATACATTTCCAGGTTGCCCAATTTGTATGCATATAGTTTATCAGCATACTGTATCACATTTGTTTTTATTTCTGTGGTGTTGTTTGTATGTCCCCTCTCTTATTTGTGGTTTTATTAATTTGGGTTATGCATCTTTTTGATATGTCTCACTGGGACATTTTCAACTTTATTTATTTTTTTGAAGAAGTAGCTCCTGGTTTCATTCATCTGTTGTATGGTTTTCTTAGTTTCTCTATCATTTATTTCTACTCTGATCTTTATTATCTCCATCCTTCTGCTGGCATTAGGCTTCATTTGTTTTTCTTTCCTGCTCCTTTATGTAAGGTTAGGGTTTTTATCTGAAAATTTTCGTCCTTATTGAGGTTAGCCTTTTTTTTTTCCCTATATACTTCTCTATTAAGACCTCTTTGCTGCATTCCAAAGGCTTTGTACATTAGTGTTTTTATTATCACTTGTTTCCATGTGTTTTAAAATATTATTTCTTCTTTGACTTTCTGGTTGACACATTCACTGTTTATTAACATGTTTAACCTACATATATTTTTGTTTTTTTTCAAGATTATTTTTTTATTATGGTTGACATCAAGTTTCATAACATTGCAGTCACAAGATATGTATGATATGATCTCAACTATTCTGTACTTGTTAAGGCCTGACTTGTGATCTATTATGTGATCTATTCTGGAGAATGTCCCATGTGTACTTAAGAATAATGTTTATTCTGCTTTAGGATAGAATATTATACACACACACACACACACACACACACACACACACACACACACACATACAGACACATGATATTCCTCTGTTGCAGTGTGTCATTCAATGCCCTTGTTTCCTTGTTGATCTTCTGGTTAGATGATCCATCCATTGATGTAAGTGGGGTGTTAACGTTCCCTACTATTATTGTTTTATACTCAATGAGTTTCCTTATATTAAGTTAGTAATTGTTTCACATATTTGGGTGCTCCCTTGTTGATTCAATAAATATTTACAGTTCTTAGATCTTCTTGTAGGGTTGTCCCCTTTATGAATATATAGTGCAGATCTTTATCTCTTTTTACAGGCATTGTTTCATAGGCCAACTTTTCTCATATACCTATTGTTACTGTGGCTTTATTTTTTTTAATTTTTATTTATTTTTAAAATTTCTTTTCAGTGTTTCAGAATTCATTGTTTAGGTACCACACCCAGTGCTCCATGCAATACGTACCCTCCATAATACCCACCACCAGGCTCACTCAAACTCACACCCCCCTCCCCTCCAAAAACCCTCAGATTGTTTTTCAGAGTCCATAGTCTCTCTTGGTTCATCTCCCCCAAAGAGGCACCCCACAGAATGGGAGAAGTTATTCGCAAATGACAATACATACAAAGGCCTGATATCCATGATCTATAAAGAACTCCTCAAACTCAACACACACAAAACAGATAATCATGTCAAAAAATGGACAGAAGACAGAACAGACACTTCTCCAATAAGGACATACAAATGGCTACCAGACACATGTGGCTTTATTTTTATGTCTATTTTTCTTTGTATTTTATTTTATTGTTTAACTTTATTTTATTATTTTTCTTTACACCAAGTTTGTTTCCAATCTCATTTATTGTACTCTCCATCTCTGCCTTACTCTTTTTTAAGTCCTTTATATATCTGGTAAGGTACTCACTGATGTTATCTATTCTTTTCTCAAGCCCACTTGTGTATCTCCATGATTGTTGCTTTACATTCTTTGTAAGGAATGTTACTTATATTTGCTTCACTTTCATCTCTGATCATTGCCTTATTATTTCATTTCTGCCAAATTTTTTCATTTCATTTTCTCTAAGTCTCTCCCTTCTCTGTGTTAGAAAATGCATTTTTTCTTTTGTTTCCTTTGCCTTTGGAGACATATTTTGAAAGAAGAAGCAGTGGCTGATGTCAAAAGGTTACTGCCTATGTTTTCCTCTAGGATTCTGATAGGTTCTTCCCTCACGTTGAGGTCTCTCATCCATTTCCACTCTATCTTTGTTTATGGTGTAAGAGAATGGCCTAGTTTCATTCTTTTATACATAACTGTCCAATTTTCTGGCCACCCTTTATTGAAGAGACGGTCTTTTTTCCACTGGATATTTTTTCCTGCTTTGTCGAAGATTATTAAACTATATAGTCGCAGGTCCATATCTGGGCATTCTACTCTGTTACACTGGTTTATGAGTCTGTTTTTGTGCCAGTACCATGCTGTCTTGGTGATCACAGCATTGTAGTAAATCTTGAAATCAGGCAACCTGATGCCCCACGTTGAAAAAGGATGTTTTCCTTTTCAACATTTCCTTAGCAATTTGGGGTCTCTTCTGGTTCCATACAAATTTTAGGATTGTTTGTTCCAGCACTTTGAAAAGTGCAAGTGGAATTTTGATCGGGATGGCACTGAAAGTATAGATTGCTCTAGGCATTATAAACATTTTAGCAATGTTTATTCTTCCAATCCATAAGCATGGAATGGTCTTCTATCTTTTTGTGTCTTCTTCAATTTCCTTCATGAATGTTCTGTAGTTCCTCAAGTACAGGTCTTTACCTCTTTCGTTAGGTTTATTCCCAGGTATCCTATCATTCTTGATGCTATAGTAAATGGAATCAATTCTCTAGTTTCCCTTTCTGTATTTTCATTGTTAGTGTATTAGAAAACAACTGATTTCTGTACATTGATTTTGTATCCTGCCACATTACTGAATTGCTGTGTGAGTTCTAGTAGTTTGGGGGTGGCGTCTTTTGGGTTTTCCACACAAAGTATCATGTCATCTGTGCAGAGAGAGAGTTTGATTTCTTTGCTGCCAATTTGAGTATCTTTTATTTTTCTTTGTTGTCTGATTTTTGTTGCTAGGACTTCTAACACTATATTGAACAAGAGTGGTAAGAGTGGGCATCCTTGTCATGTTTCTGATCTCAAAGGGAAGGCTGTCAGCATTTCCCCTTTGAGGATAGTATTCACGGTGGGTTTTTAAGAGATAGACTGAGTGAAGTTGAGGAATGTTTCCTCTATCCCTATACTTTGAAGCATTTTAGTCAGGAACGGATGCTGTATCTTGTCAAATGCTTTTTCTGCATCAATTGAGAGGACCATGTGGTTCTTCTCTCTTCTCTTATTGATTTGTTCTATCATATTGATTTGTGAATGTTGAACCACACTTGCATGTCACGGATAAATCCCACCTGGTCATGGTGGATAATCTTTGTACTGTGCAGTTGAATGCTATTAGCTAGGATCTTGTTGAGAATCTTAGCATCCATACTCATGAGGGATATTGGTCAGAAATTCTCCTTTTTGATGGGATCCTCGCCTGGTTTGGGGATCAGGATAATGCTGGCTTTGTAAAAAGAGTCTGGAAGTTTTCCTTCTGCTTCAATTTTTTAAACAGCTTCAGTAGAATAGGTATTATTTCTTCCGTGAATGTTTGGGAGAATTCCCCAGGGAATCCTTCAGGTCTTAGGCTCTTGTTTTTTGGAAGGTTTTTGATCACTGCTTCAATCTCATTATTAGATATTGGTCTGTTCAGGTTGCCAATTTCTTCCTAATTCAGTTTTGGAAGTTTATACGTTTCTCAGAATGCATCAATTTCGTCTAGGTTGCTCAACTTCTGGGCATATAACTTTTGATAACACTTTCTGATGATTGTTTATATTTCCTTGATATTAGTCATGATCTCTCCCTTTTCATTCATAATTTTGTTAATTTGGGTCCTCTTTCTCTCTGTCTCTCTGTCTCTCTGTCTCTCTCTCTCTCTCTCTTTTTGATTAGTTTGGCCAATGGTTTATTGAAATTACTGATTCTTTCAAAAAACCATTTTCTAGTTTCAAAATCAAAAGCTTCTGCACAGGGAGATGGAGAGGAGAAGGGAGTTGAGGGAAATTGGAAGGGGATGAGAACCATGAGAGACTATGGACTCTGAAAAACAATCTGAGGGTTTTGAAGGGGTGGGGGGTGGGAGTTTGGGGGAACCAGGTGGTGGGTATTAGACAGGGCACAAATTGCATGGAGCACTGGATGTGGTGCAAAAACAATGAATACTGTTATGCTGAGAAGAAATTTAAAAAAAATTAAAAAAAAGAAAAAGAAAGTATGGTGTGTACTAAAAAAAAAAAAAGCTTATGCACAGCAAAGGAAACAGTCAACAAAACAAAGAGGCAACTCACAGAATGGGAGACGATATTTGCAAATGACAGTTCAGAAAAAGGGCTGATATCCAAGATCTATAAAGAACTCCTCAAACTCAACAAACACGAAATAGACAATCACATCAAAAAATGGGCAGAAGACATGAACAGACACTTCTCCAAAGAAGACATACAAATGGCTAACAGACAAATGAAAAAATGTTAATCATCACTAGCCATCAGGGAGATTCAAATCAAAACCACATTGAGATACCACCTTACACCAGTTAGAATGGCCAAAATTAGCAAGACAGGAAACAACATGTGTTGGAGAGGATGTGGGGAAAGAGGAACCCTCTTACACTGTTGGTGGGAATGCAAGTTGGTGCAGCCACTTTGGAGAACAGTGTAGAGATTCCTCAAGAAATTAAATAAAGCTACCCTATGACCCTGCAATTGCACTAATGCGTATTTACCTCAATTATGCAGATGTAGTGAAAAGAAGGGCCATCTGTACCCCAATGTTCATAGCAGCATTGGCCACTGTTGTCAAACTGTGGAAAGAACCAAGATGCTCTTCAATGGATGAATGGATAAAGAAGATATGGTCCATATATACTCTGGAGTATTATGTTTCCATCAAAAAGGATGAATACCCAACTTTTTTATCCACATGGATGGGACTGGAGGAGATTATACTGAGTGAAATAAGTCAAGCAGAGAGAATCAATTATCATATTGTTTCGCTTATTTGTAGAGCATAACGAATAAGATACAGTACCTGGGGAGATGGAGAGAAGTGAGTTGGGGGAAATTGGTGGGGGAAATGAATCCTGAGATACTGTGGACTCTGAGAAACAAAATGAGGCTTTTGGAGGCAAAGGGTGTGGGAAGTTGGGTGAGCCTGTTGGTGGGTATTATGGAGGGCACATATTACAATGAGCACTGGGTGTGGTCCATAAACAATGAATTCTGGAACACTGAAAAGAAATTAAAAAGTAAATAAAAAAAATTAAAAAAGAGAGAAATGAGTGGATTAAAAAATGCACATACCTCTCCTGCTTCTGAAAGTAAGGGCCTTATGTAGAAGAGGTAATGTAGTGTCTAGGTTGTGATTCCAGAGTATCTCCAGTGTGTGTGCTCCCATTCTGCAATTTTTTTTTGGGTACTTTATCCTTCAGGACTGTTATCATCATAGGCTCTCTTTGCCTGTTTTGAGCATTGTTTAGTCTCTATCTCAATGTGGTCAGGTTTAACTAGTTGTCCTCTGCTCTGCTTGTGAAACCTGCTTGTGAGACCTGACAACACTTTCACCAGACCTGAGATCCTACAGAACTCTGTGGTGGGGAGATGTGGTGTGGTCAGGGGTTTTTGCCGGATTGAAGGAGGACTCCACTGTGCTTGGAGTGAGGCAAACTTCACTGAGAAGGGAGATCCTACCAGATAAAAGTGAGGAAGTGTGTGTGGTCAATGTAAGCATCTTAGGAAGCCAGTTTTTATTTTTTCTTGTTTGTTTTTTCAGTTTTTTTCTTTTTTTATTATGTTCAGTTAGCCACCATACAGTGCATTATTAGGTTATGATGTAGTGTTCAGTGATTGATTAGTTGCGTGTAACACCTGGTGCTCATCACAATATGTGCCCTCCTTAATACCCACTACCCAGCTAAATCACCCTCCATCCTCCTCCCCTGTAAACCTTCAGTTTGTTTCCCAGAGTGCATAGTCTCTCATGGTATGCCTCCCTCTCTGGTTCCCCCTCCCCTTCAGTTTTCCCTTATTTTCCCTATGGTTTATATATACAGTGAAATATTACTCAACCATCAGAAAAGATTAATACCCACCAATAACACCAACATGGATGGAACAGGAAAGAATTATGCCAAATAAAATATGTTAAGCAGAGAAAGACAGTTATCATATGGTTTTACTCATATGTGGAACATAAAGAATAACAAGGAAGCCAGCATTGTTTCTGTATTGCTCTTACCATCTAGCTTTAAAAAAAAATTTCATTAGTTATTTTTTCATATATATATATATATATACATATATATATATATATTCTCTTACTATGTTATGTTAGTCATCATACAGTACTTAATTTGTTTGTGATGTAGTGTTACATGACTCATTGCTTGTGTATAACACCCAGTGCTCATTGCAATACATGCTTTCCTTAATACTAATCCACTCCCCTCCTGCCTTCCCCTCTGAAACCCTCAGTTTGTTTCCCAGAGTCTATAGTCTCTCATGGTTCTTCTCCTCCTCTGATTACCTCCTTACCCCCCTTCCTCTACTAATACCTTCCATGCTATTCCTTATGTTTCATATATAAGTGAAACCATATGATAATTGTCTTTCTCTGATTGACTTACTTCACTCAGCATAATCCCTTCCAGTTCCATCCATGGCAATGCAAATTGTGGGTATTCATTCTTTCTGATGGGTGAATAATATTCCATTGTATGTGTGGACCACATCTTCCTTATCCATTCATCTGCTGAAGGGCACCACAGCTCCTTCCATGGTTTTGCTATTGTGGACATTGTTGTTATGAACATTGGGGTGCATGTGTCCTCTTTTTTTCACTACATCTGTATCTTTGGTGTCAATACTTAGTAGTGCAATCAATGGGTCATACGGTAGTTCTATGATTAACTTTTTGAGGAACCTCCATACTGTTTTCCAGAGTGGCTGTACCAGTTTGCATTCCCACCAACAGTGTAAGAAGTTTCTCCTTTCTCCACATCTTCTCTAACATTTGTTGTTTCCTGCCTTGTTAACTTTTGTGATTCTAACTGGCATGGGGGTGGTATCCCATTGCAGTTTTGATTTGAATTTTCCTGATGGCTAATGATGTTGAAGATTTTTTCATGTGTCTGTTAGTCATTTGTACATCTTCTTTGGAGAAATGTCTGTTTATATCTTCTGCTGATATCTTATGCTTTAATCATTTTTTCATTTAAAAAAAATTCTGGTTAGTTGAGGGATTTGGGCAAAATGGCAAAGGGGTAGAGGACCCTATTTCAAAAGTTCCCCTATATTGAGCTGGATCTCTACCAGACCACTCAGAACACCCACAAAATCAAATAAGCCTGAGATGTAAGAAGATATACCCAGATCTATACCAACAGAATAAATCCGGTGGTAGGTTTAGAAGTATGAAGCAGGGAGCCATGATTCCACAGGCAGATATCAGAACATAAACATAAGGGGAAGGGAGCCTCTGGGATACTGCACCACCTGGATCCTGCACACTGCTGAAACTCAATAACCTCCTGCACTGGGGACCAGGGAAAGACTCACAGACTGGTAGTGGTGTGGAAAGGACTTTAGGGGATCCACCCTGCCCAGGCTGAAATCTGAAGCTGTAGGGGTATGTATGTGAACTGGGGTAACTGGTGGCTTTAGAAGCACCAAGGGCATAGATGTGCCTGGACCTAGAAGCAAGGCCTATGGCTGTTACTAGGGGATGCACAAACCAGGACACTGTTTTTTAGCAGCACAGACAAAAATGAAGTCATTGTGACCTGGAGAGATTTCTAGAGAACAAACTGTGATCTCTCTGTTCAAGACAGAAGTTTGGATATGGTCACTTCTACTCTGACTTTCAGAAGAGAGGCAGAAAGCTGCCAAGGAAAGCAACCAGAGAACAAAAGTCCTCCCAAACCAGTTTTCATTGGGCCCATGTTCTCTCACAGGGGGCAGGACAACTCTGCCCAAATAGGGTTGCCTATGTAACAGCATGGCTGTCTCCAGACCCAGAAAATGGCTGAAAGAACAAGAGGCTGACAACCCTAAGGTCCCTATGAAACTGGTACATCTTGATTGGATAGTGGTCAAAAGTTTGGACTCTGTACATTCCCTCAACTTCCTCTCACCAGAATGACTAAGAGGAGGAACCCACAACAGAAGAAAAATTCAGAGGCTGTGACCTTTGCCACATATCTAATGGATATGGACATAAGCAAGATGTCAGAAATAGACTTCAGGGTAACAGTTATGCAGACAATAGCTAGGGTGGAGAAAACCATTAATGACAACATAGATTCTCTAAGGGCAGATGTGAGAGCTGATCTGGCAGAACTTAAAAATGCTATCAATGAGATCCAATCTAATCTATATACTATAACAGCTAGGATACACGAGGCAGAAGAACAAATTAGTGATCTAGAAGACACACTGATAGAAAAGAAGGATCAAGAAGAGACCTGGAACAAACAGCTTAGAATCCATGAAAGCATAAGTAGAGAAATAAGTGATGCTATGAAATGTTCCAGTGTCAGAATTATCGGGATCCCTTAGGGGGAGGAGAGAGATAGAGAACTAGAAGATATATTTGACCAAATCCTGGTTGAGACATTCCCTGATTTGGGGACTGAAACAAATCTTCGTGTCCTAGAGGCAGAGGGTACACTTCCCAACATCAAGGGGAATAAACCAAGACCCCTATATGTAATAGTAAAACTCGCAAATATTAAAACAAAGGAAATCATCTTAAGAGCAGTTAGAGGGGAGAGATTCCTTATGTACAGAGGGAGGAACATCAGGATAATGTCAGACTTGTCCACAGAGACATGGCAAGGCAGAAAGCCCTTCCAAGACATATTCAGTGTACTAAATGAGAAGAACGTGCAGCCAAGCATATTTTATCCACCAAGGCTGTCATTTAGAATAGATGATGTCATAAAGATCTTCTAAGACCAGCAAAAACTGAAAGAACATGTGACCACCAAGCCAGCCCTACAAGAAATACTAAGGTGGGGGGGGGTGTTGTTCTATAAAAGGAAGAAGTCGCCAAGAGTGATATGGAACAGAAATTTACAGAGACAACCTATGGAAACAAGGTCCTCACAGGCAACATGATGACAGTAAAATCATATCTTTCAATAATCATTCTCAATGCAAATGGCCTAAGTGCTCTCGTAAAATGGCACAGGGCTGCAGATTGGATAAAAACACAGGACCAATCCATATGCTGTCTTGTTTTGAATCTAAAGATACATCCAGACTGAAATTGAAGGGATGGAGAACCATCTTTCATGCCACAGACCTCAAAAGAACGTTGGGATAGTGATTCTCATATCAGACATTAGATTTTAAGCTAAAGACAAGAGATACAGAAGGACACTGTATCATTCTAAAAGGGTCTATCCAATAAGAGGATCTAGCAATTGTAAATATCTATGCCCCCAACATAGGAGCAGCCAACTACATAACTCAACTGTTAAGCAAAATAAAGAGACATACTGATAATAATACATTAATATTAGGAGATCTCAACACTCCACTCTCAGCAATAGACTGATCATCTAAGCCGAAAATTAATAAAGAAACAGGAGCTTTGAATAACACATTGAAGCAGAAGGACCTCATAGATATATACAGAACATTCTTCCCTAAAGTAATAGAATACTCATTCTTCTTGAATGCACATGGAAATTTCTCCTGAATAGCCCCCATTCTGGATCACGAATCAGGTCTCAACTGATACCAAAAGATGGAGATAATTCCCTGCATATTCTCAGATGACAGTGCTTTCACACTGGAACCCAATCACAAGAAAAAGTTTGGAAGAAATTCAAACACTTGGAAGCTAAAGACCATCCTGCTCAAGGATGTTTGGATCAACCAGGAAATCAAAGAAGAACTTAAACAATTCATGGAAACCATTGAGAATGAAAACACATCTGTCCAAAACCCATAGGTGATGGAAAAGATGGTTCTAAGGGTGAAATACATAGCTATCCAAGCCTCACTCAAAACGAACAAACACACAAACAAATAAAAATATTGAATGCACCACCTAACGTAACACTATAAAGAACTGGAGGGAAACAGCAAATGAAGCCTCAGCCACACACAAGAAGAGAAATAATTAAGATTAGAGCAGAGATCAATGGCTTAGAAACAAGAAATACAGTAGAACACATCAATGAAACTAGATGCTGGTCTTTTGAAAGAATTAATAAGATCGATATACCACTGGCCAGATTTAACCAAAAGAAAAGAAAGAGGACCCAAATTAATAAAATTATGAATGAAAATCCAGATATAACAACAAACACCAAATAAATAGAAATAATTTTTAGTAATTCTTAGCAACCTAGAAAAAATGGATGCCTTCCTGGAAACCTATAAACTACCAAGACTGAAACAGGAAGAAATTGACAACTGAATAGACCTATAACCAGGAATGAGATTGAAGGAGTGATCAAAAACCCTCCAAAAAACAAGGGTCTAGGGCCTGATGTATTCCCTGGAGAACTCTATCAAACACTGAAAGAAGAAATAAGACCTATTCTTCTGAAGCTCTTTAAAAAAAAAACAAAAACAAAAACAAAACAGAAACAGAAGGAATACTTTCACACTCATTCTGTAAGACTAGCATTACCTTGATCCCCAAACCAGGGAAAGACCCATAAAAAAAGAGAATTTCAGAAAAATATCCCTGACGAATATGGATGCCAAAATTCTTAAGTTCTTAACTAATAGGATCCAATAGTACATTTAATCAATTATCCATCACCATCAGGTAGGGTTTTTTCCTGGGATGCAAGGGTAGTTCAACATTTGCAAATCAATCAATGTGTTAAAACAAATTAATTAGAGAAGGGAGAAGAACCACATGGTCCTCTCAGTTAGTGCAGAGAATGCATTTGACAAAATACAGCATCCTTTCCTGGTTAAAAGCCTTCAGAGTATAGGGATAGAGGGAATAATCCTCAATTTCATAAAATCCATCTATGAGAAACCCATAGTGACTATCATTCTCAATGTGGAGAAGCTCAGAACATTTCCCTTAAGATCAGGAACACGAAAAGGATGCCCACTTTCAGCACCGTTGCTCAACATAGTACTAGAAGTCCTAGCAACAGGAACCAGGCCTCAAAAAGAAGTTAGAAGTATTCAAATTGACATGAGGTCATGATAATTTTTTTTATTTCTTTTCAGCATACAGTATTCATTGTTTTTGCACCACACCCAGTGCTATATACAGAAGAATGAAAGTCTACCATTCTTTTACAGCATACACAAAGATGAACTCAAAATGAATGGAAGACTTCAATGTGAGACAAGAATCCATCAAAATTCTACAGGAGAACATACAACCTCTTTGGCATCAGCCACAGCAACTTCTTTCAAGCCATGTCTCCAAGGGCAAGGGAAACAAAAGCAAAAATGAACTTTTGGGACTTCATCAAAATAAAAAGCTCCTGCACAACAAAGGAAACAGTCAGTGCAACAAAGAGGCAACCCACAGAATGGAAGAAGATTTTTGCAAATGACACTACAATCCCAATGTTCATAGGAGCAAATTGCACAATAGCCAAAATGAGGAAAGAGCAGAGATGCCTTTGAACCAACAAATGGATAAAGAAGATGAAGTCCATATCTACAATGGAATATTACTCAGCCATCAGAGAGGATGAATACCCAGCTGTTGCATTAACATGGATGGGTCTCAAGGAGATTATGCTAAATGAAATAAATCAAGCTGAGAAAGTCAGTTACCATATGGTTTCACTTTTTTTTGGTGGAACATAAGGAATATTGTGGCGGACATTGGGAGAAGGAAGGGAAAAATGAAGCGGGATGAGGATTGGAGGGGGAGATGAACCATGACAGACTATTGGTTTTAGAGGGGAGAGGGTGGGGGGAATGTGTTAGTCTGGTGATGGGTATTAAGGATGGCTGGAGTATTGCATGGAGCACTAGGTGTTTTATGCAAACAATAAATGTTGGAACACTATGTCAAAACCTAATGATTTCCTGTATGGTGACTAACACAACATAATTAAAAAAATCTACTTACTTAACATATAAGGTAATACCATTTTCAGGGGAATTTAAGGTTTCCATCGCTTACATATAATGTGCAGTGGTCATCATAACATGTGCCCCACTTAATACCCATCACCCATTAGCCCATGTCCCACCTCCTCCCTACATCAGCCCTCAGTTTTTCTTCTGTCTTTAAGGGTCTCTTAGGCTTTGTTTACCTCGCTCACTTTTCCCCATCTTATATATTCTTCTGTTTTGTTTCTTATATTCCACATGTGAGTGAAATCACATGGTATTTGTCTTTCTCTGTGGGACTTATTTCACTTAGCATAATGCACTCTAGCTTTATCCCTGTCATTGCAAATATCAGAATTTCATTGTCTTTGATGGCTGAATAATATTCTGGTGTGTGTGTGTGTGTGTGTATACCACATCTTTTTAAAATTTTTTAATTTTTTTATTAATTTCTTTTCAGCGTAACAGAATTCATTGTTTACGCACCACCCCCAGTGCTCCATGCCATACGTGCCCTCCATAATACCCACCACCTGGCTCTCCCAACCTCCCAACCCCCGCCCCTTCAAAACCCTCAGATTGTTTTTCAGAGCCATAGTCTCTCATGGTTCATCTCCCCTTCCAATTTCCCTTATCTCCCTTCTCCTCTCCATCTCCCTATGTCCTCCTCATTATTTGTTATGCTCCACAAATAAGTGAAACCATATGATAATTTACTCTCTGCTTGACTTACTTCACTCAGCATAATCTCTTCCAGTCCCGTCCATGTTGATACAAAAATTGGGTATTCATCCTTTCTGATGCAGGCATAATACTCCATAGTGTATATGGACCACATCTTCCTTATCCATTCGTCCATTGAAGGGCATCTTGGTTTTTTCCACAGTTTGGCGACCATGGCCATTGCTGCTATAAACATTGGGGTATAGATGGCCCTTCTTTTCACTACATCTGTATCTTTGGGGTAAATACCCAGTAGTGCAATTGCAGGGTCATAGGGAAGCTCTATTTTTAATTTCTTAAGGAATCTCCACACTGTTCTCCAAAGTGGCTGCACCAACTTGTATTCCCAACAACAGTGTAGGAGGGTTCCCCTTTCTCCACAACCTCTCCAACACACGTTGTTTCCTGTCTTGCTAATTTTGGCCATTCTAACTGGTATATACACCACATCTTTATACATTCTTCAGTTGAGGGGCATTTGGGCTCTTTCCACAGTTAGAGTGTTAATGCTGCTATAAACATCGAGGTATAGGTACCCCTTCAAATCAGTATTTTTTTATCCTTTGCATAAAAACCTGTAGTGCAATTGCTGGATCAGAGAATAGTTCTATTTTTAACTTTTTGAGGAATCTCCATACTATCTTCCAGACTGGCTTCACCAGTTTGCATTTGCACCAAGAATGTAAGAGGATTCCCCTTTCTCAGCATCCTTGCCAACATCTATTGTTTCTTGTTTTTCATTTTAGCCATTCTGACAGGTGTGATATTTTGTTGTAGTTTTGACATGTATTTCCCTAAATAATAAGTGAAGTTGAGCATCTTTTTTTTTTAAGTTGAGCATCTTTTCATGGGCCTCATAGTCAACTGTATGTCTTCTTTGAAAAAAAAAAAGTCTATTTATACCTTCTGCCCATTTCATAAGTGTCTTGTTTTTCGGGTGTTCTGTTTGATAAGTTGTTTGTAGATTTTGGGTACTAACCCTTTATAAGATATGTCATTTGCAAGTATGTTCTCCCATTCCATAGGCTGTCTTTCAGTTTTGTTGATTGTTTCCTTTGGTACAGAAGCTTTTTATATTATGAAGTCCCAAAAGTTCATTTTTGCTTTTGTTTCCTTTGCCTCCAGAGATGTCTACCACTACATGGAGACATGCCTCCAGAGACATTGCTCCACGCAATATGAGGTTTAAGGCAACCAAGGTCTAAGAGATTGCTGCCTGTGTTCTCCTCTCAGATTTGGATGGTTTTCTGTTTCACATTATGTCTTTCATCTATTTTGAATTTATTTTTTATATGGGGTAAGACAGTGGTCCAGTTTGATTCTTCTGCGTGTTGTTGTCCAGTTTTCACAACATCATTTTTTGAAAAGACTGTCTTTGATCCATTGGCTATTCTTTCCTGCTTTGTTGAGACCAGTTGACCATATACTTGTGGGTCTATTTCTGGGTTTTCTATTCTGCTCCATATCTATGTTTCTGTTTTTGTGCCGGTACCCTATAGTCTTGAGGACTATAGCTTTGTAGTATATCTTACAGTGCAGAATCATGATGCCTCTAGCTTTGCTTTTCTTTTTTCAGGATTACTTTGGCTATTCAGTGTCTTTTGTAGTTTCATAAAAATTTTAGGATTCTTTGTTTTGGTTCTGTGAATAATGCTGTTGCTCTTTTGATAGGGATTACATTAAATGTGTAGATTGCTTTGGGTAATACTGATATTTTAACAGTGTTTGTTCTTTCAATCCATGGAATGATTTTCCATTTCTTTGTGTCCTATTCATTATCTATCATAAGTCTTCTATAGCTTTTGGAGCATAGATCTTTTATCTCTTTGGTTAGGTTTATTCCTAAGTATCTTATTGTTTTGATGCAATTGTAAAAGGGATATATTCCTTGAATTCTCTTTCTGTTGTTTCATTATTGGTGTATGGAAATGTAACATATTTCTCTACATTCATTGTATATCCTGTAACTTTGCCAAATTAATGTATTAGTTGTGTCAATTTTTTGCTGGAGTATTTCAGTTTTTCAAAATAGAGCATCATGCTGTCTGAAAATATTGAAAGTTTGACTTCTTCCTTTTTTGATCTGGATGATTACATTTCTTTTTTTTGTCTGATTGCTGAGACTAAGACATCCGGTAGTCAATGAAATAGTAATGGTGAGAGTGGACTTCCCTTTCTTACTCCTGATTATAGAGGAAAAGCTCTCAATTTTTCCACATTGAGGATGGTATTAGCTGTGTGTCTTTCATATATTGCCTTTACCATGTTGACACCTACATTGCTGAGGGTTTTTAATCAAGAATGGATGCTGTATTTTGCCAAATGCTTTTTCTGCATATGTTGAGAGGATCATATGGTTCTTACCATTTTTCTATTGTAGTGGTGTATCATGTTGATTGATTTTCAAATAGAGAACTACCTCTGTGGCTCAGAAATATTTCCCACTTAAGTGGTGAGTAATTCCTTTAATGTATCATTGGATTTAATTTGCTAGTATCTTCATGAGAAATTTTGCATCTATATTCACCAGGAATATTGGCTTGTAATTCTCTTTTTTAGTAGGGTTTTTGGTTTTGGAATCAAGGTAATGTTGGCCTCATACAATAAGTTTCCCTTACATTTCTACTTCTTGGAGCATTGTGAAAACAATAGGGCTAATTCTTCTTTAAATGTGTGGTAGAATTCCCCTGGGAAAACATCTGGTCTATGATTTATGTTTGTTGGGCGATTGTCGATTACTCCTTCAATTTCCTTGCTGGTTATGGGTGCTTTGAGGTATCCTGTTTCTTCCTGGTTCAGCGTTAGCAGATTTTAGGTTCCTAGAAATTTGTTTTTTTTTTTTTTTTTTTTTTGTAATTTTATTTTTCCCCAATGGTCCAAGATTCATTGTTTATGCAACACACCCAGTGCTACATGCAATAAGTGCCCTCCTTAACACCAACCAACAGCTCACCCCAAAACCCCCAACCTCCACCCCTCCAATACCCTCAGTTTCTTTCTCACAGTCCACAGAATCTCATGGTCCCTTTGCCCTCTGATTTCCCTCTACTCATGTCTTCCCTCCTTCTTTCCATGTCCTCCGTGTTATTCCTTCTGCTCCACAAGTAACTGAAACCATATGATAATTGACTCTCTCTGCTTGACTTATTTCACTCCACATAATCTCTGCCAGTCCCATCTAAGTTGATACAAAACTTGGGTATTCATTCTTTCTGATGCAGGCATAATACTCCATTGTATATATGGACCACATCTTCTTTATCCATTCATCTGCTGAAGGGCATCTTGGCTTTTTCTACAGTTTGGTGACAGTGGCCATTGCTGCTATGAACATTGGGGTACAGATGGCCCTTCTTTGCACTACATCTGTATCGTTGGGGTAAATACCCACTAGTGCAATTGCAGGGTCATAGGGAAGCTATTTTTAGTTTATTAAGGAATCTTTACCCAGTTTTCCAAAGTGGCTGCACCAATTTGCATTCCCACCAACAGTGTAAGAGGGGTCCCCTTTCTCCACATCCTCTCCAACACTTGTTGTTTACTGTCTTGTTAATTGTGGTCATTCTAACTGGTGTAAGATGGTATCTCAATGTGGTTTTGATTTGAATCTCTCTGATGGCTAGTGATGATGAACATTTTTTCATGTGTCTGTTAGCCATTTGTATGTCTTCTTTGGAGAAGTGTCTGTTCATGTCTTCTGCACAGTTTTTGATGTGATTATCTGTTTTGTGTGTGTTGAGTTTGAGATCTTGGATATCAGCCCTTTGTCTAAACTGTCATTTGTGAATATCTTCTCCCATTCCATGGGTTTCTGCTTTGTTTTGTTGACTGTTTCTTTTGCTGTGCAGAAGCTTTTGATCTTGATGAAGTCCCTAAACTTCATTTTTGCTTTTGTTTCCTTTGCCTTTGGAGACATATCTTGAAGGAAGTTGCTGTGGCTGATGTCGAGGAGGTTACTGCTTCTGTTCTCCTCTAGGATTCTGATGGATTCCTGCCTCACGTTGAGGTCTTTTATCCATTTTGAGTTTCTTTGTGTATGGTGTAAGAGAATGGTCGAGTTTCATTCTTCTACACACAGCTGTCCATTTTTCCCAGCACCATTTATTGAAGAGACTGTCTTTTTTCCACTGTATATTTTTCCCCTGTTTTGTCAAATATTAGTTGACCATACACTTGAGGGTCCATATATGGGCTCTCTACTCTGTTCCACTGGTCTATGTGTCTGTTTTTATGCCAGTACCATGCTGTCTTGGTGATCACAGTTTTGTAGTAAAGCTTGAAATCAGGCAGCGTGGTGTCCCCAGCTTTGTTTTTTTCAACATTTTCTTAGCAATTCAGGGTCTCTTCTGGTTCCATACAAATTTTAGGATTGTTTGTTCCACCTCTTTGAAAAATGCCGGTGTAATTTTTTGGGGATGACATTGAAAGTATAGATTACTCTAGAGAGTATAGACATTTTAATAATGTTTATTCTTCTGATCCATGAGCATGGAATGGTTTTCCATCTTTTTGTGTCTTCTTCAATTTCTTTCATGAGCGTTCTGTAGTTTCTCAAGTACAGATCCTTTACCTCTTTGGTTAGGTTTATTCCCAGGTATCTTATGGTTCTTGGTGCTATAGTAAATGGAATCGATTCTCTAATTTCCCTTTCTGTATTTTCATTGTTAGTGTATAAGAAATCAACTGATTTCTGTACATTGATATTGCATCCTGCCACATTACTGAAATGCTGTATGTATGTATGTAGTAGTTTGGGTGGAGTCTTTTGGGTTTTCCATATAAAGTATCATGTCATCTGTGCAGAGAGAGAGTTTGCCTTCTTCTTTGCCCCTTTTATTACTTTTTTAAAAACTTATATTACTTTTTGTTGTCTGACTGCTGTTGCTAGGACTTCTAGTACTATGTTGAACAACAGTGGCAAGAGTTGGCATACTTGTAGTGTTCCTGATCTCAAAAGGAAGGCTTCTAGCTTTTCCCCATTGAGAATGATATTCACTCTGGATTTTTTAATAGATGCATTTTATGAAGTTGAGGAATCTTCTCTCTGTCCGTACAACTGAAGAGTTTTATTCAGGAACGGATGTTATATCTTGTCAAATGCTTTTTCTGCATCAATGGAGAGGACCGTGTGGTTCTTCTTTCTTCTCTTATTGATTTGTTCTATCACAATGATTGATTTGCAAATGTTGAACCACATTTGCATCCCAGGGATAAATCCAACCTGGTCCTGGCAGATAATCTTTGTACTGTACTGTTAGATCCTATTAGCTAGGATCTTGTTGACAATCTTGGCATCCATATTCATCAGGGATATTAGTATGAAATTCTCCTTTTTGGTTGGGTCTTTTCCTGGCTTGGGCATTAGGGTAATGTTTGCTTCATAGAAAGAGTCTGGATGTTTTCCCTCTGCTTCAGTTTTTTGAAACAGCTTCAGGAGAATAGGTATTTTTCCTTCTTTGAATGTTTGGTAGAATTCTCCAGGGAATTCCTCAGGTCCTGAGCTCTTGTTTTTTGGGGAGGTTTTTGATCACTGCTTCAATCTCATTACTAGATATTGGTCTATTCGTTTTGTCAATTTCTAGATTCAGTTTTGGAATTTTATAGTTTTCCAGGAATGCATCCATTTCTTCTAGGTTGCATAAGTTATTGGCATATAACTGTTGATGATAATTTCTGATAATTGTTTCTATGCCCATGGTGTTAATTGTGATTTCTCTCCTTTCATTCATAACTTTATTAATTTGGATCATCTCTCTTTTCTTTTGGATTACTTTGGCCAATGGTTTATCAATCTTATTGATTCTTTAAAAAAAAACAGCTTCTAATTTCTTTGATGTGTTCTACTGTACCTCTAGTTTCTATCTCATTGATGTGTGCTCTAATCTTGATTATGTCCATTCTTGTGCATAGGGTTGGCTTACTTTGCTAGTAATTTTCCAGTTCTTTAATGTATAAAGAGAGCTGGTGTGTTCGGGATTTTTCAATTTTTTTTGAGCGACGTTGTGATAGCTATGTATTTCCCCTTAGGACCGCCTTTGACATTTTGGACAATGTATCTTCATTCTTATTGGTTTCCATGAATTTTTTAAGTTCTTCTTTGATTTAATGGTTAATCCAAACACTCTTAAGCAGGGTGGTCTTTAGTTTCCATGTGTATGAATTCCTTCCAAAATTTTTCTCGTGATTGAGTTCCTGTTTCAAAGCATTGTGGTCTGAGAATATGCAGGGAATAATCTCAGTATTTTGGTATCAGTTGAGCCTTGATTGATGACCCAGTATGTAGTCTGTTCTGGAGAAAATCCCATGTACACTGAAGAAGAATGAATATTCTGTTGTTATAGGGTGGAATCTTCTGTATATATTTATGAGGTCCATCTAGTCCAATGTGTCATTCAAAGTTCTTTTTTCTTAGTGATTTTTGCTTGGATGATCTGTATTTTACCGAGAGTGGCATGTTAAGATCCCCTACTATTAATGTATTCATACCAATATGACTCTTTATTTTGGTTAAGAGTTGGCTGCTCCCATATTGGGGGCATAAATATTTACAACTGTTAGATCTTCTTTGTTGATAGACCCTTTTTGGATGATGTAGTGTCCTTCTTTATCTCTGACTACATTCTTTAGTTTAAAATCTAGTTAGTCTGATATGAGAATCGCTACCCAGTTATCTTTTGAGGCCTGTTGGCATGGAAGATACTTCTCCATCCCTTCACTTTCATTTTGGATGTATTTAGGTTCCAGATGTGTCCCTTGTGGATAGCATATGGACCCGTCCTATTGTTTTATCCAATCTGCAACCCTGTGCCTTTTTATGGGAGCATTTAGGCCATCAACATTGCGAGATTATTGAAAGGCACATTTTTATGGACATCATGTTACTTGTGAAGTCCTTGTTCCTATAGATTGTCTCTGTAACTTTCTGCTCTGTCACTCTTGGGTTCATTCTTCCTTTATAGAACCCCACTTAATATCTCTTGTAGTGTCGTCTTGATGGTTACATACTTTTTTAAACCTTACTCTTCTTAGAGGCTCTTTATCTCTCCATCCATTTTGAATGTCAACCTTGCTGGATAAAGTATTCTTGGCTGCATGTTATTCTCATTTACTGACCTCAATATGTCTTGCCAACCCTTTCTGGCTTGTCAGTTTTCTGTGGATAGGTCTGATGTTATTCTGATGGACCTTCCTCTGTACATAAGGAAACTCTTCCCCTTAGCCTCCCTCAGAAACTCTTGTCTAAAATTATGATTTGTCAGTTTTGCAATTAAGTGCCTCTTTGTCTTTCTAGATTTATTGATATGGGGGGGTTTTCTTTCTGCTTCTAGGACAGAAATGCTTCTTCCTCTCCCCAGACTGGGAAAATTTTCATTCAGACTTTGTTTAACTATGTCTTCTAGTTTTCTGTCTTTTTCCACCCCCTCAAGGATCCAAATAATTTTAACATTGGTATGTTTCATGGCATCGCTTATTTCCCTAATTCTGTTTTCATGGCTTCTAAACTGTTTGTTCCATGCCTCCTCTGCATCATCCTTCTCTATCATTTTCCCCTCTAGATCACTAATTCTATCTTCTGCCTCTGTTATGGTAGTTGTTAGACAATTAAGATCAGATTGGATCCAATTGATAACATTTTTTACTTCTTCCCCAGTGGCTCTCACTTCTGCCCTTAGAGATTCTATGTTGTCACTAATTGTTTTCTCCAACCTAGCCATCGCCTGAGTAATTGTTACCCTGATTTCCCTTTCCAACATACTGTTTATGACTGTATCTAATAGTTCTGATGGAGAGGGCACAGTCTCTGAGTTTTTCCGCTCTTGGATGCTCCTCCTCCTAGTCATTTTGGTGAGAAGTGATTGAGGGGATGTATAGCTGAATATATCAACCACGATCCAGGCAAGGTGCACCCTGGAGCTCTTTGGAGCAATTGGAAGTACCATCAAAAAGAAAGAGAAAAGAAAAATAGTAAAACCAGGCCGAATGAACCCCCAATGTACGTTTTATATGATATATAAACAAAAACGGACAAAAAAAAACCAACAAAAGTAAATGACAAGAAATAAAGAAAGAAAGAAAAAAAATAGTCAAAATGAACCCCACAAATTAGATTTATATAATACCAGAACAAAAACAAATACACAGAAACACTGACGGAAGAAGATGGGAGGGTGGTTACAAATCCTCCTTGTTGGCAAAGAAGGTTATTTTGGTTCTTCCTGGGTGTATCTTGTTATCTTTGTTAAATGACTCACCTTTCTAGAAATAAAGGGAGATTAAAACTGGTATATATAGGGGTAATATTGAATAGGGAACAAGGATTACCTTGAAGCTTATATCTATATTTAAAAAAAGAAAAGGAAAAGAAAAACACAGGTATATGTATGAAAAAAGTTCAAGTTAAAAGAGTATTATAGAATATATTGTATTAAACCTCTAGTTGTAATGGCAAGTTAAAAAAATAAAAGAACAAGAATCATTAGAATAAATTAAAACAACAAAGTTGTATCGATGACATATACAGGTTTTAAGACAATACCGGGAGCTTAATATATTTTTTCCTCCTGATGTTGAGGTTTTACATTTTTGTGGGGACCCTATGGTGGTTATCCTCTTGTTCTGTTGTCTTGCCTTCTGTGGGAGGGACCTGCTGCATTGTTTTTCAGTCAGTCTTGCTGGGTTGAGTCTTCCTGCCCCTTATGAAGGTGCTGAATTCTGTGGAAACCGGTTTTTCAGGCTTTTGTTTTCTGGAAGGTTTTTTTGGCCCCTTTTTGCAGCTTTTTGGAGGTTTAGTGGAAAACAAACTGCACCCAGACCTTCACCTCAGAGAGAAGCCTCAGTCTGCTCCCCTCTGGGTGGTCCAGAACACAGAGACTTCCCCTCTGCAAACTCCACTGAACTGCACAACCTCCCAGAGGCAGTGTGCACAACCCCGCCACTGTCTCAGGTGTCGTCCAGAGCACCTGCTTGTCTCTACACCCCCGTGCCACCAAGACTGGGAGCGATGTTGGTCCAGGGAGCCCACTTCCGTTAGTTGACTTTACCAGGATTGTTGTCTGGGGACCAGGCCCACACTGCATGGTGCGCTGGGGTATCCAGGCCAGAGTTCACCCCGAGTTCCCTCAGGCGTGTGCTGGGAACATTTAGACTCTCAGCCAGTCCTAGAGACCACTGGCTAGCACCCCCACCAAGCTCTCTTAGGCACGAGTGGGAAGTGCTTTCAAACCCCTGTTGTTTAGTCCATGCAGAGTGCAAAAGGGTGTGGTTTTAGAAAACGCCCACCAGACTCTCTCCTGCGGGGGCGGGAGTGTGCCCAGCTGAGTGGTGGTGCAAGCAGCACACAACGAGGGGCCCAGGGACCAGGAACTGGAGGCTATGCCTCACTCTCTCCACCTTGGGTGGTCATTGGTAGTGGTTGTTCTGGATCCATGGGTGTAGGCCCATGCCTGTGACCATCCAATTCCACCAGTTGCCCCTTAAGTTCTTTTGCTCTTTTTGAGTGATTTTAACCAGTATCCAAGTTAATGCTGGTCCCCAACCACAGGACACATTCATATTGGGATATTACTTTCCAGTGGGTCACTTTTGGTGGCTCCCTCCCCCTTCTGCTTATCCTTTGATATCAGTCCAATCATTCTCACTCTTTACCTCTCCACTTGTGTCTTCTCCCCCCATAGAGATCCAGCAGTGCATGATTCTGCATCTCAAGCTGATTCCATGACGTTCAGAGTGTTCTGATTGTTATTTAGCTCACTTTAAGGGACTGGTTGAAATAGGGTTTCCTACATCTCTGCCATCTTGCCCTTCCTCATTTCTTTGTTTGTTTGTTTGTTTCATGTGTGTGTGTGGTGTGTGTGTTTAGAGAGTTTATTTAATTGACAGAGACAGAGAGAGGGAGAGCACAAGCAGGCAGAATGGCAGGCAGAGGGAAAGGGAGAATCAGACTCTCTTGCACTGGTAGGGAGACCTATGTGGGTCTTGATCCCAGGATCCTGAGATCATTTCTTGAGCCAAAGGCAGACATCCAACCAACTGAGACACCCAGGTTCCCTAGAATTTGTTAATTTCTTCCAGAGTGCCCAGTTTATGGGCATATAGTTTTTCATAATATTCTCATTTATTTCTTTGTATTTCTTTGGTGTTGGTTGTTATCTCTCTTCTTTCACTCATGATTTTATTTATTTGAGTCCTTTCACTTTTTGACAAGTGTGCCTAGGTATTTATTGATTTTATTATTTCTTTGAATGAATCTGCTCTTTGAATGAATCTGCTCTTTGAATGATCTCTTCTACTGACATGTGGGTTTGCTTTTATATCATTTATTTCTGTTCCAATCTTTATTTTTTCCCTTTTCTGCTGGCTTTATGGCTCATTTGCTGTTCATTTTCTAGTCCCTTTAGGTGTAAGGTTGTGTATTTGAGCCTTTTCTTCCTTCTTGAAGTAGGCTTGTATTTCATTACACTTCCTTAGATCTGCCTTTGCTGTATCTGAAAGATTTTGAACTGTTGAGTTTTAGTTTTCATTTGCTTCCATGTAGTTTATAAAAATACCTTCTTTAAATTCAAAAAGATGTAAAAGCATTCCAAGCCCATCCATTGGAAGAATAAATATTGTTAAAATGTCTATACTGCCCAGAACAATCTATACTTTCAATGCCATCCTAACCCAAAATCCACTGGCATTTCTCAAAGTGCTGAATCAAAGAATCCAATAATTTTTATGGAACTAAAAAGACCCTGCATTGCTAAGGAAATGTTAAAAAGAAAAACAAAACAGGAAGCATGATTCCAAGCTTTACTACAAAACTGTGATCACCAAGACAGAATAGTAATGGCACAAAAACAGATGCATAGACCAGTGGAAGAGTAGAGAGTCCAGATATGGACCCACAACTCTATGGTCAAATAATCTTCGACAAAGCAGGATAAAGATCCAGTGGAAAAAAGACAGTCTCTTCAATAAATGGTGCTGGGAAAATTGGACAGCTATGTGTAGAAGAATGAAACTCAAACATTCTCTTACACCATACACAACAATAAACTTGAAATGGATAAAAGACCTCAATGTGAGGCAGAAATCCATCAGAATCCTAGAGGAGAACATAGGCAGTAACCTCTTCGACATCGGCCACAGCAACTTCTTTCAAGATATGTCTCCAAAGGCAAAGGAAACAAAAGCAAAAAATGAACTTTTGGGACTTCATCAAGATCAAAAGCTTCTGCACAGCAAAGGAAACAGTCAACAAAACAAAGCAGCAACCCATGGGATGGGAGAAGATATTTACAAATGACAGTTCAGACAAAGAGCTGATATCCAAGATCTATAAGGAACTCCCCAAACTCAACACACAAAAAATAGATCATCACGTCAAAGAATGGGCAGAAGACATGAACAGTCACTTCTCCAAATAAGGTATCCAAATGGCTAACAGACACATGAAAAACTGTTCATCATCACTAGCCATCAGAGAGATTAAAATCAAAACCACATTGAGATACCACCTTATACCATTAGAATGGCCAAAATGAACAAGACAATAAACAACAAGTGTTGGAGAGGATTTGGAGAATGGGGAACCCTCTTACACTGTTGGTGGGAATGCAAGTTCGTGCAGCCACTTTGGAAAACAGTGTGGAGATTCCTCAAGAAAATAAAATAGGGCTGTCCTATAACCCTGCAATTGCACTACTGGGTATTTACCACAATAATACAGATGTATTGAAAAGAAGGGCCATCTGTAACCCAAGGTTCCTAGCAGCAATGGATGCAGTCACCAAACGGCACAAAGAGCCAAGATGTCCTTCACCAGATGAATGGATAAAGAAGATATGGTACATATATGCAATGGAATATTATGCCTCCATCAGAAAGGATGAATACCCAATTTTTGTATCAACATGGATGGGACTGGAGGAGATTATGGTTAGTGAAATAAGTCAAGCAGGGAGAGTCAGTTATCACATGGTTTCAGTTATTTGTGGAGCATCAGAAATAATATGGAGGACATTAAAAGAAGGAAAGGAAAAGTGAATTGGGGGAAATTGGAGGGGGAGATGAATCAGGAGAGACTGTGGTCTCTGAGAAACAAACTGAGTGTTTTGGAGGTGAGGGGTGTGGGGGCTTAGGTGAGCCTCGTAGTGGGTATTAAGGAAGGCATGCTTTGCATGGAGCACTGGCTGTGGTGCATAAGCATTGAATCTTGGAACACTGAAAAAATAAATTTAAATGAAAAAAATGATAATACATTTTAAAAATAAGTAAAAATATCTTCTTTAATTTTCTGGTTAGCCTATTCATTGTTTTGTAGGATATTCTTTAACGTCCATTTATTTGTGATCTTTCCAAATTTTTTAATAGTTAAATCTCATACTATTTTGGTCTGATAATATGCATGCTTTGGTTGATCTTCTTGTACTTGTTGAGGGGTAATTTGCGACCCAGTATATGATTTATTCTGGAGAATGTTCCATGTGGTATTGAAAAGATTGTGTGTTCTGCTACTTTAGGATGAAATGCTTTGAAAATATCCATTAAGTCCATCTGATCATCATTCAAAGTCATTGTTTCCTTGGTGAGTTTTTTTTTCTTCAGGTGGCTTTGTTTTTATGCTCAGGGTTAGGTGAAGGAAATGACACCTTTCAGCACCTTTGTTCCAGGGGAGGCCTCTGTGTATGACTCCTCTCAGGGTCAAGATCAGAGAAAAGAGCATAATCAACACCTTGTATTCCCCCAATATTTTTCAGATCACTGTTTTCCTGCAGTCTACCCCTGGGTTCTTTTCCTGACTTCCCTCCAAGAGAAGAGCTATGCTCTGTGTGCTCTATCCCAGCCAAACCTGGTGACCTTTAAAACTCCAGTCTTTAAGTCCTCCTGGTTGCAGGAACTGAAAAAAGTTAGTTCCTTTCAACCAATGGCATTAGGGAAATGTTCTCCTTGTGCGTTACTCTGTGGAATCTTCTCTCTCTTGCCCTTACTTTGACCAGGGCTCTTTCTTTTCTGCTGCACCCTCAATAAATTTCTCCCCAAGTCATGTCTCTTCACTTCCTACCTTCTTCAATGTGGCCTCTTTTCTATATTTAGTTGTGGTCTTCTGGTCTATTTCTGTGTGTGTATGTGTGTGTGTGTGTGTGTGTGTGTGTGTGTGTGTATGCATGCATGTGTATTTTGGATGATTTGATAGTTATCTTGTGTCCATGGGATTATACAAGCCTAGTGTCCCCCTAGAGTCACCCTCCTCTACTACTAAGTTTATTAATTTTTGTTCCTATGTATGTTATTATTTTTTAAAGAGTTTATTTATTTATCAGACAGAGAGAAAGAACAAGTGAGCACAAGCACAAGGAGCAGTAGACAGTGAGAGAAGCAGGCAGCTGGAGAAGGAGGCTCCCCAAATGTGGGACTCAATCCCTAGGACCCTAGGATCATGATCTGAATGGAATGCAAATGCTTAACTGACTGAGCTACTCAGGCATCCCCCTATGTATGTTATGATTTTAGAATACCCTCATAACTACAAAAAGGCAACATTGACTTGAACGCTTAAAAATTTTAGTAATGTAACTATAAATCCAAACAGAGAATGCTTACCTTTTCTATAGGTTCCAATGGATAGTCACTCCCAGAGATTTAGTGCTGAAAACGTTCACTACTGTTGGGTAGACCCAAAATTAGAAAGCATGACAGAGCATGTGTGGCAGTTTTCATAACAGAATGTTGTTTGAGGCCCCTTTCAAAAGATGGTGATTTATAGATTTTTTTTAGATTATTTATTTATTTGACAGAGATCACAAGTAGGCAGAGAGGCAGGCAGAGAGAGAGAGAGAGAGAGAGAGAGGAGAAAGCAGGCTCCCTGCTGCACAGAGAGCACAATGTGGGGCTCAATCCCAGGACCCTGGGATCATGACCCGAGCCAAAGGCAGAGGCTTTAACCCACTGAGCCACCCAGGCACCCTGATTTATAGATTTTGATATAGAGGACAAAGCAGAATACCCCAACAATCATTAACATTTTTCAATATTCAAAAGGTTCAGTAAGGTGCTTGTCATAATTTTTCATTATGGGGGGTGGTGATGAAGAAACAAGTTTTCTTCGATTGCCTGAAGAGCTCATTGTAACAGGGAAATGCTTAGCATGTTTCACTACTTGTTGCTTCTGTTTCCTTGCTGATGTGACATATGAATTAGAAACTTCTACTTAGTCTTACACATAGGCACATTACAGCTAAATTAGCAAAAATTTCTCCTTACCCAAAACCTTACCAGAGATGAAGAAGTAGCCGTGGAAGTTATCATTGTAATTTCTGAAGACTGAGAATTGATCATAACTCAGGGGGGAATTGAAATTGTGCCCCATATGTTTAATAAGTTTGAAAGTAGCAGAAAGCTTACAGCTTGTTTTTCAGAGAGCTGTTTCACCTTAATCAGCCATGATGTCTTTTCAGACCCTATTAACAAATCCACTCCCCTGTCTCTGCAGAAGCCTTGACTCCAGATCAACTGATATGATGCCAGTCTATGAACAAGCAAGGCCCTGAATTTCTTTCCTTAGATAATGATACTAAGATCCATTCCAGTTTATACAGCTCTCCGAACATGCCCATAGCCATACCTTCTTGTCTTAAGATAATCTCCTGACTTCAGGGGTGAATTTTCCTTCCTCCTGATATTAAGTCACCACCCCAAGTTGACCATGTTATGTATGTTACATATTTGTCTGCTTAACACACATGCTACATCTTTACTTATAGTCATAAATTTCCCCACATTTTTCATCAGTATGTATGTAATCTCAATGTTTATGATTATGAAACAAACAAAGAAACAAACAAAACCTTGTTCTCTCCCCTTTCCAGGAGGCATTTAGGGCCTTACTTATTTGGTTTGTCTCAATTAAACTTTTTCCTTACTGCCTACCTGATGTCTAAGGGATTGGCTTTGCTGTGTATCAGGTAGACAGACTTGAGTTTGGTTACATGAGTATTGTAAATATTGTCTACATAGTACTGAAAATCATGACTTGGTAAGTAGGCTCTTGAATTTTGTTGGGGCTTCTTGGATACCCTTTCTAGGGAAAGTGTGATACCATAGGTTGAATTATTGAGATGGAGTCTTTTGATTGTCAATAATCAGGGCATCATGTATGTAGTGAAAATTTTGGAAATCAAAGTGTAGAAGCATTTGCACTAAATTCTGACCTATCCAATTTTGGCAAATGTCAGTGGAGTTCAGGCAACCCTAAAGGAGTACAAGAAACATAATTGGAGATCTTTTTAGTTGCATGCAAAAGATCTTGGACTTTTACATGCCTTTGAACCTCTTACTTACTACCTGTGCTTCCTTTAAGTCTTTAATCTGAGCTTTAATTTTCATTTTTCCTCCTGGGATTGCATTCACTCAGGAGGAGACAGGGAGATTGGTGGGAGAGTGACTGATGTGTTCCACTAACATTTCTCTCCATGTGGGTGAATCTCATCAGGACCTTATGGGGCACGGAAATACAAACATCTGTTTCTACTATATACTCAGATTTAGAGGTAACACCTAGAGTGCACAGAATTGGCCACAAAAATTTCACTCACAAGGTCGTATTGGCTACCTTTACCACTATAAGCCCAGCTGATACCCCATTAGCTCATTCTTGATGACATTTCCTTCCTCAAGTCTGGGTAGACAAGATACAGCATCCATTCCTGATTAAAACGCTTTAAAGTAAAGGGATAGAGGAAATTTTCCTCAACTTCATAAAAATCTTATCTATGAAAAATCCACAATGAGTATCATCCTCAATGGGGAAAACCTGACAGCCTTATCTTTGAGATCAGGAACATGACAAGGATGCCCATTCTCACCACTCTTGTTCAACATAGTGTTAGAAGTCCTAGGGACAGCAATCAGACAACAAAGAGAAATGAAAGGCATTCAAACTGGCAATGAAGAAGTCAAACTCTCTCTCTTCGCAGATGACTTGGTACCTTGTATGGAAAACCCAAAAGACACCACCCACAAACTACTAGAACTCATACAGCAATTCAGTAATGTGGCAGGGTACAATATCAATGTACAGAAATCAGTTGCTTTCTTATACACTAACAATGAAAATACAGAAAGGGAAATTAGAGAATCGATTCCATTTACTATAGCACCAAGAACCATAAGATACCTGGGAATAAACCTAACCAAAGAGGTAAAGGATCTGTACTCAAGGAATTACAAAACACTCATGAAAGAAATTAAAGACCAAAAATATGGAACCATTCCATGCTCATGGATCAGAAGAATAAACATTGTTAAAATGTCTATACTGCCTAGAGCAATCTATACTTTAAATGCCATTACGATCAAAATTCTACTGGCATTTCTCAAAGAGCTGGAACAAACAATCGTAAAGTTTGTATGGGCTCAGAAGAGACCCTGAATTGCTAAGGAAATGTTGAAAAAGAAAACAAAACTGGGGGTATCATGTTGCCTGATTTCAAGCTTTACTACAAAGTTGAGATCACTAAGACAGCATGGTTCTGGCACAAAAAAAAAACAGACATATAGACCAGTGGAACAGAGTAGAGAGCCCAGATATGGACCCTCAAGTGTATGGTCAACTAATCTTTGACAAAGCAGGGAAAAAGTATCCAGTGGAAAAAAGACAGTCTCTTCAATAAATGGTGCTGGGAAAATTGGACAGCTATGTGTAGAAGAATGAAACTCAAACATTCTCTTACACCATACACAAAGAAACTCGAATGGATAAAAGACCTCAATGTGAGGCAGGAATCCATCAGAATCCTAGAGGAGAACATAGGCAGTAACCTCTTTGACATCAGCCACAGCAACTTCTTTCAAGATATGTCTCGAAAGGCAAAGGAAACAAAAGCAAAAAATGAACTTTTGGGACTTCATCAAGATCAAAATCTTCTGCGCAGCAAAGGAAACAGTCAACAAAACAAAGCGGCAACCCACGGAATGGGAGGAGATATTTACAAGTGACACTACAGACAAAGGGCTAATATCCAAGATCTATAAAGAACTCCCCAAACTCAACATGCACAAAACAGATAATCATGTCAAAGAATAGGCAAAAGACATGAACAGACACTTCTCCAATGAAGACATACAAATGGCGAACAGACACATGAAAAAATGTTCATCATCACTAGCCATCAGGGAGATTCAAATCAAAACCACAGTGAGATATCACCTTACACCAGTTAGAATGACCAAAATTAGCAAGACAGTAAACAACAAGTATTGAAGAGGATGTGGAGAAAGGGGAACCCTCTTACACTCTTGGTAGGAATGCAAGTCAGTGCAGCCACTTTGGAAAACAGTGTGGAGATTCCTTAAGAAATTAAAAATAGAGCTTCCCTATGACCCTGCAATTGCACTACTGGGTATTTACCAGAAATGATACAGATGTAGTGGAAGAAGGGCCATCTGTACCCCAATATTCATAGCAGCAATGGCCACAGTCACCAAACTGTAGAAAGAACAAAGATACCCTTCAATGGACAAGCAAGATATGGTCCATATATTCTATAGACTACTATGCCTCCATCAGAAAGGATGAATGCCCAACTTTTGTATCAACGTGGATGGGACTGGAAGAGGTCATGCTGAGTGAAATAAGACATGCAGAGTTAGTCAATTATCATACGGGTTCGCTTATTTGTGGAGCATAAGGAATAACATGAAGGACATGGGAAGATGGAGAGGAGAAGGGAATTAGAGGAAATTGGAGGGGGAGATGAACCATGAGAAACTGTGGACTCTGAGGATCTGAGGGTTTTGGAGGGGAGGGGGTTTGGAGGTTGCATGAGCCTGGTGGTGGGTATTGTGGATCGCAAGTATTACATGGAAAACTGGGTGTGGTGCATAAACAATGAATTCTGGAACACTGAAAATAAATTAAGAAAAATAAAAATTTAAAAAAATGTGGGTAGAAGAGGATTTTTACCCAATTTATTTGAGTGTACTTGATCCAATGTTAGTTTTAAGTGTACAACATAGTGATTGAACTTCTCTATACATTTTGGTATGCTCACCACATGTGTAGCTATCATCTGTCACCCTACAATGGTATTATAATATCATTGTAATTTCTGAATTATATTCCTGATCCTGTGTTTTTTATTTATATGACTTATTCATTCCAAAAGTGAAGGCCTGAATCTCTCACTCTTCTTTACCCATTCCCACACTAATGACAACCATTACTTTGTTATCTGTATTTATAGGTCTAATTATGCTCTTTTTGTTTAATAGAATCATGTTTTGAGCATCCCTATCTAACAGAGCCATAGAAGTTTGATTTTGTCTCTTTGCCAAAGTTTTCCAGCATATTTAGATGGGTGCATATAAACTTTGATCCTGAGTTTGATATAAACTTTGATCCTCATTGAGACAGGGAGCTACCAGCTGTCATCTTGAAACCACTTGCCCTATTCCTCCCCACCTAAAGAGGGAAGAGTATTTAGTCATAGCTTGTCTGTAATTTACCACCAATTCAAATAAGTTACCTTTAAATTCCATTAATTATCTGGTGAGATCTCCATTCTTCCTCTTACAGAAAGCCATGCTTCTATCAGCATCCTTTTCTCATTGCTACACATATCAAGAACTGCGAAGATTATAAAATTATTTGTGAGCTAATGATGTAGTCTGCCACTGTTTATTGGGTGCCAGAAGAAAACATGAGACTTCTGAGTCAGAGACAAAGGGTATTTCATTATTTGCAGTAATAACAATTGCCTATCAGCATTTTTACCCTGGAAAACTGAGTCCCACTTCCCATAGAGTGATGCAAATTTGTCACATGACACGTACATATAAGGTAGGTTGCATTACAATGAAGAAACCTCAGTGTGGCAACTTTAGACTTTTATAATGAGCAGGAAGAATCCTTTCTGTTTGTTCTTGAAGGACACAATATTTTATTGGAAAAAGCATTCCTGACCTTTGCTCCAGAGGGAATCACTCTCTATCTTTCAAACATTCCAAGCAAACTTGCTCTTTACTTCAGAAAGAGATCCTATCTTTATCTTCCAAAGCAGTTTCCCATTCAAACATCTTCCAAAAGATAGCTTTAAAAAGAGAATAGTCAGTGCCTTGCTTGCAAAATGTCCAAAAACATATGAAATACATACAAAATTGCCTTCCATCAATATATAAGAGTGAAATTGCTGGAAATATGCCATCTTGAAAATCACTAGATAATGGCAAATTTCTCACTGATTAAACACTCACCTACATATGGAATAGGCTACTTGTTTAACTGGTTAATACATATTTTCAAACTTCACATAAGCTATTGATCTAATGTGTGTGAAAACTTGTTATTTCAATTTCCACTTGTATATTTGATGATGAGGTTCATAGAGTCAACAGAAATGTATTAAGCACCTACTATATTCCAGGTATTCTTATAGGAACTTGAAATACATTGGTAAGTACAAAGGAAGGAAAATCATACACTTTCAAGGATTACATTCTGGTAGAAAAACAATATACATATTAACCAAGTAAATTATATAGTATGTTAGAAGATAACATATATTATAGAAAAGATACAATAAGGTAATGGGGAACAAATTAAAGTAAAATATGTTTATTGATCATGTGATCTCTTTGTGAATGGCCTGTTCATATTTTTTGCCAAGTTTCTTACAGAATATTTTTTAAATAATTGAATGTATTTTTGTTACTTCACTCATTTTAACTATCTAAGTTTATATAGCTTAACCTCATTTTATTCCACTTCATATATGATAGCTTTTGAAATTTTGTGTATTTTAAAATATGTAATATAAAAATGAATAAAAAGTATAGGAATATGAAAACATTGCATATTTTAAAATAATCAAATTTATTAGATTTTTCCTTTAATACCTGTGGTGTTTTTTGCCTTGAAATGAAATCTTACACATTTTCATAAGAAAAAATATAAACATCAACTTCTATTTTATATTTTTAACATAAGTGTTACTTTCCAAATTGAAGTATTACCTTTTTTTTTCCCACTTGGAATGTATGATCTATATAAAATGTGGTAAAGGGTTTACTTTTTGGTATATGACACCCCCCCCAAAAAAAAAACGTTGCAATGCCATTTATTCAATGTCTTTTGATCATTCATCTGAAATGTCACTTCTACTATGATTCAATTTTCCTGTATGCAAACTTATTTCTAGGGCTTTCCACTGTTTTGTTGGTATATTTGAACCCCCCTTTTCCATCTTTAAACTCCATACAAGTTACTTTCCAGAGTTGCCAGAGTGATCTTATTCAAATATGAGACATATTATGTCGTGCCGATGTTAGAGGGAGCCATTGAGTATTTTTAACATAGGCACGACATAATATGTCTCATATTTGAATAAGACCTGAAGGTGTATAAGCCAAATTTCATTCTAGGAACTTCAGGTCTGTAAGCTATCTGCTTCTCCCAGATCCACATCACTTCTCTGAACTTACTTCCTGATATTCTCTACCTTGCTCAATCAGTTTCAGCAATGCTGGTATCCTCAGTATTCCCTGAACATGCCAAGTTTACTCCTGGCTGGGGTCTCAGCACTTGCTATTGTTCTGTGTAATGCTCCTTCCCCAGATAGCCACAGGGCCAATTCTCTAATTGCTTTCACGTCTTTACTCCAAAGTCATGTTCTCCGGACTCCCTATTTATACAATTTCAGCTTTTAACCTGAAATTCTTATTTTCCAGTCCTTACCTTATTTATTTTTTTTTCTTAACACTTATCTCTTTGATAACTTTATCAATTTTACTTATTGTATCTTGGCTACTATCTGTCTCCACACTAAAATGTAAGTCTCATGAGGGTAAGATTATTTTCTTTCTTTTGTTCATTACTATATCATCAGTACCTGTGCCTAGAAGACTGCCTGGCAGAGAGCCCACCAAAATAAATACTGGAGGACAAATGAATTTAAAGACAAATGGGGAGAAAGTAAGGCAAAATTAGGATATGCAGTTTCCCATGGATCTAGCTCCAAAACTATAAAGGCAAATGCCTCCAGGGGACAACTGGGATTTTTCAGAGTGAAGCAGGCCAACTAGAGGTATGGCTAAGCCAAGAGAGCATTCAGAGTCTAAAAATGGGTTGAGCCCCTCCTCACACCCACCTGCTTGTATCCTTGTTGGAATATGCGCCCTATTCCTCAGTTTATTGTTTTGTTTTGTTTTCCAGTGGGCCAGAAATATGAATTTTTGTAATGTGAAGTCTCCCACATGTCTCAGTAGCTAATATAAAAATAGCAAATAATAATATCAAGATCAAACAAAACATGGCAGCTGGGTGAAACTGGCCAATGGGTGGCCAGCAGGTATTTTGCTAAACTGAATTGTGTGATGCATGAAAGAAAACTAAGCCTACTATGCTGAGGTGGTCTTGCTTTTTGTATTTATTGAAATAAACAGTTTCAGGTTATGTTGGATGGAAAAAATGAAATAGAACTACCACCTTTTGACTTCTAGAAGCTCTCTGCCTCACCATTCCCCTCCTATGCATGGAGTTAGGGGAGCCTGGGTGGTGGGATAACCTTAAGTCTTTCTTGGAGGGCAGGGGTATATTCTAGTGAAGTGTGAGGTGGGGAAACCAGAGAGTGTTTTGAAGGAAACTTCCACAGCAGGACTGGGGAAAGGCAAGGAGGAGAAAAAGAGGACACAGACCCAATGTGTCAGGACACAGTATTTCTGAGGGACTTTGTTGGGATTATTGCACACTCTCCCTACCAAACATCACCTCTCTATGTGGCATTATACAGTTGAAGGAGTTATACAAAGTCACAACTCCCAGCCCAGCTGCTCCATGCCATTCATTTCACATGGGAGCAGAACTGTGTAAGCTTCCATCATAGTTTCTCTGTGTGCTTGGGGTGGGCAAGACTGCCCAGGATTAACCTGTGAAGGGTTAACAGCCACCTGCTTTGTGTGTGTGGGAAGGATAGTCTGAATGGGGCTTTTGGGGGCAGCAGACTTCCACTTGGCGGATCACTGAGTGGAACCACCTGTGGTTTCAGGCAGCTGCAGAGAGAAATATGGACTGTCAAGTACTCATCATGTCCTAGAGAGAAACATTAGGCTCAATCCTCTATTGGCCCTACACTGTAGGGAAGCACACACAGTCTAGTAGAAGAAAAAATTGTGAGAGGACTGCTGTACCTGGGTTCAGCAAGTTTCTATTTTTCTGGTTTAAATACTTTCTAAATACAAGGTGGGAAATCTCTTAAGATCTGAGTGCCCTCCACCCCTAAATCCATTCCTCACAAGAACTGTTTATCCAGTGTAGGGGGAATGAACCAAGAACTTCAGGTCCAAGATTTACTGCACCTGGGTCCTCTGGGAAAACTGAGGAGGCTGCTCACAGGCTCCTGCTCATGGGGTGTCAGGTAAGTGTGTTCAGGCTGAGGCTTGGGGTTCTACATGACAGGTGTGACATAAGTTCCCTGAGGTAAGAAAAGCTGTTTAGGTATAAAATTGGCTCCTGTTTAACTCTTGAGTCATCCTTGTCAAGATGCCATTCCAGGGAACTTCCAACCCATTTGGTTCTTTGACAGCTGTCACGTCCTTTCTGCACAGAGTCAGAGAGAACAATGTGGATACTGCCAGAAGTCCAGCTTTTTCCTGGGCTTCCCTATCTCTCATGGGCCTCACTCACCACACCTCTTTTTCTGTGTTCTCTCTTCCTCTTTCTCAAGGAATACTGTTTTCCTCTAAGCCCCAAGATCTCACTCTCCCTCTGCTAATTTTCCACCCTGTCCCAGTGGGTTGCCTCTCTCCTTAGGTCATCCCTCTTCCAGGGAACCTATCCATTTCTGGTCCTGCCCCATCTCCTTCTAAGCAGTCACCTTCCTTTCTCCCTCCCCCCACAGCCCATCTCTAATTCCTTCTTTTCCCCACTTTCTAGACCAGACCAGCTAATTCCTATTCCTTTTTAAGATGACTAATTATGATACTAGCCTATGTTTATCCATAACCTGCTTGTACAGCTGTTCCTTCCTTTCATGCCCTATTCACCAAACACACCCAATCTTTTCAACAAGACAAATTCCTTACACACAGTACATCATGTCCATATGTAATTGTCTTTTTCAGAACAGATAACAGTTATGCTGGTTAATATTTTGGGTTAAAAGGGATCCTAAGTTTAAATGCACTGAAAATGTAACATTTTTGTGTGTATCCAAAACATACACTTGCCTCCAGAAATGTGGTAAATTTTACCCAGTTAGGACTTTTTCACCAAATCATAAACATAGGAAATCATCATCAAACTTGATGAAATACACAGAGGGCTTGGCTTTCACTTGGTGAATGACCTTGTCTGTCCTTTTGGAGCCATCTTCTTTGGTATATTCCATATGTTTACCTATGAGGACATCTATAACTCCTTCTGGCTCTCTCTCTGCTGGAGGAGACTCACTGGTCTCTGGCATGATACAGAGATCTCCTTCTCTGTAATCATCTAGAAGCTGGTACATGTATAAAACAGGGTCATTCTCATAGGTAATATAAAACCAGCTTTCATGATAGGTGCTTAGGCTAAGAGCATTCCCCTCCATTCATCCTTAGAACCATGTTCACCTTCAAACATATGTTCTACAGCTTTACCAATTATGATATTTGCAAGGTGCACATTTCTGACTCGAAAAAATGGCACCTTATCAGGAAGGATTTTAAGTTTTAAAATCCTTTCATCTCTGTGAAGTTCCAGTGCATAGACACAGTCAATTCCATCATATTTGACCAGGTAAAGAGAGGGATTGATAGGCACCTGATCCAGAATGGTTCCTTTCCACTGGGTGATGGGATCATTGCCTTCTTTCCATCCATGTGAAATTCTGCAGCCCACTATGCTCCTTTGGGGTTGGGATGAAGGTCTGCCCCTCTGTTTCTTTTGACAGGTCTTTTTCTTCCTCATATTTGCAGATCCAACGTGATGATCAACAGTTTCCCTTGTTTGCTGCCCTGTAGCTGCCTTTTTGTGAAGGGTCTTCATACCTGCAGGAGGTGGAAAGAGGCTAAGGAGAAACATTTGGCATATTATAGTGTGAGCTCTCCCCCCTCTGTATTGCAAATTCTCTGGGCACCAGGTGCATTATGCCCAAGTTATTCAGATGTGCCCAGCAGGAATACTGGATATCAAGATACTACTGTGTATTTTCCTTCAGTGCCCTCCCTCCAGGATTCTTTGGTTGTGCTGCAGGATTAGAGAGGAGGTGGTTGTGATGGTTGCAGTGGTTTGAGGCCACAGATGGAGCAGGTTCTCTGCATAATGCCTGATCCTCTGTCGCCATCCTAGAGCTCCCACACCAAACACAAATATTTACCATTTCTTAGCCCCCACCTCATTACTCCATTTCTACTAATGTTGTCACTCCCCTAGTTCCTTTCCCATTGCCATCTATTCTTCATCCCTTTTGCCTCCCATCCACATGCCTGGTGTTCATATCTCCTTCATGTCTCTTCCTGGTCATCTCCATATTTCTGCTGAGCGCCTACAAAAAATGTATTTTCATGCCTGACTACCTTTATACATCATTCAAGTACTCTTCAGCTCCCCCCAACACACACAGCACAGTCCCCAAATTACCTTTCTTATTGTCCCTCATAACCCGTCGTGGGCAGCGACCCCAATTTTCCCGTCGGGCACCCACCAACCCCCATCCTCCAGTTTTCTAGTCCAGTGCCCACCTCCCCACGTCCGGGGATGGAGGGCCTCACTTGCCCAAATGGGACACCTTGTCGCGCTGCCTCTGCTGTGAGCTTGTGGTGGAAAAAGGATCAGCAGGCGATGGGTTGGGAGTTTGCACGAGCTGAGAGGGTAGGATCCGTAGAGGAGAAGCGTGTATTGGAGGGCAGTGAGGAAGGTGAAGCGGATTGATGGAGTGTCCCGAGCACTGGGCTCATGGGCCCTTAGCCTCACTGCTGGCGGCAGCCACTCTGCCACATCTGGCTGCCACCAGCCTCGGCAGCCTCCGCAGTCTCCTCCCTCTTCCCTTAGCGCAGTTTCCCGCCAGGAGAGAGGCCTCCCCTTCCTGCCAAACACCGCCCTCCCCCACCCCATCATCAGGACTCACACCTACCACTGCCTTGCACCTGGGAGGCTCTTTTGGCTACCAGCTCCGTCCCTTTCCAAAGTAGGGAGCGTTTGGGCCCACAACACTCGCCTCTCTGGCGCACCCCCTCTTCAGTTCAGGGTCCCCAGTCTTCTCACCACAGCCCCCACCTCAGTGCCCTTGCCCCATCTGCTATCCATCTTCCAAGAATCTGCCCTTTCTTTACCCCGTGTCCTTCTGGACATATTCTTTATATTCAGAAACCTGCCTTTCCTGTTATTAAAAAGGACTTGAGGTACGAGGAGGGAAACGCACCTCAATCTGCCATCCTGACCCAATATCTATATAATTTTTAGTGTCTGGTCATTACCAGACTTTACATCTTGAGGATATTTTTCCTTTTTCCTCTCTTTTTAAATTCTTCCACTGATTACAAAAGAATTGCATGCACAGTGTGGACGTTGTGTAAAATTCAGAGAATTTATTTGAATTAAACAATCCACCTTAAATCCACTTCTCATTCCCCCAGTTTTGCAGCAAAATATTAACACTATTTCCTTCATCTTTTTTCTAATCTCTTAGAAATCTGGGATTAGTCTGCAAAGTCAGTCATTAAAAATTCTCCGAATCTTCGACAAAACAGGAAAAAATATACAGTGGAAAAAAGACAGCCATATTTGTTTTTTAAATGTAGTATGGGAAAAAAATAATAGTTCTTTTTCGATGGCCTGCACATGACATTTCTTGGAGATGACTATGCATCATTATGACTCAGGTGTATATAGACTGCAACTCATTAGAATATGATGGCTCTAAACTTATAAAACTAACCAATCATATACTTGGTTACAGCCTTATTTAGTACTTCTCTTTTTTTAACTGTATAAATGCATTCTTACATTTATTTGAGAAAGTGTTTTTTTCTTAATGGTTACATTGTCAGCAAGTCTGAAATAAAATTGATATGTCTCATAATCTAACTCAGCTGAGCTTTATTTTAAACATAAGTTTTATCACATATATGCTATTTTTCTCCAGCTTGCTTTGCTACTCAATATTTGTTTATTTTTAATTTTGAAATATTTGTTTTTTAAAATTTGTCATATTTCTAAAATTCTTTGTTACCTTTAAATTCTATTGCCGAATATACATATATGGTGGCATATGACAATAACTTTATAAAGTTTTCCAAAGTAACTTAATCATTTTGCTTTCCTACCAGCATGTACAAGAGTTTAATTTGCTCTGAATCCTCCTCAGTATTTGGTATTGTCACATTTTTTTTTTATATTAGCCACACTCATTGGTGTACAGTAAGTAATTTCTTTGTGGTCTTGGTGTATATTTCCTTTATGATTAATGATGCTGAACATCATTTTATAAACATTTTTGTCATCTGTATATTTTATTTGTTAAAGTGTCTTTTCTGAATATTTACCTTAAATAAAAACTAGGCCCATGTTTTCTTATTCTAGAGTTTTAAGTGTTTCATCCATGTAATTTGTAAATATTTTTCTCCCTTTCTGTGGCTTGTCCTTTTAGACTTTTAACTATATTCTTCATAAAACAAAAGTTTTTCATTGTGATCAAGTGCCATTATTTTTTTTTAATTTTATGGATTTTGCTATGGGTTCTATATCTAAAACTCTTTGCCAAACCAATGTAGATTTTCTCTAATGCTTAGTTCTGTAAATTTTAAAATTTTACACTTTACATTTCGGTCTATGGCCCATTTTGAGTTAATTGTTGTTTAAGGTACAGGTTCTGTTAAAATTTGTTTTTCTGAAGTGAATTGGGGGAAGTCGGAGTGGGAGATGAAGCATGAGAGACTGGACTCTGAGAAACAAACTGAGGGCTTTGGAAGGGAAGAGGGTGGGGGGATGGGTAAACCTGGTGGTGGGTATTACGGAGGGCACGTACTGCATGGAGCACTGGGTGTGATGAATAAACAATGAATCTTGGAACCCATAAAAAATAAAATAAAATAAAATAAAATGAAAAGAAATTAGTTTTTCTGTACATAGAATTTTCTAGTTTTCTGATACCATTTGTTAAAAAGTCTATCCTTTCTTCTTTGGATTGCCTTTGTCCCTTTGTCCAAAATCAGTTGACTACATTTGTGTACATCTATTTTGGCCCTTTTTATGTTGTTTCACTTAACAAGTGGTCTATCTTTTCACCACAACCCTCTTTTTGTTTTTTAGCTTTATAGATAGTTGACAAAAACGTGATACAGGGGCGCCTGGGTGGCTCAGTGGGTTAAAGCCTCTGTCTTAGGCTCAGGTCATGGTCTCAGGGTCCTGGGATTGAGCCCCGCATTGGGCTCTCTGCTCAGCGGAGAGCCTGCTTCCTCCTCTCTCTCTGCCTGACTCTCTGTCTCCTTGTGATCTATGTCTGTCAAATAAATAAATACAATCTTTAAAAAATAAAAGAAAACGTTTGTATAACATGATTTTTAAAAGGTGTGCAATGTGATATTTTAATATATGTGTATATTATGAGAGGATTACTGCAATCAAGTCATTTAACACATTCATCACCTCACATAAATTCTTTTTTTTCCTTTTCTTTTCTTTCCTTTTTTTTTTTTTTTTTTTTTTGGTAATAACCCACTCTCAATTACAGAGCTTTAGAATTAAGTCTAGAAATTAGATAATGTGACTTTTCCAATGTTCATATCCTTTCTACTCTTTAAAAGTACTTGTTTGGCTTTTCTATTTTACCTTGACTTTATGTACATGTTTTATTTTTTTTAAGATTTTATTTATTTATTTGACAGAAAGAGATCACAAGTAGGCAGAGAGGCAGTCAGAGAGAGAGAGAGAGAGAGGGAAGCAGGCTCCCTGCTGAGCAGAGAGCCCAACGCGGGACTCGATCCCAGGACCCTGAGATCATGACCTGAGCCGAAGGCAGTGGCTTAACCCATTGAGCCACCCAGGCGCCCCTATGTACGTATTTTAGAATGAGCTTATTGATATCTACAAAACTCTTGATGGATTTTGTTCAGTCTGTAGATCAGACTGGGAAGAACTGATGTTCTAACCCTATTAGTATTCTAATTAATCATCAACTTATATTTCACCATTTACATAGGCTTTTGATTCCTTCCATCAGCTTTTTATAGTTTTCTGCACACAGATCCTACACATATTTTAGTAGATTTATTCTTAAGTAGTGCATTTTTGGTGCTAATATGAATGTGATTTTTAATAATCTCATATTTAATTGTTTAGTATATAGAAATGTTATCAACTGTATCTGTATCAACTGTTGCAGGATCTATACCCTGCAAACTCACTCATTTATTAGCTTTAGGAGGTTTTTTGCAGATACTTTGGGATTTTCTACATAAACAATCAAATGGTCTTTGAACAGAAAGAGTTTTTTGTTTTTTGAGAGTTTTATTTTTTACTTACAAATATGTAGGCCTTTTTGAGGAGTCTTCTATAATCAATCTATTATCTCTTTTTTCTCTTTTGACTTTATTGCTAGTATTTATGTGAGTATGAAATATCTTAAATGGTGACAATACAATTATGACTTTTAAGATAAAATTTTATGAAATATACATTATATACATGAGAATCATGGGATTGGAGAGAATTTCATAGGTCAGTCTGTCAAGCCACACTTCTGCCTGTGTTGTTACCTCCATCTTTAGCCACTTTCTAACTATGTTCAGTTGTAGTTGGAGCTGATGACAATGGACAAGTTAGAACTTTTCCTTCCTTCAGGGCAAAATCATCTGACTTAGGAAGTACAAAGTCCCCATTGAGGCCCAACCTCCCCCTGTTATACAATAAGAATCTGACCTCTCGGACTATTTCCTCTTACCACTCTCACTTCACAGATCTACCATGAGACAAAGTTACAGGATCCAGCTGTCATTTTAGGACCTGCTGCAAGAAGCAAGGTAAGAAAGTGGGGAATCCAAGAGCTGTCAGGCAGCTCTTAGGGCAAGAAATCTTGCCCCGGATTTCTCTCTGCTTTTCTTCATATTGCCATCACCATTCTCCTCATGTCCACTATCATTGTTGTCTTTATTTCTTTTTTTTTCAATGCCTAGAATTATTTATTGTAATTCTTTTGCACTTAATAATAAAATCATTTCAAGCTTTGAATTTGTTTCTGTAGCTTTGGCCTTAATCCATGACATTATTATATGCCATTTTTAAATAGTGAATTTTTAAATACTCTATATTCTAAGTTTTGATTTCCAACTTGAACTATAGTTAGGTGTTAGAATACTTCTCTTTTAAACTTGGAGATATTGGGGTATTTACTTTTATTTCTACTATTATCTTAATTTTCTAAATGTGGACTCTACAGCTTATACTTTATTGTATATATTGAGATTTTATAATTTGAGCCATTGATCACTTTTTTGGTAATTACTATTTGGAAGCTATCTAAAAATGTTGCAAAGTTAGCACAAGTCTACTAAATTGCTTTTATTATACCCTTAATTTTCTCATAGTTTGGTCCGTTTGAGCTATGGAAGCCAGAAATACAATGATATTTTACATATCACCCTCAGTCCACATTTATTTTACTCTAATTGATAATTAGTTTCACTTTCTATATTTCAGTTATATTATTTTGTGCATAAGTAGGTTATATATTTTTTATTAACAAATAATGTATTATTTGCCCCATGCATACAGGTTTGTGAATCATCAGGCTTACACATTTCACAGCACTCACCATAGCACATACCCTTCCCAATGTCCATAACCCAGCCACCCTATCCTTACCCTCCCACCCCCCCAGCAACCCTGTTTGTTTCATGAGATTAAGAGTCTCTTATGGTTTGTCTCCCTCCTGATCCCATCTTGTTTCATTTTTTCCTTCTCTACCCCCCAACAACCTCTCTCCCTGCCTCTAAAATTCCTCATATCAGAGAGATCATATGATAATTGTCTTTCTCTGATTGATTTATTTCGCTCAGCGTAATACCCTCTAGTTCCATCTATATTGTTGCAAATGGCAAGATTTCAATTTTTATTGGCTGCATAATGTTCCATTATATATAGCTATATCTATATAAATATAGATATCTATATAAATATAGATATATCTTCTTTATCCACTTATCAGTTGAGGGACATCTAGGCTCTTTCTATAGTTTGGTTATTGTGGACATTGCTGCTGTAAACATTGGGGTGCGCATGCCCCTTCTGATCATTACATTTGTATCTTTGGGATAAATACCCAGTAGTGTAGTTGCTGGGTCCTAGGGTAGCTCTCATTTTAACTTTTTATTTTTTTATTTATTTTTATTTTTTTAAAAGATTTTATTTATTTATTTGACACAGAGAGAGATCACAAGTAGGCAGAGAGGCAGGCAGAGAGAGAGGAGGAAGCAGGCTCAGAGCAGAGAGCCTGATGCAGGGCTCGATCCCAGGACCCTGGGATCATGACCTGAGCCGACGGCGGAGGCTTTAACCCACTGAGCCACCCAGGCACCCCTCATTTTAACTTTTTAAAGAAACTACATACGGTTTTCTAGAGTGGCTGTGCCAGCTTGCATTCCCACCAACAGTGTAGGAGGCTTCCCCTTTCTCTGCATACTCTCCAACACCTGTCATTTCCTAACTTGTTAATTTTAGCCATTCTGACTGGTATGAGGTGGTATCTCATTGTGATGTTGATTTGTATTTCCCTGATGCTGAGTGATGTTGAGCCCTTTTTCATGTGTGTTGGCCATATGGATGTCTGCTTTGCAGAAACATCTCTTCATGTCTTCTGCCCATTTCTTTTTTTAAAAGATTTTATTTATTTATTTGACAGAGATCACAAGTAGGCAGAGAGGCAAGGTGGAGAGAGAGGAGGAAACAGGCTCCCCGCGGAGCAGAGAGCCCAATGTGGGGCTCGATCCTAGTGTCCTGGGATCATGACCTGAGCTGAAGGCAGAGGCTTTAACCCACTGAGCCACCCAGGCGCTCCTCTTCTGCCCGTTTCTTGATTGAATTGTTTGTTCTTTGGGTGTTGAGTTTGATAAGTTATTTATAGATTTTGGATACTAGCCCCTTATCTGATATGTCATTTGTGGATATCTTCTCCCATTCTGTCAGTTGTCTTTTGGTTTTGTTGACCATTTCCTTTGCTGTGCAAAAGCTTTTGATCTTGATGAAGTCCCAATAATTCATTTTTGTCCTTGCTTCCCTTGACTTTGGTGATGTTTCTAGGGAGAAGTTGCTGCAGCTGAGGTCAAAGAGGTTGCTGCCTGTGTTCTTCTTAAGCATCTTGATGGATTCCATTGAGGTCTTTCATCCATTTCAAGTCTATTTTTGTGTGTGGTGCAAGAAAATGGCCCAGCTTCATTCTTTTGCATGTGGCTCTCCAATTTTCCCAACACCATTTGTTGAAGAGACTGTCTTTTTTCCATTGGACATTATTTCCTGCTTTGTTGAAGATTAGTTAACTATAGAGTTGAGGGACAATTTCTGGGCTCTCTCTTCTGTTCCATTGATCTATGTGTCTATTTTTGTGCCAGTACCATACTATCTTGATGATTACAGCTTTTTAATAGAGCTTGAAGTCTGGAATTGTGATACCACTAACTTTGGCTTTCTATTGTCTTCATTTTTTATCCCAACTTTTTTCCCCTCTCTCTTTCTCTGCACTTTAGATCTTTTTCTTTTCTTTTCCCCCCCTCCCATTAACCTGGCTTGGACTTCCAGTATGATGCTGAAATGTGGAGGTGAGAGAGGTCATTCTTACTATTTTTAAATATTCAGTCTTTCATGATTAAGTACAATGTCAGTTATAGATTATTTATGGATGACTTTTACCATGTTAAGGAAGTTCCTTTCTATTTGTTGTTTGCTGAAAGTTTTTATTGCAAATATATGTTGAATTTTGTCAAATGCTTTCCCTCCATTTATTGAGATAATACATTTTTTAATTTCCTTAGTTGTAAGGAGCATTGATTTCATTGACTCTTATGACAACTTCATTGAGATACAATGCATATACTACAAAACTCACCTTTCAAAATTGTGTAATTCAGTGGCTTTAGTATTTAAAGGATTGGGCAACCATAACCACACTTGGTTTGAGAAAATTTCCATTACCCCAGAAAGAAAATTTGCACCCATTTGCAGTCACTGACCATTTCTCAGCAGAACTCAAAGCAATAGACAACCACAAATCTACTTTCTGTGTCTATAGATTCACTTATTCTAATCATTTTACATAGATGAATCATAAAATATGTGGTATTTTGTGTCTGGCTTCTTTCACTTAGCAAAATATTTTTCAAGGTTTATCCATTTTATAGCATGTATCACTACTTAATTTTATTTCTAAAGAAATATCCATCCATTATATTTTTTTAATTCAACAATTGATGGACACTTGTGTCGTTTCTACTTTTTGGCCATTGGGAATAGCATCGCTATAAGCATTCACATACAAGTATTTATGTAGACATAATGTTTTCATTTCTCTTGAGTAAACACTTAGGAAAGTCATATGGTAACCTACTGCTTAACATTTTAAGGAAATGCCAGGCTGTTTTCCAAAGAGGCTGAACTGTTTTTCATTCCCATCAAGAGGGTGTGAGGGTTCCAGTTTCTCTACATCTTCACTAACACTTGTTATTATTTAGCATTTTTATTATAGCCATTCTTGTAGGTATAAAGTAGTGTCTCATTGTGGTTTTTGATTTGCATTTCCCTAATGCAATGACTAATGATGTTGAGTGTCTTCTTGAACTTAAAAATTATTTGTATTTCTTCTTTGGAGAAATGTCTATTCAGATAATTTGCTCATTTTAATTATATTTTTCTTCTTTTTTATCATAAGATTTTTAATGTTCTCAACCTAACAACCAACTGAGAAAAAGGCACTGATGTTTTCATACTTCTCTCATGTTGAAAAAAGCCATTCTTGTGAGCAATGAATCAGATCCTGCTTGATGTTGTGGTCCTATCAGTTCCAGCTCTAACTGTTCAGCAACTTCTTATAAACCACCTTTGAAATTTTTGTAGCACTTCATGAACTAATTCACATCTAAATGACAGGAAAAAATAAAGGATCTCAAAGAAGTCATGTTCTTCTTCAGGCAAGTTAGAGGTTGTCAGGATTTTGATTAAATAGCCAAAGTCATAGTCACTGTGAAATAACCATTTGCCCTCTTTGCAGAGGATCACTCCTGAGGTCATAAGAAGTTCTGCAAAGTACTGGGTATCAATTCCTTCCTCTTCAGGTTTTTTAAACAGGATGCCAGATATTGTTAGTAGCTCTATAGAGTTCTGGGCATACATGTCCTCTGTCAAATTAAATTGAAAATTAAACTGCAAAGTTGAAGTTCCTGGAGGATAGTCTTCTTGCTCATTCATAAATGTCAGTCCTAGCTAAATTATCTTTAGTTAGTCTACACTGCATCACAATAGTTGGTATTAATAGCCAGCATTGCTCCTGAATTCTCCAATAGGTCTTGCAACCACACCTGGAAAACTCTGTGCCCATAGCAACGTAATTATATTGTAAGATAACTGGATGAATTTTCTTTATCTCTTTGTCCAGGTTGCAAGTTCAAACTACAGAAATTCTTTAGTTATGATCTACAGTTGCTGCTGGCATAGTGAGGGCACAAGGAATCTATTTGCCAAGCATCAAAATGTTATACTTGATTGAAGATTTGTTTGTTTCATAAAATACTTTATCCTTTATTTTTGTACTTGTGTCACTGAACTTGTACTCCTCCTCCTTGCCACAGAGATAGCAACCAGTTGTGGTGATGGTGGTGGAAGGAACAGCAGCAGTGGGTACCTCATAGACACCTCATGTCCAGCAAGGGAGAAAGAGGAGTCAACTCTGTGCCCCATCCTTCTGTGCTGTCATTTCATGCACCTATAGTTTTCTTTTTCTTATTGAGTTACAAGTATTCTATAAATTTTCTATATAAATCCCTTATCAGATACATGATTTACAAATGTTCCCTCTTTTTTTTTCTTTCTTGATAGGGTCTTTTGAAGTATATAATTTTTACATTCTGAGGAAGTTTTTAAAAAAGATTTTATTTTTGAGAGGGAGAAAGCATGAGTGGGGGGATGGCAGAAGGAGAGGGAGAAACAGACTCCCCACTGAGCAGGGAGCCCAGCATGGGACTCAGTCCCAGGAACCTGGAATCATGACCTGAACAGAAGGCAGACAATTTAACTGACTGAGCCACCAGGCACCCAAATTCTGGGGAATACTAATCTATTTATTTTTCTTTTGTTGCTTGTGTGTTTTTTTTAATGAATTTTTCTTTAATTTGATTCATTAGAGCAAAATGGATGTCCTAAAACAAAACCCCCTGAAACTCAGGCTTCATAACTGAAACGCAGTTATGTCTCCTACCCTTGAATGTAATGACCTTATGAACAAGAGATCATGTAGTGTCCAGGGTCTGGCACTTCAGGGAATATCTGTGGTGGGTGCTGTGAACTTGAACTCTGCTGTTGTGTTTTGGCCTTTATCCCTCAGGCCAATAGTTTGCAGACCTACTCTTGCCTACTGTGGGTAGTATTTGCTCCCTGACCTGAACGGGGCAACTTTTATCCAAGTGGGCTCTGGTCTTCCTGTGTAATGAAACTTGACACCAGCTCCACCAGAACTGAGGCCTGGAAAACTCAGGTTGTTTGATGTGGTGTGGTAAGGGGTTTTTCCTGGTCTTTTGGGGCAGGAGGCTTTTGCTTTGGGACTGAGGCAAGCTAGACTGAAAAGGGTAGACCCACCAGAGTGCAGGGGTGTGTGGCTTAGTGTATGTAATTTAAGCAGCCAGTGTAGGTGCAGTTGGGCTTTGCACTTCCTGCAGGTGCCTCTGTGTTTATCCTGGGCTCTGGGGGAAGGCAATGGTGTCAGTAAGCTCCTTTGTTCCTAGTGAGTTATCTCCATTAAAGCTGTTTTCAAGTCATACTCCAAGAAGAGTGAATTATCTCCCTACTATATGCCCAGGCATTCTTCAGATTGCTGATTCTGTAATCTCTGATTCCAGGTTGTTGGTCTGTCTTCTCAAGAGCAGTGCAGTGCCCTCCAGGCTCTAACCCAACTGTCTGCTGACTTTTAAAAGGTTAGGATTTAAGCCCTGCTGTTTGCAAGTTCAACTGTTCAAACTGCTGTTTGGATTTTGAAATTCAACCCCTCTTGTTTTCCAAGCCAATGACTTTGAGGAAATGTTTTCCTTGTGTGTTCCCTGTACACTTATCTCTTTCTCTTGCCCTTCTCTCTGACAACGGCTCCCTCCCCTCCACAACACTTGCAATGTTTCTTCCCTAAACCATGTTTCCATACTTCTTACCTTCTTTTATGTGTCCTCTTTTCTACCTTTAGTTGTTGGGTCTGGCCATCAAACACCAAGGTGGTGAATGGAAAGATTACTTCAAACACTTTAGTAGGAGAAAGGAGAGATCATGGGGACCAGATGCTCTAGTGGTGAAAGGTCCAGAGCCACACTCTGCCTTCAGTTTTATTGTGAATATTATCAATACATCAAAGGCATTCCAGAAAACAAAGAAGATTATGAAACTTTAATAATCCGGACAGTGACATAGGGAGTATCCTGTGATTAGAACAAGCTATGCTCATGATGCACATGCAGGGAAGGAATATGTGACTACCAAAGATAAAAGTTTTTCCTAAGCATCTATTCCCCAGATGAGTGCATTGAGCTGCATCAAAGATCTAGCTATTTTCAACCCAGAAACTGCAAAGGAGGCCCACGAGGCCCAGTTTTCCACATATTCCTCCTTTGCTTTTCAATTACTTCCACTCAAAGAAGCACATATTTATTAAATCTTATCTAGCTGGCAATATGAATTCCCACAATTCCCCCTTTTTTATTCTTTGTAAATAGGAGGTCTTGCTGTAATTATGCCAGGCACAGTCCCTGGGTCTCTCCTGCTTGGGAAAGTGCTTTCACTCCAATTTTGCAGACTATGAGAAGAAGTAACAAACAAGTAAAAAAAAAAAAAACAGACTGATAAGTCCTCATTTGTTATAGGAAAACCAGTTTTTTGGGTTAAACCATTGTAGATTGTCACAGAGACTACCCAGTCATTAATGGTGGTGGGAGAAGCTAAAATTTAATCCTTGAAGTTTTTTTTTTATCATTTTTTAAATTTATTTTCAGCATAACAGTATTCATTGTTTTTGTACCAACCCAGTGCTCCATGCAATCCGTGCCCTCTCCAATACCCACCACCTGGTTCCCCCAACGCCCACCCCCCCACCTCTTCAAACCCTTCAGATTGTTTTTCAGAGTCCATAGTCTCTCATGGTTCACCTCCCCTTTTAACTTCCCCCAACTGCCTTCTCCTAACTCCCCATGTCCTCCATGCTATTTGTTATGCCCCACAAATAAGTGAAACCGTATGATAATTGACTCTCTCTGCTTGACTTATTTCACTCAGCATAATCTCTTCCAGTCCTGTCCATGTTGCTACAAAAGTTGGGTGTTCATCCTTTCTGATGGAGGCATAATACTCCATAGTGTATATGGACCACATCTTCCTTATCCATTCGTCCGTTGAAGGGCATCTTGGTTCTTTCCACAGTTTGGCAACCGTGGCCATTGCCACATTGAAGGGACACTGGGACAGCACACAGCATGACCAAGGAACAGCAGAAGAGGTTGCACATGTAAGTCTATGGCTATTGGCAAATGCAAAGTCACAAAGCATAGAGATGCTGACACATCCCTGTGATTATTCTTGGAGAGGTGTGGCAAGCATGAATTGTGCAAGTCTGTGGAGTTCGTTACTCATAAAAGTAGAGACTGATTGACCTGGGTCGGGGAGAACAAGACATTGTGGCTCTGGGTTGGAGAATCCCGAATGGCCATATTTGCTCTGACCCTCTAAAAAGATGAAGAAAGATGCCAAGGAACAAAGGCCAAGCAGCCAACCAGCTCATATAAAGTCCATCCTCCTGATAAGAGGTGGGACAACTCACCCAGACAAAGATGCATTAGAAGCCTAGCAGAAGGCCCCTCCCCCAGAAGACAGATCGGAAGAGCAGGTGAATGATAAGCTAATTTCCCATAGGACTGTAAAACTCCAGTGCTGGGGGAAAATAATAGAGTGAGATCCAAGGGTTCCCTCATGACTCATTTATACTTCAGGCTAAATTTTACATTTATTTTTTAGTTTCTTTTCTTATTCTCTCTTAAAAAAAAATCTGTTCCCATTTCAAATAGATTCTTATTTTCCAACCTATGTTTTTAAGTCTCTTCTTAACTTTTATGTTTTTCACATATATGTTTTATAGATTTATGCTCCATATTAACCCATTTCTCACTCTATTCAATTGTATCTTGACTATATATATATATATATATATATATATATATTCTGATTTCCTTGCAATTTTGGGATATAGTGTCTTCTCTTTTTTAAAATTTTTTTAAATTTATTTTCAGCGTAACAGTATTCATTGTTTTTGCACAACACCCAGTGCTCCATGCAATCCCTGCCCTCTCCAATACCCACCACCTGGTTCCCCCAACCTCCCACCCCCCACCCCTTCAAAACCCTCAGGTTGTTTTTCAGAGTCCATAGTCTCTCATGGTTCACCTAGCCTTCCAATTTCCCCAACTCCCTTCTCCTCACCATCTCCCCTTGTCATCCATGCTATTTGTTATGCTCCACAAATAAGTGAAACCATATGATAATTGACTCTCTCTGCTTGACTTATTTCACTCAGCATAATCTCTTCCAGGCCCGTCCATGTTGCTACAAAAATTGGGTATTCATCCTTTCTGATGGAGGCATAATACTCCATAGTGTATATGGACCACATCTTCCTTATCCATTCATGCGTTGAAGGGCATCTTGGTTCTTTCCACAGTTTGGCGACCGTGGCCATTGCTGCTATAAACATTGGGGTATAGATGGCCCTTCTTTTCACTACATCTGTATGGGATATAGTGTCTTCTAACACAGAGACCAAAAATCAATCAGGAACAGGAAGACCACCCTGCTTTGCCCATGCTGAGAGACTATAATCTCTTCCCCCTCCTCCTCTTGTTTTTTCTTTCTTTATTTTTTCTTTATGTTTTATTGTTTTGAATCACCTTGGCTTTCTGGCTTATCTGTGGTAGTTTTTGACCACTTCAGATTTTTTCTAAAGTGTATTTCACTTGGGTAGTTCTTGATATTCTGGACTCTGTCCATTCACTAAACCATCCCTCAACAGAATGTCTATGAGGAGGAATTCCCAACAAATAAAAGAACCAGAGAAAATGTTTGCTACAGAACTAATGGATATGGATATAAGCAAGATGTCAGAGACAGACTTCAGGAAAGCAATCATGAAGTCAATAGCTAGACTTAAAAAAATCATTAGTGATAATATGGAATCTCTAAGGGCACAAAATATTGAATAAGGCCAAACTTTAAAATGTTATGAATGAGATGCAATTTAAACTAGATACTCAAACAACCAGGGTAAATGAGGCAGGAGAACAAATTAGTGATCTACAAGATAAGCTGATAGAGAGCAAGGAAGGTGAGAAAGATAGGGATAGGCAGGTAGTAGTGCATGAAAATAGACTTGGAGAGCTCAATGATACCATGACACATTCCAGTGTCAGAATTATTAGGGTCCCCAAGGGGTGGAGAATGAGAGAGGACTAGAAGGTATATTTGAGCAAATCATAGTGGAGAACTTCCCAAATTCATGTCCAAAGGCAGCAAGGATCCCTCCCAAAATTGATAAAAATAGATCAACACCCTGACATATAATAGTGAAGCTTGCAAATCTTAAAGTCAAGAAAGCTATCCTGAGAGCAGCTAGGGGGAAGATATTTCTTACATACAGAAGGAGGAACATCAGAATGATATCAGACCTATCTACTGAGACCTGGCAAGCCAGAGAGGGCTAGCAAGACATATTCAGTGTACTAAATGAGGAGAACATAGAATACTTTATCCAGCAAAGCTCTCATTCAGAACAGAGATGTAAAGAGATTCCAGGACTGGCAGAAGCTAAAAGAATATGGGACCTGCAACAAATATTAAGGGGGGATTCTATAAATGAAGAAAGACGTCAAGGGTAATATAGACCAGAATTTAACAGAGATCATCTATAGAAACAGGGTCTGTACAGACAATATGACAGCACTAAATTCATATATTTCTATAATTATTCTCAATGTGAATGGGCTGAATGCTCCTATCAACAGACACTGGGTGTCAGATTGGATAAAAAAGCAGGAACCATCCATATGCTGTCTACAGGAGACACCTCCAGATTGAAAGTGAGGGGATGGAAAACTATTTTTCATGGCAACAGACCTCAAAAAAACCTAGGGTAGCAATTCTTATATCAGATAAATCGGATTTTAAACCAAGCAGTGTAAGAAATGTAGAGGGACACTATATCATACTTAAAGAAAATCTAATAATTATAAATATCTATGCCGCCAACATGGGAGCACCAACTACACAACCCAACTAATAATGAAAATAAAGAATCATATTGATAACAATACGTTAATAGTAGGAGACTTCAATACTCCACTCACAGCAATAGATAGATCATCTCAGCAGAAAATCAGCAAAGAAACAAGAGCTTTGAATGACATATTGGACCAGACTGACTTTGTAGACATATACAGAATAGTCCATCCTAAAACAGCAGAATACTCATTCTTCTCAAATGCACATAAAACTTTCTCCAGAATAAATCATATACTGTATCACAAATCAGGTCTCAAGAGATACCAAAAGATTGAGATGATTCCCTGCATATTTTCCAGACCACAATGCTTTGAAACTGGAACTTAATCACAAGAAAAAATTTGAGAGAAATGAACACTTGGAGGATAAAAAGCATCCTGCTAAAAAATGAATGGGTCAACCAGGAAATTAAAGAGGAACTTAAAAAATTCATGTAGACCAATGGAAATGAAAACACATGTTTGTACAGAACCTAAGGGGTACTGCAAAGGTGGTCCTCTGAAGGAAGTACATAGCTATCCAGCCTCTCTCGAAAAATTAGAAAAATACTAAATACACAAGCTAACCTTACACCTATAGGATCTGGAGAAAGAACAGCAAATAAGGTATAAATCTAGCAGAAGAGAAATAATAAAGATAAGAGCAGAAATAAAAGAAATAGAAACTGCTAGAACAATAGAACAAATCAACAAAACTAGAAGTTGGTTCCTTGAAACAATAAAATTGGTAAACCTCAGGCCAGACTTATCCAAAAGAAAAGAGCAAAATCAATAAAATCATGAATAAAAGGGGAGAGACCTTGACAAATGCCAAGGAAATAGAGACTATTGTTAGAAATTATCAGCAGCTATATGCCAACAAAGTAGGCAATCTGTAAAAAAAAAAAATGCATGCCTTTCTAGAAACATAAACTACCAAAGCTGAAACAGGAAGGTATAGACAATCTGAACAGACCAATATCCAACAAGGAAATTGAAAGAGTAATCACAAACCTCCCAAAAGGGGGAACCTGGGTGGATCAGTTGTTGAGCATCTGCCTTCAGCTCAGGTCATGATCCCGGGGTCCTGGTGCTCCAGCCCCGCATCAGACTCTCTGCTTGGCGGGAAGCCTGCTTCTTTCTCTCCTACTCTCCCTACTTGTGTTCCCTCTCTCACTCTCTCTCTCTCTCTCTCTGTCTGTCAAGCAAAGAAACAAACAAACAAAAAACTCCCAAAAAACAGGAGTCCAGGGCCATATGGATTCCCAGGAGAATTCTACCAAACATTTATTTATTTATTTATTTATTTAGACTTTTTTTTTTTCAGTTCTCCAAGATTCATTGTTTATACATCACACCCCATGCTCCATGCAATATGTGCCCTCCTTAATACCCACCAGCAGGCTTACCCAACCTCCCAATCACCTCCCTTCCAAAACCGAGAGTTGTTTGAGTCCACACTCTCTTATGGTTCATCTCCCCCTTCGATTTCCCTCAACTCCCTTCTCTTTTCCTTCTTCCAAAGTCCTCTGTGTTGCTCCTTATGCTCCATAAGTAAGTGAAATCATATGATAATTGACTCTCTCTGCTTGACTTATTTTACTCAGCATAATCTCCTCCAGTTCCATCCATGTTGATGCAAAAGATGGGTATTCATCCTTTCTGATGGAGGTACAATATCCCATTGTATATATGGACCATATCTTCTTTATCTATTCATCTGTTGAAGGGCATCTTGGTTGTTTCCACAGTTTGGCGACTGTGGCCATTGCTGCTATGAACACTGGGGTAGGAGATGGTCTTTCTTTTCACTACATCTATATCTTTGGGGTAAATACCCACTAGTGCAGTTGCAGGGTCATAGGGTAGCTCTATTTTTAATTTCTTAAGGAATCTCCACACTGTGTTCCAAAATGGCTGCAACAACTTGCATACCCACCTACAGTGTAAGAGGGTTCCCCTTTCTCCACATCCTCTCCAGCACATGTTGTCTTATATCTTGTTAATTTTGGTAAATGGTATATATTTTTTAATTTCTCTTTTATTCAGTCTATTAGAAAAGTAACTGTTTTCTGTGAATTGATTTTGTACCCTTCCACATTGCTGAATTGCTGTATGAGTTCTAACAATTTGGGGGTGAAGCCTTTTGGGTTGTCCACAACTGTGGAGATGTCAACATGTCAACTGTGAAGATAGAGAGTTTGACTTCTTCTTTACCAATTTGACTGCATTTTATTTCTTTTTGTTATTTGATTACTGAGGCTAAGACTTCTAGTTCTATATTGAATAATAGTGGTGAGAATGGGAATCCTTGTTGTGTTCCTCACTTTAAAGGAAAAGCACTGTTTTTCTCCATTGAGAATGATATCACTGCTTATTTTTCATAGATGGTTTTTACGATGCTGAGATTTGTTCCCTCTATCCCTATACTTTGAAGAGTTTTAATCAAGAAAAGATGCTGTATTTTGTCAAATGTGTTTTTTTTTTCCTGCATCCACTGAGAGGATAATATGGTTCTTGTCTCTTCTTCTCTTAATGTCCTCTATCACATTGATTGTGAATGTTGAACCACCATTACAGCCAAGGAATAAATCCCACCTGGTTGTAGTGAATAATCCTGTTAGTGTACTGCTGGATCTTATTGGCTAGGATCTTGTTGAGTATTTTGGCATTCGTGTTCATCAGTGATATTGCTCTGTAATTCTCCTTTTTGTTGGGCTCTTTGTTGGTTTTGGAATCAAGGTAATGCTGGCTTCATAGAATGAATTTGAATGTGTTCCTTCTGTTTCTATTTTTGGAAGCAGCTTCAGTACAAGAGGTATGATTTCATCTTTAAATGTTTGGCAGAATTCCCCTGGGATGCTATCTGGTCCCTGACTCTTATTTTTCGGGAAGTTTTTGATTACTTTTTAAATTTCCTTGTTATCTATCGATCTGTTCAGATTGTCTATTTCTTCTTGTATCAGTCTTTCTATCTTATAATTTTCCAGGAATGCATCCATTTCCTCCAGATTGCCTAGTTTGTGGGCATATGGATGCTGGTAATAATTTCTAACAATCGTCTCTATTTTCTTAGCATTGGTTGTGATCTCTCTTTTCATTATTTTATTGATTTAGGTCCTTTATCTTTTCTTTTGGATAAGTCTGGCCAGAGGTTTGTTGATCTTGCTAATTCTTTCAAAGAAACAGATTCTGGTTTTGTTGAACTGTTCTGTTCTTCTAGTTTCTTGCCTATTGATTTCTGCTCTAATCTTTATTATTTGTCTTCTCCTACTTGGTTTAGGCTTCAATTGCCGTTCTTTTTCCAGCTCTTATAGGCAAAATGCTAGTTTGTGCATTTGGGATTTTTCTAATTTATTTTGAGAGAGGCTTTGATGACTATGTCCTTCCCTCTTAGGACCAACTTTGCAGTATCGCATAAGTTTTGAACCAATGTGTTTTCATTTCCAGTGGATTGCATGAATCATTTTAGTTCTTCTTTAATTTCCTGGTTGATACAGTCATTCTTTTTTTTAATTATATTCAATTATCTGACATATAATGCATCATGAGTTTTGATGTAGTGTTCAACAATTCATTAATTTATTATAACACCCAGTGCCCATCACCACATGTGCTCTCCTTAATACCCATCACCCAGCTATCCCATCCCTCATACCCCTCCCTTCTGTGATCCTCAGTTTGTTTCCTAGAGTCCAGAGTCTTTCACGAATTGTTTCCCTTTGTGATTTCTTCCTATTCAGTTTTCCCTGCCTTCCCCTGTGGTCCTCCACATTATTCCTTTTGTTCCACATATGAGTGAAACCGTATGATAATTGTATTCTTTAGCAGGACACTCTTTAACCTACAAGTGTTTGAGTTCCTCCAAATTTCTTCTTGTGTTTGGGTTCTAGTTTCAAAACATTGTGGTCTGAAAATATGCAGGGAATAATTTCAGTCTTTTGGTATTGGTTGAGACCTGATTTGTGACCCTGTATGTGGTGTATTCTATTGAAAGTTCTGTGTGAACTCGAGAAGAATGAGTGTTCTGTTGTTTTAGGGTGGAATGTTCTTTATATATCTAAGAATTCCATCTTGTCTAATGTGTCATTCAAAGCTCTTGTTTCTTTGTTGATCTCTGAGATGATCTGTCTATTGCTGAGAGTGGAATCTTCAGGTCTCCTATGATTAATGTATTATTACAAATATGTTTCTTTATTTTGGTTATTAATTGGTTTATATAATTGCCTGCTCCCATGTATGGGCAGCAATATTTACAATTGTTAGATCTTGTTGGATAAACTCTTTTAAGTATGATATAGTGTCCCTCTACATCTCTTCCTACAGTCTTTGGTTTAAAATCTAATTTGTCTGATATTGGATTTGCTACTGTAGCTTACTTTTGAGATTCATTGGCATGATAAATTGTTCTCCATCCCCTCACTTTCAATCTGGAAGTGTCTTTAGGTTAAAAATGAGTCTTTTGTAGACAGCATATGGATGTTTCCTGATTTTTTATCCAATCTGACACCCTGTGTCTCTTGATACAAGCATTCAGCCCATTCACATTGAGAATACCTATTGAAAGATATAAATTTGGTGCCATCATATTGCCTGCAAAGACCCTGTTTCTATAGATGATCTCTGTTAAATTCTGGTCTATATTACCCTTGAGGTCTTACATCTTTTATAGAATCCCCCTTGATATTTATTGTGGGTCCCATATCCTTTCAGTTTCTTCTAGTCCTGGAAGCTCTTTTTCTCTCTGTCTGTTCTAAGTGAGAGCTTTGCTGGATAAAGTATTCTTGGCTCTATGTTCTCCTCATTTAGTACACTGGATATGTCTTGCCAGCCTTCTCTGGCTTGTCAGGTCTCAGTGGATAGGTCTGATGTTATTCTGACACTTTTCTGATGACACATAAAAATCCCTTCCCCTGAGCTGCTCTCAGGATAGCTTCTTTGGCTCTAAGATTTGCAGGCTTCGCTAATATATATTGGGATGTTGATCTATTTTTACTGATTTTGGTAAGTGTCCTATCTGCCTCTTGGACATGAATGCTTGTTTGATTCCCTAGATTATGGAAATTCTCAGCTATAATTTGTTCAAATATATTTTCTAGCTTCCCCTCACCCCTCTTTTCACCTCCTCGGGGATTCCAATAATTCTGACATTGGAATGTTTCATGGCATTATTAATCTCTCCAAGCCTTCTCTTATGGGCTAATTGCTGTCTATCTGTGTTTCCACCACTTTCTTTCCTTTGCATCAGCTTATCTTTTAGATCACTGATTCTCTCTCCTGCCTTATTTATCCTAGCTGTTAGAGTATCCAGTTTAGACTGCTCTCATTCATAACATTTTAAAATTTGGCCTAAATTGATCTCATTTTTGCTCTTAGAGATTTTATATTGTGATATTGCTCCTTTCAAGCCTGCCTATTGACTTTATGATTGCTAATCTGAAGTCTATCTTTGACATCTTTCTAATATTCATATCCATTTATTCTGTGGCAGAGGACATTGTCTCTGGTTCTTTTCATTTTTGAGGGTTCATCCTCCTAGTCCTTCTGTTGAGGCACAGTTGAGTGAAAGAACAGAGTCCATGATATCAACCACAACCCAAGCAAGATGCACCCTAGCAAAATTTGGAATGTTTGGAAGCCACCACTGAAAAACAAAGCCAAAATGAACCACAAGAATAAAGTTTAAAAAAAAAGAAAAAAGAAAAGAAAAAAAATGGTGAGGAGAAAAGAGAATATAATCTCTCATTGTGGACAAAGAAAGCTGTTCCAATTGTTCCTGCATGTATTTTGGTCTCTGTGTTAGAAGACACTGCATTAGAAAATTGCAATGAAATTAAAACTTACATTTAGTGTCATTGTATTGCTTGTGTGTATGTATGTATACCTAGTGCTTAATAGATGATTTTCCGCTGGTGTTAGAATTTTACAGTCTTATAGAATCCAGAGGCTTGTTATCCGTCTATCTGTCAAGAATGTCTTATGGGGAGGGGACTGCCATGATGTTTCTTAGCTAACCCTCCTCAGGCAGATTTGCCCCACCCACTGCCAGAAGGATGGACTCAATGGAAACTGGTCCTCTGTGTGGATTTTGTTCCCTGGAGGCTTTCCATGCCTCAGAGGATCAGAACAAAAACAGCTGCACCCAAATCTCTGGCCCAGAGCTGAAAGATCTCAGTCTGTCCTCTTTAATAAGTCCTCCAGGACAAACAATCTCCACTCTGTCTGCACCTCAGAAGTCTGCAGACTCCTGCTGTGTGACCACAGCAACTTCTCAGAAGTAGTTCCAAGGGTCCAGAAGTGCCGCTGCCCTTTATGATTCTAAAACCATGAGCAGCCTCAGGCTCTCGCATGCACCCGAAGCTCCTGGATCATGTCTGGTGCCATTCTAGTGTCCTTTCTGGGCCACTACAGTCCTGCAAGTTTTTATCAGGTCAGACACAGGTTATGGACTTTTTAGGCTGCTTAGGAAAAGAGCAGTTATCTACTGGCCTGGCTTGTGGTTTATCACCATCCAATTTGATCATCCCTTCTTGGGCTCATTGAACATAACCTGCTTCTCAGCTCCGCTGCTCAGGCACGCTATCATTTCAGGAACACCCTTTCACTCTGTGTCTCCTTGTATCCCAGGACCACAATGTCCTACCCAGTATTCTTCTTTTTTAATTTCCAGAGCCCCTTTCAGAGTGGGATGCCTCTCACTAGAGCAGATTTCTAAGGGTTCTGATTTTGGGCTCCAGCATTATAGCACTTTCCAGGAGTCAGCTTATGGACGCTTCTTCCCCCCTTCTGTTTATCTTCTGATATCTTCCAACAGATTCTCATATCTCCCTTCAGATATCTCCCACACATCTTACCTTGCAAAAAGCAGTGTTCTTCCACTTGGAGAGACCCAGATATATATTCCTACATCTCAGGCTGATTTCGTGGGTGTTCAAAATTGTTTGAAAGATATCCAGCTAAATTCAGAGGACCAGTTGACACGGTGTTCCCTACTCCACCATCTTGCCTCCCTCCTCATGACATCTTGTTTTTCCATTTGTGTGTCAATGGACATCTGGGTTTTATCCGTATTTTGACTATTTTGGACATTGTTACTATAAACATTTTGGTGCATATGCCTCTTTGAATAATTATTTTTTTTTAATCCTTTGGCTAAAAACTGAGTAGTGCTAATCCTGGGTCATAAGATAGTTCTCTCTTCATATTTTTGAGGGATCACCATATTTCCCACATTGACTACACCAGTTTGCATTATCCCCAACAGTGTAAGAGGTTCCCTTTGTCCAAATGCACTCCAATATCTATAGTTTCCTGATTTGCTAAATTTAGCCTGTCCAACCAGTGTGACATGATATCTTATAATGGTTTTGATTTGTATTTTCCTAAAATGAGTGATATTGAGCACTTTTGCATCTGTTAGTTATTTGTATGTTTTCTTTGGAGAAATGTCTGCTCATACATTCTGCCCATTTCTTAACTGGATTTTTTTTTTCACGTGTTGAATTCAATATGCTCTGTATAGATTTTGAATACTAGCACTTTCTTTTTCTTTTTTGAAATTTTTATTTATTTTTTAAAATTTCTTTTCAGTGTTCCAGAATTCACTGTTTATGCAACACACCCAGTGCTCCATGCAATATGAGTCTTCCATAATACCCACCACCAGGCTCACCCAAACTCCCACCCCTTCTCCTCCAAAACCCTCAGATAATTTCTCAGAGTCCACAGTCTCTCATGCTTCTCCCCCTCCATTTTCCCCTAAATCCCTTCTCTATCCATCTCCCCATGTTATTCCTTATGCTCCACAAATAAGCAAAACAATGTGATAATATGATTCTATCTGCCTGACTTATTTCACTCAGCATAATCTTTTCCAGTCCCGTCTATGTTGATACAAAAGTTGGGTATTCATCCTTCCTGATGGAGATGTAGTACTCCATAGTATATATGGACCACATCTTCCTTATCCATTTGTCCATTTAAGGGCATCTTGGTTCTTTCCACAGTTTGGCGACTGTGGCCATTGCTGCTATGAACACGGGTACAGATGGACCTTCTTTTCACTACTTCTGTATCTTTGAGGTCAGTAACCAATAGGGCAATTGCAGGGTCATTGGGAAGCTTTATTTTTAATTTCTTAAGGAATCTCCACACTGTTTTCCAAAGTTTTAGTAGCCCTTTTTCTGATATGTCGTTTGTGAATATCTTCTCCCTTTCTGTAGATTACCTTTTAATTTTGTTGATTATTTCCTTTGCTATGCAAGAGCTTTTTATCCTGATGAAGTACCAATATTTCCTTTTTTTGCCTTTATTTCTCTTGCCTCTTCATATGTGTTTGCCAAGATATTTGCAACAGCCAAGGTCAAAGAGGTTGTTGACTGTTTTCTCCTCTAGCATTGTGATGGATTTCTGTCTCATAGTTAGGTCTTTCATTCAAATTGAATTTATTTAGTGTATGGTGAAAGTGATCCAGTTTTGTTTGTTTGTTTGTTTGTTTGTTTTCTGTATGTGCCTGTCTCTAGTTTTCACCACACCATTTTGAAATGGTAAGACTGTCTTTTCCATTGGGTATATTCTTTCATGCCTTGTCCAAGATTAGTTGACCAAAGAGTTGAAAGTCCATTTCTGGGTTCTCTATTCTGTTCCATTTATGTCTGTGTCTGTTTTTGTGCCAGTACCATACTGACTTGATTATTACAGCTGTGTAATACAGCTTAACAACTGGAATTGTGATGTGTCCAGCTTTTTTTTTTAATTTTTCAATCACTTTGGTTACTCATGACCTTTTCTTTTCCATATAAATTTTAGATCTATTTATTCTAGGTCTTTGAAAAGTGATGATGTTAGCTTGATAGGGCTTGCATTGAATGTGTATATTACTTTGAGGGGTGTAGATATTTTAACATTTGTTCTTCCAATCCATGAGCATGGGATGTTTTCCATTTCTTTGTGCTTTCTTCAATTTCCTTCATAAGTGTTCTACAGTGTTCAGAGTACAAGTCTTTAGCCTCTTTGGTTAAGCTTATTCCTAGGGAATCTTGTGATTTTGGTGCAATTGTAAATGGGATAGATTCCTTCATTTTTCTTTCTGATGCTTCATTGTTACTGTATAGAAATGCAACAGACTTCTCTGAATTGATTTTATATCCTGTTACTTTGGTGAATCCCTGCATCAATCCTAGCAATTTTTTAGTGGAGTCTTTTGGGTTTCTCCATAGAGTATCATGCCCTCTGCAAAGAGTGACAGTTTGACTTATTTGTCAATTTGGATGCCTTTTATTCCTTCTTTTTGTCTGATTGTTGAAACTAGGACTTCCAGTATTAAACTGTAAATTAGTGGTGAGAGTGGGATTCCTTATCATGTTCCTGATGTTAAGGTTAAAGCTCTCAGTTTTTCCATTTAAGGATCATATTATCTGTGAGTCTTTCATATATGGCCTTTATGATGATGAGGTATGTTCCCTCTATCAATATATTTTGAAGATTTTTAATCAGGAAAGAATGCTTATTTTGTCAAATGCTTTTTCTGCATCACTTGAAATCATATGGCTCTTAACCTTTCTTTAATCGATGTGGTCTATCACACTGATTGATTTGCAAATGTCAAACCACCCTTGCAGCCTAGGAATGAATCTCACTTGGTCCTGGTGCATAATCCTTTTAATGTACTGTTGTTCCTACTATCTAGTATCTTGGTGAGAATTTTTGCATCTGTATTCATCAGGGCTATTGGTCTATAATTCTCCTTTTTAGTAGGTTTTTTTTTTTTTTCTGATTTTGGGATCCAGGTAATGCTGACCTCATAGAATTAGTTTGGAAGTTTTTCTTCCATTTCTATTGTTTTGAAGAGTTTCAGAAAAATAGGAATTAATTCATCTTTAAGTGCTTGGTAAAATTCTTCTCATAAGCCATCTGGTTCTGGACTCTTGTTTTGGGGGATAGTTTTGATCACTGATTCAATTTCTTTGTTGGTTATGGATCTGTTCAGATTTTCTATTTCTTCCTGTTTCAGCTTTGGTAATTTATATGTATCTAGGAATTTATCTATTTCTTCCAGATTATTTAATTTATTGGCATATAATTGCTCGTAATATTCTCTTATATTTGTATTTCAGTGGTGTTGGTTGTGATCTCTCCTTTTTCATTCATGATTTTAATTATTTTGGCCCTTGCTCTTTTCTTTTTAAGAAGTCAGGCTAGGTATTTATCAATCTTGTTATTTCTTTCAGTGAACCAGTTCCTAGTTTCCTTGATTCTTTCTATGGGTTTTCTGATTTCTTATCATTGGTTTCTGCAATAATCTGTATTATTTTCCTTCTCCTCCTGGATTTAGGTTTTATTTGGTGTTCTTTATCCAGCACCTTTACATGTAATATTAGGTTGTTTATTTGAGATTTTTCTTGCTTCTTGAGGAAGGCCTGTATTGCTGCTATATACTTCCTTATTAGGACCACCTTTGTTGCATCTCAATGTGTCTGGACTGTCATGTTTTCATTTTCGTTTACTTCCAAGTATTTTTAAAATTCTTCTTTAACTTTCTCATTGACCCATTTATGCTTTAGGAGGATGTTCTTTAGCCTCCATGTATTTTTGGTCCTTCCATTTTTTTTTTTCTTGTGGTTGACTTCAAGATTCATAGTGTCAAGTACTGAAAATATTTATGGTATTATGTTAATCTTTTTGTACTGGTGAGACCAAGGTTTTTAACCTAGTATGTCATCTATTCTGGAGAATGTTCCATGTACACTGAAGAAGAATGTGTCTTTTGCTAGTTTAGGGTGGAATATCTTGAATATATCTGTTAAGTCCATCTGGTCCAGTGTGTCATTTAAAGTTGTTTCCTTTTTGATGTTCTGGTTAGATGTGCCCATTGCTCTGAGGGGGAAGTTAAAGTACCTTACTATTATTGTATTATTTTCAATGAGTTTTTTTTTTTTAACTTTGTTATTAATTTATTTATATATTTGGCTGTCTCTGTTACTGTCTAGTGTTTGTTACTTTTGGTCTTCCTTCCACTCAAAGGGTCCCCTTTAGTATTTCTTGTAGGGTGGTTTAGTGTTCATGAATTCCTTTAGCTTTCACTTGTCTTAGAAACTGTTTATCCCTCCTTCTATTCTGAATAACAGCCTTGCTGGATAAAGTATTGCTGGCTGCACATTTTCCCTACTTAGAACATTGAATATGTTTTGCTAGTCCTTTCTAGCCTCCAGGTCTGTGTGGTCAGGTCTGCTGCTAGTCTTACGTTTTTAACCTTGTCGGTTAAAGACATTTTCTCTCAAGCCGCTTTCAGAATATTCTATTCATTTTTATAATTTGTACATTTCCCTGATAGGTCATCATGTTCATCTATTTTTTATTGATTTTGAGGAGAGTTCTCTGTGTCTCCTGGACTTGAATGCCTGTTTCCATCCCCAGATTAGGGAAGTTCTCAGCTATAATCTGTTCAAATAAATCTTCTGCCCCCTTTTCCTGCTCTTTTTCTTCTTGGTCCTTATGGTACAGTTATTATTTTGCTTTGTGGAATAGCTGAGTTCCCTAAGTCTACCTTCCTGATCTAATAGTTTTCTTTCCCTATTCTTTATAGCTTATTTTTTCCAATGATTTTATCTTCCTATCACTTATTCACTCTTCTGCTTCATTCATCTCCATTTCTTTGGACTCTATTTGAGACTGCATCCTGGTAATAGTCTTTTTAATTTTGGCTTGACTAAACTTTAGTTCTTTTATCTTTACAGTAAAGGATGTCTATTTTCTTCTATGCTGTTTTCAATCCCACCTAGTATAGTTGCAATTGTTATTTTAAATTCTAGTTCAGACATCTCACTTATATCTACAGTGATTAAATCCAGGACTGTGAGTAGTACTTCCTGTTCTTTCTTTCTGTGTGAATTTCTCCATCTGGTCATTATGTCCAGAAAGAAAAAGAAAAAACAACAATAACATCATCATCAACAACAACAACAGAACCAAAAAACTAGATCATGTGTGTTTTTGTATACTTAAAAAAAAAAACATATTCAATTTTTTCAGTGTTCCAAGATTCATTCCTTATGCACCACACCCAGTGCTCTATGAAGTACATGCCCTCTTATATACCCACCACCAGGCTCAAACAACCCTGACCTGCTCCCCTCTAAAACCCTCAGTTTGTTTCTTAAAGCCCACAGTCTCTTACAGTACCTCTTGCCTCCAATTTCTGTCCCTTCACTTTTCATTTCCTTCTCCTAATGTCCTCCATGTTATTCCTTATGTTCCACAAGTAAGGGAAACCATATGATAATTGGCTTTCTCTGCTTAACTTATTTCACTTACCTTAAACATTCCAGTTTGGTCCATCTGAATACAAAAGTCGCGTATTCATCCTTTATGATGGCTGAGTAATATTCCATTGTAGATATGGACTATATCTTCCTTATTCACTCATCTGTTGAAGGGCGTCTTGGCTCTTGCCACAGTTTGGCGATTGTGGATATTGCTGCTATGAACATTGGGCTACAGATGTCTCTTTTCATTAAATCTGTATCTTTGGGGTAAATACCCAGTAGGGCAATTGCAGGGTCATAAAGAATCTCTATTTTTAATTTTTTGATGAATCTCCACACTGTTTTCCAAAGTGGTTGCACCATCGTGCATTCCCACCAAAAGTGTAAGAGGGTTCCCCTTTCTCCACATCCTTTCCAACATTTGTTTTTTCCTGTCTTGTTAATCTTTGTGATTCTAACTGGTGTAAAGTTGTATCTCAATGTGGTTTTGATTTGAATTTCCCTAATGGCTAATGATGGTGAACATTTCTCATGTGTCTGTTAGCCATTTGTATGTCTTCCTGGAGAAGTGTTTGCTTATGTCTTCTGGCCATTTTTTGACACCATTATCTGATTTTTGGGTGTTGAGTTTGAGGAGTTCTTTACAGATCTTGGATATCAGCCCTTTGTCTGTAGTGTCATTTGTGAATATCTTCTCCCATTCCCTGGGTTGCCTCTTTGTTTTGTTGACTGTCAACTTTTCTGTACAGAAGATTTTGATCTTGATAAAGTCCCAAAAGTTCGTTTTCGCTTTTGTTTCCTTTATCTTTTGGGACGTGTCTTGAAAGAAGTTGCTGTGGCTGATGTCAAAGAGGTTATTGCCTATATTCTCCTCTAGGATTTTGTTGGATTTACCTCACATTGAGGACTTCCATCCATTTTGAGTTTATCTTTGAGTATGATATAAGTGAATTCTCAGGTTTCATTCTTCTATACATAGTTGTCCAATTTTCCCAACACCATTTATTGAAGATACTATCGTTTTTCCACTGGATATTTTTTTCTGCTTTGTTGAAGATTAGCTTACCACAGGTCCACATCTGAGCTCTCTACACTGTTCCATTGGTCCATGTATCTGTTTCTGTCCCAGTACCATGATGTGTTGGTGATCACAGCTTTGTCGTAAACCTTGAAACCAGGCAACATAATGCACCCAGTTTTGTTTTTCTTGTTCAACATTTCCTCAGCAATATATTTCCTTAGCAATTGGGGATCTCTTCTGGTTCCATACAAATTTTAGGATTGTTTGTTCCATCTCTTTGATAAATGCCAGTGGAATTTTGATTGGGATGGCACTGAAAGTATAGATCACTCTGGGGAGTATAAACATTTTAAGAATTTTATTCTTCTGATCCATGAGCATGGAAAGCTTTTCCATCTTTTTGTGTCTTCTTCAATTTCTTTCATGATTATTCTGTAGTTCCTTGAGTACAGATCCTTTATCTCTTTGGTTATGTTTATTTCCAGGTGTCTTATGGTTCTTGGTGTTATAGTAAATGGAATGAATTCTCTAATTTCCCTTTCTATATTTTCATTGTTATTGTATAAGAAAGCAACTGATTTCTGTACATTGATATTGCATCCTGCCACATTACTGAATTGCTCTATGAGTTCTAGTAGTTTGGGGGTGGAGTCTTCTGGGTTTTCCATATAAAGTATTATGTTATCTGCGAATGGAGAGAGTTTGACTTCTTCGTTGCCAATTTGAATACCTTTTAATTCTTTTTGTTGTCTGATTGCTGTTGCTAGGACTTCTAGTACTATGTTGAACAACAGTGGTAAGGTTGGACATCCTTGTCGTGTTCCTGATCTCAAAGGGAAGGCTGTCAGCTTTTCCCCATTGAGAATGACATTTGCTGTGGGTTTTTCAGATAGATTATGAAGTTGGGGAATGTTTCCTCTATCCCTATAATCTGAAGAGTTTTATTCAGGAAAAAAAGTTGTATTTTGTCAAATGCTTTTTCTGCTTCAATTGAGAAGACCTTGTGGTTCTTCTGTCTTCTCTTATTGATCTGTTCTATCACATTGATGAATTGGTGAGTGTTGAACCACCATTGAATCCCAGGGATAAATCCTACCTCGTCTTGGTGGATAATCTTTTTAATGTACTGTTGGATCTTATTAGCTGAGATCTTGTTGAACAGCTTGGCGTCCATATTCATCAGGGATATTGTTCTGAAATTCTCCTTTTGATGGGGTTTGGGGATCAGGTATATGATATGCTAGCTTCGGAGAAAGAGTCTGGAAGTTTTCCTTCTGTTTCTTTTCTTTTCGTTCTTTATTTCTTTCATTTTTTTTTTTTGAAACAGCTTTAGAAGAATAAGTAGTATTTCTTCTATGAATGGTAGAATTCCCCAGGGAGTCCGTCAGGTCCTGGACTCTTGTTTTTTGGGAGGTTTTTGATCACTGCTTCAATCTTGTTACTAGATATTGGTCTATTCAGGTTGTCCATTTCTTTCTGTTTCAGTCTTCGAAGTTTACAGGTTTCCAGGAATGCAACCTTATCTTCTAGGTTGCTTAACTTATTGGCGAATATCTGTTAATAATAATTTCTGATGATTGTTTCTATTTCCGTGGTGGTAGTCGTGATCTCTCCCCTTTCATTCATTATTTTATTAGTCTGGGTCTTCTCTCTTTTCTTTTTGATTAGTTTGGCAATTGGTTTATTGATCTTATTGATTCTTTCAAGGAACCAGCTTCTACTTTCATTGATGTGTTCTACTGTATCTCTAGTTTCAAACACATTGATCTCTGCTCAAACCTTTATTATTTCTGTTGTTGTGCGTGGGGTTGGATTAATTTGTTATTTATATTCTAGTTCATTAAGATGTAAAGAGAGCTGATATGTTTGGGATTTTCCATTTTTCTTTAAATTTAATTTCTTTCCGGTGTAACAGACTTCATTGTTTATGCATCACACCCAGTGCTCCATGCAATACATGTCCTCCATAATACCCACCACCAGGGTCCCCCAACCTCCCACCCCCTGCCCCTTCAAAACTTTCAGATTGTTTTTCAGAGTCCATAGTCTCTCATGGTTCCTCTCCCCCTCCAATTTCCCTCAACTCCCTTCTCCTCTCCATCTCCCCATGTCCTCCGTGTTATTTCTTATGCTCCACTAATAAGTGAAACCATATGATAATTGACTCTCTCTGCTTGATTTATTTCACTCAACATAATCTCTCCCAGTCTCATCCATGTTGGTACAAAAGTTGGGTATTCATCCTTTCTAATGGAGGCATAATACTCCATAGTGTATATGGACCACATCTTCCTTAACCATTCATCCGTTGAAGGGCATCTTGGTTCTTTCCACAGTTTGGCGACTGTGGCCATTGCTGCTATGAACATTGGGGGTACAGATGGCCCTTTTTATCACTGCATCTGTATCATTGGGGTAAATACCCAGTAGTGCAATTGCAGGGTCATAGGGAAACTCTATTTTTAATTTCTTAAGGAATCTCCACACCTTACACCCATTAGAATGGCCAAAATGAACAAGACAGTAAAGAACAAGTGTTGGAGAGGATGTGGAGAAAGGGGAACCCTCTTACACTGTTCGTGGGAATGCAAGTTGGTGCAGCCAATTTGGAGAACAGTGTGGAGATTTTTCCATTTTTTTGAGTGACGCTGGGTTGGCTATGTATTTCCCCCTTAGGACCACCTTTGAGATATTTCATAGATTTTGGACAGATGTGTCTTCATTATCATTGGTTTCCATGAATTGCTTAAGTTCTTCTTTGATTTCCTGGTTGACCAAACATTCTTGTGTAGGATGGTCTTTAGCTTCCAAGTGTATGAATTCCTTCCAAACTTTTTTTCATGGTTGAGTCCCAGTTTCAAAGCATTGTGGTCTGAGAATATGCATGGAATAATCTCAGTCTTTTAATATTGGTTGAGCCCTGATTTGTGACCCAGGATGTGTTGTGTTCTGGAGAAAGTTCCATGTGTACTCGAGAAGAATGATTATTCTGTTGTTTTAGGGTGTAGTGTTCTGTATATATCTATGAGGTCCATGAATATGTCCATTGATGTGTCATTTAAAGCTCTTGTTTCTTTATTGGTTTTCTCCTTGGAAGATCTATTACTGAGAGTGGCATGTTAAGATCCCCTACTTTTAATGTATTCATATCAATATGTCTCTTTATTTTGATGAACAGTTGGCTTATTTACTTGGCTGCTCCCATATTTGGTGCATACATATTTGCAATTGTTAGATCCTCTTGGTGGATGGATGCTTTAAGGATGATGTGGTCTCCTTCTGTATCTCTGGCTACAGGCTTTAGTTTAAAATCCAATTTATGTGATATGAGAATCACTACCCCAGCTTTCTTCTGAGGCCCATTGGTATGAATGGGATGCTTCTCCATCCCTTCAGTTTCAGTCTGGATGTATTTTTAGGTTCCAAATTTGTCTCTTGCAGACAGCATATGGACAGGTCCTTTCATTTTATTTAATCTGCAACCCTGTGCCATTTTATGGGAGTGTTTAGTCCATTCATGTTGGGCATGATTATTGAAAGATACATTTTTATTGACATCATGTTGCCTGTGAAGTCCTTGTTTCTATAGATTGTCTCTGTAAATTTCTGTTCTATGTCACTCTTGGCTTCTTTCTTCTTTTATAGAACCCCCCTCAATATTTCTTGTAGTGACGGCTTGGTGGTCACATACTCTTTTAATCCTTGCCAGTCTTGGAAACTCTTCAACTCTCCATTCATATTGAATGTCAACCTTGCTGGATAAAGTATTCTTGGATGTGTGTTCTTCTCATTTTGTGTCCTGCATATGTCTTGCCATCCCCTTCTGCCTTGCCAGGTTTCTGTGGACAGGTTTGACATTATTCTTATACACCTTCATCTGTATGTAAGGAATCTCTTCCTCCTAGCTGCTCTCCAAAGCTCTTATCTAAAATTATGATTTGTCAGCCTTAACAAACAAGTGCCTCATGGCCTTTCTAGATTCATTGAACTTGGGGGTTTCTTTCTGCCTCTAGGAAATTAATGCTTGTTCCATTCCCCTGATTGGGAAAATTTTCATTCAGAATTTGTTCAACTATGTTCTAGTCTTCAGTCTTTTTCCACCCTCTCAATGATCTCAATAATTCTGACGTTTTAATGTTTCATGGTTTCCTTTATTTCTCTAATTCTGTTTTCATGGCTTCTAAGCTATTTGCTCAATGCCTCCTCCTGGTCCTTTTTCTCTTTCACTTTGTATTCTAGATCACTAATTTTATCTTCTTTCTCTGTTACCCTTGCTGTTAGACTATTTAAATTGTATTGGGTCTCATTAATAGCATTTTTATCTTCTGCCTGGGTGGCTCTGACTTCTGCCCTTAGAGATTCTATGTTGTCACTAATGTTTTTCTCCTCCATAGCCATTTCCTGGATAATTGTTACCCTGAACTCCCTTTTCCTACATATTATTTATCTATATGCAATAGTTCTGATGGAGAGGGCACAGTCTCTGAGTTTTTCCTTTGGTGGATGTTCCTCCTCCTAATCGTTTTGGTGAGAGGTGATTGAGGAGATGTATAGCTGAATATATCAACCACGATCCAGGCAAGGTGCACCCTGGAATGCTTTGGAGCAATCAGAAGTCATCACCCAGAAGAATGAAAACAGGAAAAAAGAGAGATAGATAGAAAAAAAGAGAAAACCCAGGCATAATGAGCCCCAAAAGTAAGATTTATAAAGTATATAAACAAAAATGGACAATAAAAAGTCCAACAAAAGTCAATGACAAGAAAGAAAGAAAAAAAGAAGAATCCAGTCAAAAATAAACCCCACGAATAAGATTTATGTAATACCAGAACAAAAACAAATACACAGAAACAGTGACAGAAGAAAAAGATGGGAGGTGGTTGAATCCTCGATGTGGGTGAGGAAGGTTATTGTGATTCTTCCTGGGTGTATCTTTTTATCTTTGTTAAATGAATGAACTTTCTGGAGATAAAGGGAGATTAAAACTGGTTTATATATAAGGGTATTATTGAATAGGGAAAAAATATTACCTTGAAGCTTATACCTATACGTATTAAGAAAAAAGAAAAGAAAAAGAAAAACAGAGATATATGTATGAAAAAAGTTCAATTTAAAAGATTGTTATGGAGTATGTTGTATTAATCCTTTAGTTGTAATGGTAGGTAGGTTTAAACAAATAAAGGAACAAGAATCATGAGAATGAATAAAAAAACTGTATCTATGAAATATACAGGTTTTAGGGCAATAATGGGAACTTAATATATTGTTTTCTCCTCATGTTGGGGTTTTACAGTTTTATGAGAACCCTGTAGTGGTTGTCCTCTCTTTCTTTTGGCTTGCCTTCTGGGGGTTTTTCAGTCAGTGTTGCATGGGTTGAGTCGTCCTTCCCTGTATCAAGGAGCTGGGCTCTGTGGAAACCTATTTTTCAGGCTTTTGTTCTCTGGAGGGTTTGTTTGTTTGTTTGTTTTGTTTTGTTTTGTTTTTTTGTTTGTTTTTTGTTTTTGTTTTTGTTTTTGTTTTTGTTTTTGGTGGCTTTTTGTGGCATTTTGGAGGTTTAGTGGAAAGGAAACTGCACCCAGACCTCTGCCTCAGAGAGAAGCCTCAGTCTGCTCCTCTCAGTGTGGTCCAGAACACACAGACTCCCCCTCTGCAAACTCAGCTGAACACCACAACCTCCCACAGGCTGTGCGCATCCCCAGCCACTGTCTCAGGGACTGCCCAATGCACCTTCTTGTCTCTGCAGCCCCCCATGCCACTAAAACATGAGCGATATTGGTTCAGGGAGTCTGCTTTCAGTGGTGTCTTTGCTGGGACTACTGTCTGGGGACCAGGCCCATCCCTCAGAGTGCACTCTGTAGCAAGGCTGCCACAGCTGAGGAATTCCAGCCTGAGAAGGGGCCAAGATCCTTCAGCGGGAGGCTGGGAGTGTCCAGATCCTCTGCTAGTCCTAGAGACTGCTGTCTAGCATCCATGTCAAGCTCTCTCAGGCATGGGCGGGGAGTGTGTGGTTAGACCCTGGTTGCACAGTGTGTGCAGAGTGTAAAAGACTGTGGTTCTAGAGAGTGCCCTCCTGACTACCTCACATGCAGGCAGGATTGTGCCCTGCTGAGCAGTGGTGCAAGCAGTGCACAGCTGGGTCGCAGGGACCAGGAACTGGAGGCTCTGCCACACTCTCTCCGGCATGGGTGGTCACCAGTGGTGGCTGACCTGAGTCCATGGGCTTAGGCCCGTGCCCATCACCGCCCAATTCCACCGGTTTCTCCTTATGTTCTTTTGTTCTTTTCGAGTGCTTTTAACCAGACTCCAAGTTAATGCTGGTCTCATACCACAGGGCACTTTTATATTGGGGTATTACTTTCTAATGTGTCACTGGGTGGCTCCTTCCCCCTTCTGCTTATCCTCTGATATCAGTCCAAGTGTTCCCACTCCACTTTTACTTCTCCACTGGTGTCTTCTGCCCCCATAAAGATCCCGCAGTGTGTAACCCAACATCTCAGGCTGATTCCATGGGCGTTCAGAGTGTTCTGGTAGATATTTAGCTCACTTAAGGGGACCGGTTGAAACAGGGTTTCCTAATTTTCTGCCATCTTGCTCCCCCCCCAGGACCACATTTTCTTTATCCATTTGTCTGTTGAATGGCGTCTGGGCTCTTTGCAGTTTGGCTATTGCATACATTGCTGCTATGCATATTGGGGTACTTACGGCCCTTCTTTCACTACATCTGTATCTCTGGGGTAAATAACAAATAGTGTAATTGCAGGGTCATAGGGTAGCTCTATTTTTAATTTTTTGAGGAATCTTCACACTGTTTTCCAAAGTGGATGCACCAACATGCATTTCCACCAAAAGTGTAAGAGGGTTCCCCTTTTTCTACAACCTCTCCAACATTTGTTATATCCTGCCTTGTTAAGCATTGCTGTAAGGTGGTATTTCAATGTGGTTTTGATTTGAATCTCCCTGGTGGCTAGTGATGATGAATGTTTTTTTTTCATGTGTCTGTTAGCCATTTGTATGTCTTCATTGGAAAAGTGTCTGCTCATGTCTTTGACCCCTTTTAGACATGATTATTTGTTTTTTGGATGTTGAGTTTGAAGAGTTCTTTATAGATCTTGGCTATCAGCCCTTTGTCTGTACTGTCATTTATGAATATCTTCTCCCATTCCCTGGGTTTCCTCTTTGTTTTGTTGACTGTTGCCTTTGTTGTGCAGAAGCTTTTGATGTTGATGAATTCCCAAAAGTTCATTTTCACTTGTTTCCTTTGCCTTTGGAGACATGCCTTGAAGAAGTTGCTGTGGCCGATGTCAAAGAGGTTACTGTCAATGTTCTCCTCTAGGATTTTGATAGATTCCTGCCTCATGATGAGATCTTTTAACCATTCCAGATTTATACTTGTGTATAGTGTAAGAGAGTAGTCATGTTTCATTCTTCTACACATACCTCTCCCATTTTCCCAGCAGCATTTATTGAAGAGACTTGCCTTTTTTCCACTGGAAATTTTTTCTTCCTTTGCCAAAGATTATTGGCACATAGAATTGAGGGTCCATATCTGGATTCTCTACTCTGTTCCATTGTTCCATGTGTCTGTTTTTGTGCCAGTACCATGATGTCTTGGTGATCACAGATTTGTAGTGAAGCTTGGAATCAGGCAATGTGATGCCCAGCTTTTTTTTTCTTTTTCTTTTTCAACATTTCCTTGGCGATTCATGGTCTTTTCTGGTTCCATACAAATTTTAGGTTTGTTTGATCGAGGACATAGAATTTTGTTCTGGATGGCATTTAAAGTATAGATTGCTCTGGGAGGTATAAACCTTTTTATGATGTTTATTCTAACAATCCATGCAAATGCAATTCTTTTCCATCTTTTTGTTTCTTCTGCAATTATTTCTTGAGTGTTCTGTGGTTCCTTGAGTACAAATCCTTTACTTCTTTGGTTAGTTATATTCCAAGGTTCTTGGTGCTTTAGTAAATGGAACCGATTGTCTAATTTCCCTTTCTATATTCTCATTGTTAGGAACTAATTTCTATGCATTGATTTTGTAACCTGCCACGTTACTGAATTGCTCTATTAGATCAAGTAGTTTGGGGGTGGAGTCTTTTCAATTTTCCATATAAAGTATCATGGCATTTGTGAGGAAAGAGAGTTTGACTTCTTCATTGCCAATATGAATACATTTTACTTCTTTTTGATGTCTGATTGCTGTTGCTAGGACTTCTAGTACTATGTTGAGCAACAGTGGTGAGAGTGGGAATCCTTGTTGTGTTCCTGATCTCAGTGGGAAGGCTGTCAACTTTTCCCCATTGAGAATGATATTCGCTGTGGGTTTTTCATAGATGTGTTTTATGAAGCTGAGGAATGTTTCCTGTATCCCTATACGCTGAAGAGTTTTAATCAGGAATGGATGCTGTATTTTGTCAAATGCTTTTTCTGCATCAGATGATAGGACCACAGTTCTTTCTTCTCTTATTGATTTGTTCTATCACAGTAATTGATTTGCAAATGTTTAATGACCCTTCCATCCCAGAGATAAATCCCACCTGGTCACAGTGGATAATCTTTTTAATGTACTGTTGGATCCTATTAGCTAGAATCTTGTTGAGAATCTTGGAATCCATATTCATTAGGGATTTGGGTCTGAAATTCTCATTTTTGATGGGTTCTTTGCCTGGTTTGGGGATCAGGGTAATGCTGGCTTCATAGAAAGTGTCCAAAAGTTTTCCTTCTGCTTATGTTTTTGCAAAACCTTCAGGAGAATAGGCGTTATTGTTATATGAACATATGGTAGAATTCTCCATGGATTCTGTCAGGGCTTGAACTCTTTATTGGGGGGGAGGCTTTGATCACTCTTTAATCTCATTATTGGTTATGAGTCTATTCAGATTGTCAGTTTCTTCCTGTATCAGTCTTGGAGTTTTATAGGTTTCTAGGAATCCATCCATTTCTTCTAGGTTGCTTAACTTTTTGGCATATAACTGTTGATAATGATTTCTGACGATTGTTTCTATTTCCTTGGTGTTAGTCATTATCTCTCCCTTTTCTTTAATGATTTTATTAATTTGGGACATCTCTCTTTTCTTTTGAATTAGTTTGGCCAACGTTTTTGATCTTATTGATTCTTTCAAAGAAGCAGTTTCTAATTTTGATGATGTGTTCTACTGTATCTCGAGTTTTTTAGCTCATTGATCTCTGCTCTAATCTAAATTATTTCCCTTCTTGTGTTAGGGTTGGCTTAATTCATTGTTGATTTTCCAGTTCTTTAGGGTATAAAGATAGTTGGTGTGTTTGGGATTTTTCAGGATTTTTTGAGTAAGGCTAGGATGGCCATGCATTTCTCCCATAGGGCTGTCTTTGCTATATACCATCTGTTTTGGACTGATATGTCTTCATTCGCATTGGTTTCCATGAATTGTTTAAGTTCTTCTTTGATTTCCTGATTGATCCAGTCATTCTTGAACAGGATGATCTTTACCTTCCAAGTGTTTGAATTCATTCCAAACTTTTTCTTGTAGTTAGGTTCCAGTTTCAAAGCATTGTGGTCTGAGAATATGCAGGGAATAATATCAATCTTTTGGTATCACTTGAGCCCTGTTTTTTTGACCCAGTATGTGGTCTATTCTGGAGAAAGTTCCATGTGTACTTGAGAAGAATGAGTATTCTGTTGTTTTAGGGTGGAATGTTCTGTTATATATACATGAGGTCCATCTGGTCAAAAGTGTCATTCAAAGCTCTTGTTTCTTTGTTATTTTCTACTTAGATGATCTGTGTATTGCTGAGAGTGGCATGTTACAATCTCCTACAATTAATGTATTTATATCCATATGGCTTTTTATTTTGATTAACAGTTGGCTTATGTAGTTGGCTGCTCCCATGTTGGGGGCATAAATATTTACAACTGTTAGATCTTCTTGGTGGATAGACCCTTTCAGAATGGTGTAGTGTCTTTCTGTATCTCCGAGTACAGACTTTAGTTTAAAATCTAATTTATTGGATATGAGAATTGCTACCCCAACTTTCTTTTGAGGTCCAATGGCATGAAAGACTGTTCTCCATCCCTTTACTTTCAGTCTGGATGTATCACTGGGTTGCAGATTTGTCTCTTGTAGACAGCAGATGGATGACTCTTGTCATTTTATCCAATCTGCAACCCTTTTATGGGAGCATAAATGCCATTCACATTGAGAGTGATTATTGAAAGATAAGTTTCATTGACATTATGTTGCCTGTGAAGTTCTTGGTTCTATAGATTATCTCTGTAAGTTTCCATTCTATGTCACTCTTGGGTCTTTCTTTTTTTTATAGAACCCCCCTTAATGTTTCTTGTAGCATTGGCTTCTTGGTCACATTATTTTTTTTTATTTTATTTTTTCAGTGTTCCAAGATCCATTGTTTATGCACCACACCCGGGGTTCTATGCAATACACGCCCTCCTTAATACCCACCACCAGGCCCCTCAACTTCCCAAATCCCTCCCCTTCAAAACCCTCAGTTTGTTTCTGAGTCCAGATTCTCTCAAGGTTCGTGTACCTCTCTGATTTCCCCAAACTCACTTCTCCTCTCCCTCACCCAATGTGCTCTGTGTTATTCCTTATGCTCCACAAGTAAGTGAAACCATATGAAAATTGACTCCCTCTGCTTGAATTATTTCACTCAGTGTAATCTCCTCCAGTCCTGACCACATGGATACAAAAGTTGTATATTCATCTTTTCTGATGGAGGCATAATACTTCATTGTAAATATGGACCATATCTTCTTTATCAATTAATCTGATGAAGGGTATCTTGGCTCTTTCCAGTTTGGCAACAGTGGTCATTGCTGCTAGGAACACTGTGATACGGATGTCCCTACATCTATATATTTGGGGTAAACACCCTGTAGCGCAATTACAAGGTCATAAGATAGTTCAATTTTTAATTTCTTAAGGCATCTCTGCACTGTTTTTTTTAAAGTTTTTAACATTTTTCAAGAGTCATGCTTTCTTTATTATTTTTTTAATTATTATTTTTTAAAATTTCTTTTCACTGTAACAGTATTCATTGTTTTTGCACCACACCCAGTGCTCCATGCAATATGTGCCCTCTCCAATACTCACCACCTGGTTCCCCCAACCTCCCACCCCCCCACCCCTTCAAAACCCTCAGGTTGTTTTTCAGAGTCCATAGTCTCTCATGGTTCACCTCCCCTTCCAATTTCCCTCAGCTCCCTTCTCCTCTCCATCTCCCCATGTCCCCCATGTTATTTGTTATGCTCCACAAATAAGCAAAACCATATGATAATTGACTCTCTCAGCTTGACTTATTTCACTTAGCATAATCTCTTCCAGTCCCGTCCATGTGGATACAAAATTTGGGTATTCATCCTTTCTGATGGAGGCATAATACTCCATAGTGTATATGGGCCACATCTTCCTTATCTTCCTTATCCATTCGTCCATTGAAGGACATCTTGGTTCTTTCCACAGTTTGGCGACTGTGGCCATTGCTGCTATAAACATTGGGAACAGAGGGCCCTTCTTTTCACTACATTTGTATCCTTGGGGTAAATACCCAGTAGTGCAATGGCAGGGTCATAGGGAATCTCTATTTTTAATTTCTTGAGGAATCTCCACACTATTCTCCAAAGTGGCTGCACCAGCTTGCATTCCCACCAACAAGAATGGTGTTCCCCTTTCTCCACATCCTCTCCAACACACGTTGTTTCCTGTCTTGCTAATTTTGGCCATTCTAACTGTTGTAAGGTGGTATCTCAATGTGGTTTTAATTTGAATCTCCCTGATAGGTTCCCCTTTCTCCACATCCTCTCCAACACATGTTGTTTCCTGTCTTGCTAATTTTGGTTAATTTTGGCCATTCTAACTGGTGTAAGGTGGTATCTCAATGTGGTTTTAATTTGAATCTCCCTGATGGCTAGTGATGATGAACATTTTTTCATGTGTCTGATAACAATTTGTATGTCTGCACTGTTTTCCAAGGTGGTTGCACAACTTGCATTCCCACCAACAGTGTAAGAGGGTTCGCCTTTTTCCACATCCTCTCCAACATTTGTTGTTTAGTGTCTTGTTGATTTTGGCCATTCTAACTGGTGTAAGGTGAAATCCCAATGTGGTTTTGATTTGAATCTCCCTGATGGCTAAAGATGATGAACATTTTTTCATGTGTCTGTTAGCCCTTTGTATGTCTTCTTTGGAGAAGTGTCTGTTCATGTTCTCTGCCCATTTTTTGGTGTGATTATCTGTTTTGTGTGCTTTGAGTTTGAGGAGTTCTTTAAAGATCTTGGATATTAGCCCTTTGTCTGTAGTGTCATTTGCCTATATCCTCTCCCATTCTGTGGGTTGCCTCTTTGTTTTGTTGACTGTTTCCTTTGCTGTGCAGAAGCTTTAAATCTTGTTGAAGTCCCAAAAGTACATTTTTACTTTTGATTCCTTTGCCTTTGGAGATATTCTTGAAGAAGTTTCTGTGACCAATGTCAATGAGGTTACTGCTTATGCTCTCCCCTACGATTTTGATGGACTCCTGCCTCACGCTGATTTTTTTTTAATCCATTTTGAGTTTATCTTTGAATATGGTGTAAGAGTATGGTTAAGTTTCTTTCTTTTATATGTAGCTGTCAAATTGTCCCAGCACCATTTATTGAAGAGACTTTTTTCCTTTGGATATTTTTTCCTTCTTTATCAAGGATTATTTTACCATAGAGTTGAAGGTTCAAATCTGGGCTCTGATTTCTGTTTCACTGGTATATGTCTCTGTTTTTGTACCAGTACCATGTTGTCTTGGTTATCAGAACTTTGTAGTAAAGCTTGAAATCAGACAATGTGATGCCCCCAGTTGTGTTTTTCTTTTTCAACATTCGGGGTCTCATCTGGTTCCACACAAATTTTAAGATTGTTTTTTCCAACACTTTGAAAAATGCTGGTGGAATTTTGATTGGGATGGCACTGAAAGTATAGATTGCGCAAGGCACTATAGAACTTTTAACAATGTTTATTCTTCCAATCCATGAGCATGGGATGCTTTTTCATCTTTTTGGTCTTCTTCAATTTCTTTCATGAGTGTTCTGTAGTTCCTCATGTACAGATCCTTTACCTCCTTGGTTAGGTTCATTCCCAGGTATCCTACGGTTATTGGTGCTATAGTAATTGGAATAAATTCTCTAATTTCACTTTCTATATTTTCATGTTAGTGTGTAAGAAATCAACCAATTTCTGTACATTGATTTTGTATCCTGCCACATTACTGAATTGTTGTATGAATTTCAGTAGATTGGGGGAGGAGTCTTTTGGATTTTGCATGTAACATATCATTTCATCTGCAAAGAGAAGAGTTTGACTTCTTTGCCAATTTGAATACATTTAGTTCTTTTGGTTATCTGATTGCTGTTGCTAGGACTTCTAGTACTATGTTGAAAAACAGTGGCAAGAGTTGGCATACTTGTAGTGTTCCTGATCTCAAAAGGAAGGCTGCCAGCTTTCCCCCATTGAGAATGATATTCACTGTGGGTTTTTCATAGATCGATTAGATAGATTTTATGATGTTGAGGAATGTTCCTTCTATCCCTACACTTTGAAGCATTTTAATCAGGAACGGACGTTGTATTTTGTCAGTTACATTTTCTGCATCCATTGAGAGCACCATGTGGTTCTTCTGTCTTTTCTTCTTGATTTGTTTTATCACATTGATTTGCAAATATTGAAGCACTCTTGCATCCCAGGCATAAATCCCACCTGGCCATGGTGGATAATCCTTTTAATATACTGTTTGATCCTATTTGCTAGGAGTTTTTTGAGAATCTTTGCATCCATATTCATCAAGGATATTGGTAAATTCTCCTTTTTGATGGGGTATTTTCCTGCTTTTGGAATCAGGGTAATGCTGGCTTCATTGAAAGAGTCTGGAAGTTTTCCTTCTGTTTCTTCTTTCTTTCAGTTTTTTTTTTTTTTAACCAGCTTCAGGAGAATAGGTATTATTTCTTCTTTGAAAATTTGGTAGAATTCCCCTGAGAATTGTCAGGTCCTGGGCTCTTGTTTTGGGGGAGGTCTTTGATCACTGCTTCAATCTTGTTACTAGATATTGGTTTATTCAGGTTGTCAGTTTCTTCTTGATTCAGTTTTGGAAGTTTATTGGTTTGTAGGAATGCCTCCATTTCTTCTAGGTTGCTTAACTTATTGGCATACAACTGCTTATAATAATTTTTTTAAAGATTTTATTTATTTATTTGACAGACAGAGATCACAAGTAGGCAGAGAGGCAGGCAGAGAGAGTGGGAGAAGCAGTCTCCCTGCTGAGCAGAGAGCCTGACTTGGGACTCGATCCTAGGCACCAGAATCATGACCTGAGCTGAAGGCAGAGGATTTAACCCACTGAGCCACCCAGTAATTTCTGATGATTGTTTCTATTTCCTTGGTGTTAGCCATGATCTCTCCCCTTTCATTCGTGAATTTATTAATTTGGGTCCTCTCTCTTTTCTTTTGGATTAGTTTGGCCAGTGTTTTATTGATCCAGCTTCTAGTTTCATTGATGTGTTCTACTGTATCTCTAATTTGTATATCATTGATCTCTGCTCTAATCTTGATTAATTCCCTTCTTGTGCATGGTGTTGGCTTAATTTGTTGTTCGTTCTCCAGCTTTTAAAGGTGTAAAGAGAGCTGATGTATTCTGCATTTTTCAGTCTTTGGTATCTGTTGAGCCCTGATTTGTGACCCAGTATGTGGTCTATTCTGGCGAAAGTTCCATGTGACCTCGAGAAGGAGTATTCTGTTGTTTTAGAATGGAATGTTCTGTATATATCTATGAGGTCCATCTAGTCCAATGTTTCATTCATAGCTCTTGTTTCTTTATTGATTTTCTGCTTGGATTATCTATTACTGGGAGTGGCATGTTATGATCCCCCACAATTAGTGTATTTATATCAATTTGACTTTTTATTTTAATTAACAGTTGGCTTATGTAGTTGTCTCCTCCCATGTTGGGGGCATAAATATTTACAATTGTTAGATCTTGGTGGATAAACCATTTATAAATTATGTAATGTCCTTCTGTAACTCTGACTACAGTCTCTAGCTTAAAATCTAGTTTATCTGATATGAGAATCACTACCCAGCTTTCTTTTGAGGCCTGTTGCCATGAAAATCGCTTCTCCATCCCTTCACATTCAGTCTGGATGTATCTTTAGGTTCCAAATTTGCCTCATGTAGACAGCATATGGATGGGTCCTGTCGTTTTCCCCAATCTGCAACCTGTGCCTTTGTATGGGAGCATTTAGGCCATTCACATTGGGCATGATTATTGAAAGATATGTTTTTATTGACATCATGTTGCCTGTGAAGTCCTTGTTTCTATAGATTGTCTCTGTAAATTTCTGTTCTATGTCACTCTTGGCTTCTTTCTTCTTTTATAGAACCCCCCTTAATATTTCTTGTAGTGATGGCTTGGTGGTCACATACTCTTTTAAACTGTGCCTGTCTTGGAAGCCCTTTATCTCTCCATTCATTTTGAATGGCCACCTTGCTGTATAAAGTATTCTTGGCTGCATGTTCTTCTCATTTAGTGCCCTGAATATGCCCTTTCTGGTTTGCCAGAACTATGTGGTCAGATGTGACGTTATTCTGATGTTCCTCCCTCTGTTCATGAGGAATCACTTCCCCCTAGCTGCCCTTAAGACATTTTATCTGAATTTATTACTCATGGATTTCATAATTAAGTATCTGGAGGTCTGTTTACCATTGTTGATCTTGGGGGATGTCCTCTCTGCCTCTAGGACATGAACATGTGTTGCATCCCCCAAATTAGGGAAACTTTCATCTGGGATTCGGTCAACTATATCTTCTAGTTTTCTCTCTCTCTCCACCCCCTCAGGGATCCCAATAATTGTGACATTGGAACATTTCATGGCCCCATTTACTTCCCTAATTCTTTTCTCATGGCTGCTAATCTGTTTGTTCTAGTCCTTCTCTTGGTCCTTCACTTCTATCATTTTGGCTTCTAGATCACTAATTCTATCTTCTGCATCTGTTACCCTAGCTGTTAGATGATTTAGATTAGGTTGGATCTCATGATTAGCATTTTTAAGTTTTGCCAGATCATCTCTCACTTCTGTGTTAGAGATTTTATGTAGCCACTAATGGTCTTCTCCAACCTAACCATGCCTGGATAATTGTTACCCTGAATTCTCTTTCCGACATACTGTTCATGTCCATATTCAACAGTTCTGTGGCAGACAGCTCAGTCTCTGAATTTTTCCTCTGTTGGGTGTTTCTCCTCCTAGTCATTTTGGTGAGAGATGGTTGATGGGATGTATAACTGAATATATCAACCAGCATCCAAACAATGTACACTTTCTTCATTGATGATCTTCTGCCTGCTTAGAGATCCAAAACTGTATAATCTTACATCTCAAGTGGATTTCATGGGTGTTCAAATTCTTCTGGTAGATATTTAGCTCAGTTCAGGAGACTGGTTGAAACTATGTCTCCTACTCCTCTGCCATCTTGCCTCTTCTCCAAGTTTCATTCTTCTATTTACTTTCATGTTACTAATCAACATCCATTCATTTCAACATGAACAATATCCTTTGGTGATTTTTGTAGGGCAATACAAACTTTGGTGACTCCACCAACTTTTGTTTATCTGGGAAAATCTTTAATTTCCTTTTTTTTTTTAGAACAGCTTTGCCATGTATAGTTTGCAGGTGTTTTGTTTTGTTTTGTTTTTGTTTGTTTGTTTGTTTTGTTTTGTTTTGTTTTTCTTTCAGGGTGTTGAATATATAACTCCACAGTCTCTTATTAAAGAGGTTTTTTTAAAATTTTTATTCATTTCTTTTTCTTTTCAGTGTTCCAGAATTCATTGTTTATTCACCACACCCAGTGCTCCATGCAATACATACCCTCCATAATACCCCCCACAAGTCTCACCCAAACTGCCACCCCCTCCCCTCTAAACCCCTCAGTTTGTTTCTCAGAGTCCACAGCTCTCATGGTTCGTCTCCCCCTCCAATTTCCCCCAACTCACTTCTACTGTCCATCTCCCCATGTCCTCCGTGTTATTCCTTATGCTCCACAAATAAGAGAAACCATATGATAATTAAAGATTTCTGATGAGAAATCTACTTAGAGAATTATGGACTTTCATTTGTATGTGACTAGTAGCTTTTCTGTTTCTGCTTTCAAAATTCTTTATCATTCTCTTTGTTTTAATTCTAGTGAAGTTAACATAATGTTATATTAGTTTCAGATGTGTGATATAGTCATTCAACTATTTCTTATATTACTCATTGTTCATCAAGTTATGTGCAATCTTAATCTACTTCACATCTTTCACACATCCTCCTTTCCACCTCCTCTTTGGTAAACACCTGTTTGTTCTCTACAGTCAAGAGACTCCTTTTGGAAGCATCCATAGTGTCCATTGAGAGAATAATGGACAAAGATGCCATATCTTTAAATCCAATGTAGTGCTGTATTTATATATGTTATATATCTATTTTGTTATATATCTATTTATCTATCTATATCTATTTATGTATCTCTCTCTATATAAATATATATTTTTCATTGAATAAGTAATAAAATCTTGCCATTTGCTACAACATGGATGGATCTAAAGAGTATATCCTTTAAAAAGTTTTTTTTTTTTTTTTTTGAGAAAGAACACATGAGCAAGAGTGCACAAACAGTGGGAGGATAGAGGGAGACACAGGCTCTCCACTGAGCAGGGAGCCCAATGTGGGGCTTGATCCCAGGACCCTGGGATTATGACCTGAGCCAAAAGCAGACACTTAACTGAGTGAGCCACCTAGGGGCCCCTCTAGAGAGCATGTTGTAAGCAAAATAAGTCAGTCAGAGAAAGACCTATACCTATGATTTCACTCCTATGTTGAATTTAAGAATCAAAACAAACATAAAAAAGGAAAGATGAGGCAAAGCAAGGAAAGACTTTTTTTCTTGTCTGAAAATGGCATACATTTTCAAATGCTGTTATGGTAAAAAGTCATTAATTGATGAATTGATGAATTTATGGTCATCCATAAATTCAAACATCCCTCACAAATTAAGAAAAATAAGTAGAAATTAATGACAAATTAAGATAGACCAATAAGAAAACAATTTGAAGTGAAAAACTGTTACAACCAGAATATTATTATAATATTAGCAACTTTTCCACATTTCATTGTAACAACACAGATTCAGACATATTTTAAAATGTTAACTTAAACTTCAGAACAAACTTGTTACATCAGTAGATCAACCTCACTAGTATTATCTCTTTTCATTCTCTTTGATGTTTTCTTTCCTTATTTCAGTTCCTATAAAGAACCAACCTTCTCTACACAGTGTAACTTACACATACTATTATATCTAAAAATAGACTCTTTATCTTTTACTTTTGATAGTGTGATTATAAGGGGTGCCAGTGAAATCCTATTTGGCTGTATGTTATTTGGAGACTATTGTACATAATACATATGGATTTTCATATAACAACCATGATTTGGGAGATTTTCAGACATTATTTCTTTTTTTAAATTTTTATCTTGACTATTTTCAAAAGGGAATTTTAGGTTTAAAACAATATGAGAGGGAGATAACATTGATTTCCATGTACACCCTGCCTTAGAATATGCATAGCCTCTAACATTATTAACATTGCCCACCACACTGGTACTTTTGTTAAAATTGATCAACCTACATGCACTTATCATAATCATAGCAAGCCCGGGTAACTCATCATCTGCCATCAGCTCAGATCATGATCCCAGGGTACTGGAATCGATCCCCACATGGGGCAACTTGTTCAGTGAAGAGCCTGCTTCTCCCTCTCCCTCTGCCCCTCTCTTCTGCTTCTGCTGGTTTGTGCTCTCTCTCTGTCTAATAAATAAATAAAATCTTTAAAAAAAAAACTTAAAACAATCACCCAAAGCTTATACTTTAGTTCAGTGTTTACTCTTCATTTTGTAAATTCTATGGGTGTGGATAACAGTAAAATGACATGCACAAGTCATTATGTCATACAGAACAGTTTTCTGCCCCTTTGTCTGTCTATACTTCATTTCCTTCCCATAGTCCTTGGCAGTCACTGATCTTTTACTGTCTCTATTATTTTCCATTTTCTGGAATTTAATATGGTAGAAATCATGTATGTAGTATTTTCCATTTGGATTCTTTACTTAACAATATACATGTCTTTTTATGACTTGATAGCTCATTTATTTTTATTGCTGAATAATATTCTATTATATTCCATTGTCTGTATGTAACACAATTCGCTTATACATTCACCTACTTAAGGACATGTAGTATATTTGTACATTTTTGCCATTATAAATAAATAATGCTTTTATGAACATCCATGTGAAGGGTTTAGTATGGACATAAACTTTTAATTCCCTTGAGGATATTCTAAGGGAGAGAATTGCTAGATTATATGGTAAAGGTGTTTTTACGTATGTAAGATTTTCATTGAAACTACATTCTGTATAAGCCTTCTTTAAAGTAAGTTATTTTACTAGGACACAAATGTTTGTAAACCTGTAAAGGAGTATGGGAGAGGAATTGTATGTTTAATTCAGTGAAACTACACTCTGTATAAAAAAAAGAATATATAAAACTTTGACAAACTGTCTTCCAAAGTAGTTGTATTATTTTGCAATCCAATCAGCAATAAATGAAAATTGTGTATTTCTACTGAGTTTATCTTTTATGGCATTTGATTCATTTTTTAAATTAGGTTGTTTATTTTCTTATTGTTGAGTTTTAAGTGTTTTTTTTTTTTTTAATATCTTGACAACAGTTCTGTGTCAGATATCTCATACAAAAGTTTTCTCCCAGTCTGTGGTTTGTTTCCTAATTTTTTGATATGCTTTTTACAGCTCAGAAGTTTTTAGTTTTGATGAAGTCCATCTAATAAATTATGTTCTTAATGAATTATGCCTTTTGTATTGTATTTAAAAAGTTATCACCACATTGAAAATCATCTAGGTTTTTTCCTATGTTATCTTCTTGGACTTTTATAGTTTTATGGTTTACCTTTAGCTCTTTGACCCATTGTAGTTAATTTGTGTGAACACTATAAGGTCTCTGTGTATATACATATATTTTTTTCAGGTGGATATTCAGTTGTTCTAGCACCTTTTGTTGAAAAGACTATTGTTGCTCCATTGTATTGTCTTTAAAAAATCAGTTGACCATATTTATAAGGTTTTATTTTGGGGCCCTGTAATATGTACCATTGATCTATTTGTCTGTTCTTTGACAAATGCCACCCTGTCTTGATTATTAAAGCTTTAGAGTAGGTGAGCTTGTTAGGTATCATAAATCTTCCAACTTTTTTTCAATAGTGTGTTAGCTATTTGGGGTCATGAACTTCTCCATATAAACTTCAGAATCATTTTGTAGACATTCACAAAATAATTTATTGATATTTTGATCTGAATTGCTTTGAATTTTAGATAAAATTGGGAAGAACAGATAGCTTAGCAAAATTGAGTCTTCTAATTAATAAGTATAGAATATATCTCCATTTGTTTAGTTTTTTTTTATTTCTTTCACTAGAGCTTACTAGATTTTCTCATATAAATTGTGTGCAAATTTCATTAGATTTACACCAATGTATTTCATTTGTTTGTGTGGTAATATAAATGGTTTAGCGCCCTTACTAGTATACAGTTAAGTGGTAGAATTTTGTATGCTGCAACCTTCCATTAAATGCTTATTAGTCCCAAATGTTGATTCTTTCCAACTGAGTGCATAATTATATAATTTGTGATCAATGACATTTTTATATCTTTTTATCCAATCTATACAAATATGTTCTAATTCTTTCCTTACTGCATTAACAAAGACTTCTCATATGATGTTGACAAGGAGTAGTGAGAAATGACATTTTGTCTTGTAACTGATCTTAGTGAGAAAGCTTCAATTTTCTCACCATTAAGCATAATGCTAGCTGTAGTTGTTTTTAACTATATAGCCTTTATCAAATTGAAATTTTCCCTGTATTCCCAGTTTACCAAGAATTGTTATCATGAATGGGTGTTGGATTGTATAAAATGCTTGTTCTGTGTACATTGATAAGGTCATGTAACTTTTCTCTCGTCTCTTGATGTGATGAATTACATTACTTGATTACTGTATGCAAAGCCAGCCTTGGAAGTTTGGAATAATTACTCCTTGATTATCACATTTATTTGTTTTTATTTGACAGGTCTGGGAAGATGGAAGAGCAGGAGGACCCTAAGGTGAACTCATCCCACATTTACAACTACAAATCACTCATATCTAAGCAAATAAACTTGAGAGTGTTCTGAAGACTGGAAGAGCAAACTCTACAACTAAAGGTAGAGAATAAGCTGCTTCTGAGGGGTTAGGAAGGGCAGAAATGGTGTTTGGGAGCTTCCTGCAAGAAGGAGAGAGATGGGGCACCTGGGTGGCTCAGTTGGTTAAGCGACTGCCTTCAGCTCAGGTCATGATCCCAGAGTCCTGGGATTGAGTCGTGCATCAGGCACCCTGCTCCATGGAGAGTCTGCTTCTCCCTCTGACCTTCTCCCCTCCCATACTCTCTCTCACTGTCTCTCTCTCAAATAAATAAATAAAATATTTTTTTTTTTTTATAAAAGGAGGAGAGAGATGAAGTCACAGAGGGAGGAAAGCAAGAGTGAGTCTACAGGGTAAAATGAATCCTCATAACACTTGGACTTTAAAACCAGAAGGACTGAAATTTGTGAGTTTGTATCACCAGCAAGATGTGGAGCCTGCAGCTTTAAAAAAGTCAGTTGCCTTGGTCTGGTTTTGGAATCAAAGTAATTCTAGCCTCATAGAATGAGTTTGAAAGTTTTTCTTCCATTTCTATTTTTTGAAACAGCTTCAGAAAAAATAGGTATTAAATTATTCTTTAAATATTTGGTAAAATTCCATGGGAGGCCATCCAGCCCTAGACTCTGTTGGGAGATTTTTGACTACTGATTCAATTTCATGCTGTTTCTGGCTCTGTTCAGGTATTGTATTTCTTCCTGTTTCAGTTTTGTTGGTTTGTGTGTTTCTAGGAATTAATCTATTTCTTCCATATTGCCTAATTTTTAGGTATATAATTGATTATGATATTCTCTTACAATTATTTGCATTTCTTTGGTATTTGTTGTGAATTTTCCTCTTTTATTTATGATTTTGTATATTTGGGTCCTTTCTCTTCTCTTTTTGATAAGTCTGACTAGGGTTTATCAATCTTATTAATTCTTTCAAAGAACAAGTTCCTAGTTTTGTTAATCTGTTCTGATCTTATGATTACTACATCATTGATTTATGCTTAAATTGATTTCTGATCAAATTTTTATTATCTATCCTCTTCTGCAGGACTCATGCTTTATTTGTTGTTCTTTTTCCAGCTCCTTTAGGTATAAGGTTAGGTTGTGTATGTGAGACTTTTTTATTTTTTCTTGAGAAAGTCCTATATTGTATCCATATCCCTCATAGGACCACCAAAGACCCCACCAAAAAAGAGAAATACAGACCAAGAGCCTTGATGAACATGGATGCAAAAGTTCTGACCAAGGTACTAGGTAATAGGATTCAACAATACATTAAAAGAATTATTCACTAAGACTAAGTGAGATTCATTCCTGTGTTGCAAGGGTGTTTCTAAACTGAAAATCAAATCAACATGATATGCCACATTAATAAAAGACAGGAGAAAAACCATATAATCCTCTCAGTTGATGCAGAAAAAGCATTTGTAAAAATCCAGCATCCTTTCTTGTTAGAAACTCTCTGCCATGAAGGGAAAGAAGGAACATTCATCAACATCATAAAAGCCATATACCACAAACCCACAGTGAATATCATCCTCATCTGGGAAAAACTGACGGCTTTCCCCCTAAGGTAAGGAACACGACAAGAATGTCCACTCTCACCACTGTTTTTCATTGTACTACTGGAAGTCTTGGGATCAGCAATCAGACAACAAAAAAGAAATAAAAGGCACCCAAGTCAGCAAAGAAGTCAAAATTTCACTCTTCACTGAGGACAAGATACTCTATGTAGAAATCTCACAAGACTCCTCCAAAAAACTGCTAGAACCAATACAGGAATTTAGTAAAGCTGTAGGATATACAATCAATGCATAGAAGTCACTTGCACGTCTATACACTAATAATGAAGTAGATGAAAGAGAAATCAAAGAATCAATTCCATTTAAAATTGCACGAAAAACCATAAGATGCTTAGAAATAAGCCTAACCAAAGATGTAAAGGACCCATACTCTGAAAATTATAGAACAGTTATGAAAGAAATTTAGAAAAACACAAGAAATGGAAAAACATTCCATGCTGATGGATTGAAAGAACAAATATTGTTAAAATATCTATGTTACTGAAAGCAATCTACTCATTCAATGCAAGCCCTTTCACAATGCCATCAACATATTTCACAGAGCTGGAAGAATCAACATAAAATTTGGACAGAACCAGAAAAGACACTGAATACCCAGAGATAATTTGGAAAAAGAAAACCAAAGCTGGAGACATCACAATTCAACTTCATGCTGTATTACAAAGGTGTATTCATCAAAACAGTATGGTACTGGCACAAAAAACAGACATGTAGATCAATTGAACAATCTAGAGAACCCAGAAATAGACCCTCAACTAATCTTCCACAAAGCCGGACACAATATCTACTGGAAAAAAAGGCATTCTGTTTGAAAATTTGTTTCAAAAAATTGGATGAACGGGAGGAGTCAAGATGGCGGAGAAGTAGCAGGCTGAGACTACTTCAGGTAGCAGGAGATCAGCTAGATAGCTTATCTAAATATTGCAAACACCTACAAATCCAATGGGAGATCGAAGAGAAGAACAGCAATTCTAGAAACAGAAAATCAACCACTTTCTGAAAGGTAGGACTGGCGGAGAAGTGAATCCAAGGCGGCAGGAAGATAGACCGCGGGGGGAGGGGCTGGCTCCTGGCAAGCAGCGGAGCAACGGAGCACAAAATCAGGACTTTTAAAAGTCTGTTCCGCTGAGGGAAATCACTCCAGAGGCTTAACCGGGGTGAAGCCCACGTGGGGTCAGTGTGGCCTCGGGCCCCGCAGGGTCACAGAAGGATCGGGGGTGTCTGAGTATCACAGAGCTTACAGGTATTAGAACGGGGAAGCCGGCTACAGAGACAGAGCCGAGTAGTGAGCTCTAAGCTCGGGGTTACCTTGAACTGGTTGCAGGCTCGGTCAGCTCGGAGCGCGGCCGGAGGCGGAGTGATGGGGGTAATTGGGCGCTGTTCTCTGAGGGCGCACTGAGGAGTGGGGCCCCGGGCTCTTGGCTCCTCTGGGCCGGAGACCGGGAGGCCGCCATCTTCATTCCCGTCCTCCAGAACTCTATGGAAAGCACTCAGGGAACAAAAGCTACAGAAAGCAAACCAGAGCAGATTACTCAGCCCGGCCCCTGGTAAGGGCGGTGCAACTCCGCCTGGGGCAAAGATACTTGAAATCACTACAACAGGCCCCTCCCCCAGAAGATCAACAAGAAACCCTGCCAGGACCAAGTTCACCTACCAAGGAGTGCAGTTTCAATACCAAGGAGAGCAGCGGAATTCCAGAGGAGGAGAAAACAAAGCACGGAATTCATGGCTTTCTCCCCATGATTGTTTAGCCGTGCAGTTAATTTCATTTTTTTTCTTTTTCATTTTTTTTCTCTTCTTCTGCTAATTTTTTTTAACTTTTACCCTTTTATTTTTTAACGTTTTTTAACTAGTTTATCTAATATATATATATATATATATATTTCCTTTTTATATTTTTGCTTTATTGGTTTTCTTTTTCTAATTGTTTCTTTTTTTTTCTTTCTGAACCTTTTTAACCCTTTTTCCCCCCTCATGATTTGGGATCACTTCTGATTTGGCTAAAGCATATTTTCCTGGGTTGTTGCCACCCTTTTAGTATTTTAATTGCTCCTTCATATACTCTTATCTGGACAAAATGACAAGGTGGAAAAATTCACCACAAAAAAAAGAATAAGAGGCAGTACCAAAGGCTAGGGACCTAATCAATACGGACATTGGTAATATGTCAGATCTAGAGTTCAGAATGACGATTCTCAAGATTCTAGCCGGGCTCGAAAAAGGCATGGAAGATATTAGAGAAACCCTCTCTGGAGATATAAAAGCCCTTTCTGGAGAAATAAAAGAACTAAAATCTAACCAAGTTGAAATAAAAAAAGCTATTAATGAGGTGCAATAAAAAATGGAGGCTCTCACTGCTAGGATAAATGAGGCAGAAGAAAGAATTAGCGATATAGAAGACCAAATGACAGAGAATAAAGAAGCTGAGCAAAAGAGGGACAAACAGCTACTGGACCATGAGGGGAGAATTTGAGAGATAAGTGACACCATAAGACGAAACAACATTAGAATAATTGGGATTCCAGAAGAAGAAGAAAGAGAGAGGGGAGCAGAAGGTATATTGGAGAGAATTATTGGAGAAAATTTCCCCAATATGGCAAAGGGAACAACCATCAAAATCAAGGAGGTTCAGAGAACCCCCCTCAAGATCAATAAGTATAGGTCCACACCCCGTCACCTAATAGTCAAATTTACAAGTCTTAGTGACAAAGAGAAAATCCTGAATGCAGCCCGGGAAAAGAAGTCTGTAACATACAATGGTAAAAATATTAGATTGGCAGCAGACTTATCCACAGAGACCTGGCAGGCCAGAAAGAGCTGGCATGATATATTCAGAGCACTAAACGAGAAAAAACATGCAGCCAAGAATACTATATCCAGCTAGGCTATCATTGAAAATAGAAGGAGAGATTAAAAGCTTCCAGGACAAACAAAAACTGAAAGAATTTGCAAACACCAAACCAGCTCTACAGGAAATATTGAAAGGGGTCCTCTAAGCAAAGAGAGACCCTAAAAGTAATAGATCAGAAAGGAACAGAAACAATATACAATAACAGTCACCTTACAGGCAATACAATGGCATTAAATTCATATCTCTCAATAGTTACCCTGAATGATAAAGGGCTAAATGCCCCAATCAAAAGACACAGGGTATCAGAATGGATAAAAAAAAGCAAAACAAAACCCATCTATATGTTGCCTACAAGAAACTCATTTTAGAACCGAAGACACCTCCAGATTTAAAGTGAGGGCTGGAAAAGAATTTACCATGCTAATGGACATCAGAAGAAAGCAGGAGTGGCAATCCTTATATCAGATCAATTAGATTTTAAGCCAAAGACTATAATAAGAGATGAGGAAGGACACTATATCATACTCAAAGGATCTGTCCAACAAGAAGATCTAACAATTTTAAATATCTATACCCCTAACGTGGGACCAGCCAACTATATAAACCAATTAATAACAAAATCAAAGAAACACATCAACAATCATACAATAATAGTAGGGGACTTTAACACTCCCCTCACTGAAATGGACAGATCATCCAAGCAAAAGATCAACAAGGTAATAAAGGCCTTAAATGACACACTGGACCAGATGGACATCACAGATATATTCAAAACATTTCATCCCAAAGCAACAGAATACACATTCTTCTCTAGTGCACATGGAACATTCTCCAGAAGAGATCACATCCTCGGTCCTAAATCAGGTCTCAACTGGTATCAAAAGATTGGCATCATTCCCTGCATATTTTCAGACCACAATGCTCTGAAGCTAGAACTGAATCACAAGAGGAAATTTGGAAAGAACCCAAATACATGGAGACTAAACAGCATCCTTCTAAAGAATGAATGGGTCAACCAGGAAATTAAAGAAGAATTGAAAAAACTCATGGAATCAAATGATAATGAAAACACAACGGTTCAAAATCTGTGGGACACAACAAAGGCAGTCCTGAGAGGAAAATATATAGCAGTACAAGCCTTTCTCAAGAAACAAGATAGGTCTCAGGTACACAACCTAACCCTACCCCTAAAAGAGCTGGAGAAAGAACAAGAAAGAAACCCTAAACCCAGCAGGAGAAGAGAAACCATAAAGATCAGAGCAGAAATCAATGAAATAGAAACCAAAAAAACAATAGAATAAATCAATGAAACTAGGAGCTGGTTCTTTGAAAGAATTAATAAGATTGATAAACCCCTGGCCAGACTTATCAAAAAGAAAAGAGACAGGACCCAAATAAATAAAATCAAGAATGAAAGAGGAGAGATCACAACTAACACCAAAGAAATACAGACAATTATAAGAACATACTATGAGCAACTCTACGCCAAGAAATTTGACAATCTGGAAGAAATGGATGCATTCCTAGAGATATATAAACTACCACAACTGAACCAGGAATAAATAGAAAGCCTAAACAGACCCATAACCAGTAAGGAGATTGAAACAGTCATCAAAAATCTCCAAACAAACAAAAGCCCAGGGCCAGACGGCTTCCCGGATGAATTCTACCAAACATTTAAAGAAGAACTAATTCCTATTCTCCTGAAAATGTTCCAAAAAATAGAAATGGAAGGAAAACTTCCAAACTCATTTTATGGGGCCAGCATCACCTTGATCCCCAAACCAGACAAGGATCCCATCAAAAAAGAGAACTACAGACCAATATCCTTGATGAACACAGATGCAAAAATTCTCACCAAAATACTAGCCAATAGGATTCAACAGTACATTAAAAGGATTATTCACCACGACCAAGTGGGATTTATTCCAGTGCTGCAAGGTCGCTTCAACATCCGCAAATCAATCAATGTGATACACCACATTAATAAAAGAAAGAACAAGAACCATAAAATACTCTCCATAGATGCTGAAAAAGCATTTGACAAAGTACAGCATCCCTTCCTGATCAAAACTCTTCAAAGAGTAGGGATAGAGGGTACATACCTCAATATTATCAAAGCCATCTATGAAAAATCCACCGCAAATATCATTCTCAATGGAGAAAAACTGAAAGCTTTTCCGCTAAGGTCAGGAACACGGCAGGGATGTCCATTATCACCACTGCTATTCAACATAGTACTAGAAGTCCTAGCCTCAGCAATCAGACAACAAAACGAAATTAAAGGCATCCAAATCGGCAAAGAAGTCAAACTATCACTCTTTGCAGATGATATGATACTATATGTGGAAAACCCAAAAGACTCCATTCCAAAACTGCTAGAACTTGTACAGGAATTCAGTAAAGTGTCAGGATATAAAATCAATGCACAGAGATCAGTTGCATTTCTCTACACCAACAACAAGACAGAAGAAAGAGAAATTAAGGAGTCAATCCCATTTACAACTGCACCCAAAACTATAAGATACCTAGGAATAAACCTAACCAAAGAGACTAAGAATCTATACACAGAAAACTATAAAGTATTCATGAAAGAAATTGAGGAAGGCACAAAGAAATGGAAAAATGTTCCATGCTCTTGGATTGGAAGAATAAATATTGTGAAAATGTTATGCTACCTAAAGCAATCTACACATTTAATGCAATTCTTATCAAAGTACCATCCATTTTTTTCAAAGAAATGGAACAAATAATCCTAAAATTTATATGGAACCAGAAAAGACCTCGAATAGCCAAAGGAATATTGAAAAAGAAAGCCAAAGTAGGTGTTATCACAATTCCGGACTTCAAGCTCTATTACAAAGCTGTCATCATCAAGACAGCATGGTACTGGCACAAAAACAGACACATAGATCAATGGAACAGAATAGAGAGCCCAGAAATAGACCCTCAACTCTATGGTCAACTAATCTTCGACAAAGCAGGAAAGAATGTCCAATGGAAAAAAGACATCCTTTTCAATAAATGGTGTTGGGAAAATCGGACAACCACATGCAGAAAAATGAAATTGGATCATTTCCTTACACCACAGACGAAAATAGACTCAAAATGGATGAAGGACCTCAATGTGAGAAAGGAATCCATCAAAATCCTTGAGGAGAACACAGGCAGCAACCTCTTTGACCTCAGCCGCAGCAACATCTTCCTAGGAACATCAACAAAGGCAAGGGAAGCAAGGGCAAAAATGAACTATTGGGATTTTATCAAGACCAAAAGGTTTTGCACAGCAAAGGAAACAGTTCACAAAACCAAAAGACAACTGACAGAATGCGAGAAGATATTTGCAAATGACATATCAGATAAAGGGCTAGTGTCCAAATCTATAAAGCACTTAGCAAACTCAACACCCAAAGAACAAATAATCCAATCAAGAAATGGGCAGAAGATTTGAACAGACATTTCTGCAAAGAAGACATCCAGATGGCCAACAGACACATGAAAAAGTGCTCCATATCACTCGGCATCAGGAAAATACAATCAAAACCACAATGAGATATCACCTCACACCAGTCAGAATGGCTAAAATTAACAAATCAGGAAATGACAGATGCTGGCAAGGATGCGGAGAAAGGGGAACCCTCCTACACTGTTGGTGGGAATGCAAGCTGGTGCAACCCCTCTGGAAAACATCATGGAAGTTCCTCAAAATGTTGAAAATAGAACTACCCTTTGACCCAGCAATTGCACTGCTGGGTATTTACCCTAAAGATACAAACGTAGTGATCCGAATGGGCACGTGCACCCGAATGTTTATAGCAGCAATGTCTACAATAGCCAAACTATGGAAAGAACCTAGATGTCCATCAACAGACGAATGGATAAAGAAGATGTGGTATATATACACAATGGAATACTATGCAGCCATCAAAAGAAATGAAATCTTGCCATTTGCGATGACGTGGATGGAACTAGAGGCTATCATGCTTAGCGAAGTAAGTCAATCAGAGAAAGACAACGATCATATGATCTCCCTGATATGAGGGAGAGGAGATGCAACATGGGGGTTAAGGGGGTAGGAGAGGAGTAAATGAAACAAGATGGGATTGGGAGGGAGACAAACCATAAGTGACTCTTAATCTCACAAAACAAACTGGAGGGTTGATGGGGAGAGGGGGGTTGGGAGAGGGGGGTGGGGTTATGGACATTGGGGAGGGTATGTGCTATGGTGAGTGCTGTGAAGTGTGTAAACCTGACGATTCACAGACCTGTACCCCTGGGGATAAAAATATATTTTATGTTTATAAAAAATAAAATTATAAAAAAAAAATTGGACAGCCATATGCAGAAGAATAAAACTGGACCACTTCCTTACAGCATACATAAAAATAAGCTCAACATGAATGTAAGACCTAAATATGAGGCAGGAATCCTTCAAAATCTTAGAGGTGAATATAGGCAGCCACCTCTTTGGCCATGGCCACAGGAACTTCTTGCTAGACATGTCTACATAGGCAATGGCACTTCATCAGGATAAAAAGCTTTTGCACAGCAGTCAAACCAAAAGAAAACAAATATAATGGGATAAGATATTTGCAAATGACATATCAGATATAGGTCTAGTATCCAAAATCTATAAAGAACTGGTCAAATTCAATATCCAAAGAACAAATAATCCAATCAAGAAATGAGCAGAAAACATGAACAGACATTTTTGCAAAGAAATCCAAATGGCTAAAAGACACATGAAAAAGTGGTCAAAAGCACTCAGCATCAGTGAAATACAAATCAAAACCACAGTGAAATACCATCTCACACCAGTCAGAATGGCTAAAATTAACCAGTTAGGAAAAGACAAGTGTTGGTGAGGATGTGGAGAAAAGGAAACTCTCCTACACTGTTGGTGGGAATGTAAGCTGGTGCAGCCCCTCTGGAAAACAGTATGGAAGTTCCTGAAACAGTTGAAAATAGAGCTACCTTATGACCCAGCAATCGCAGTACTGGGTTTTTACCCTATATATACAAATGTAGTGATCCGAGGGTGCATATGCACCCGAATGTTTATAGCAGCCATGGCCACAATAGCCAAACTATGTAAAGAACTTAGATGTCCCTCAATAGATGAATGGATGAAGAAGGTGTGGTGTGTGTATATATATATATATGTGTATATATATATATATATATATATATATATATATACAATGGAATACTACACAGCCATAAAAAAAACCCTAAATCTTGCCATTTGTAATGATGTGGATAGAAATAGAGGGTATTATGTTAAGCAAAGTAAGTCAATCAGAGAAAGATAATTATCATATGATCTCTCTGATATGAGGAATTTGAGAAGCAGGGTGGTTGTGGGGGGTAGGGAAGGAAAAAAATGAAACAAGATGGGATTGGGAGGGAGACAAACCATGAGTCTTAATCTCAGTAAACAAACAGCATTGCTGGGGGCTGGGGGAGTGATAGGGTGGCTGGGTGATGGATATTGGGGAGGGTTTGTGCTATGGTGAGTGCTGTGAATTGTGTAAGACTGATGATTCATAAACCTGTACCCCTGAAACAAATAATACATTATGTGTTAATAAAAAAAAACCCAAAATTACAAAAAAAAATGAAATTTCTGCAAGAAGGTATACAAATGGCTAATGGATGCATGAAAAAATGCTCAACATCATTGGGCATCAGGGAAATGCAAATCAAAAGCACAATGAGATACCACCTCACACCAGTAAGAAGGGCTAAAATGAACAATTCAGGAAACAATGGATGTTGGTGAGAATGCAGCATAAGGGGAACCCTCTTACACTGTTGGTGGGAATGCAAACTGGTGCTGCCACTCTTGGAGAAATATATGGAGTTTCCTTAAAAATGTAAAGATACAGCTACCCTATAATCCAACAATTACACTCGTAGGTATTTCACTAGTAGGTATTTATCCAAAGGATATGAATATAGTGATTTGAAGGAGCACATGCACCTCAATGTTTATAGCAGCAATGTCCACAGTAGCCAAAATATGGAAAGTGCCCAGATGTCCATCAACATATGGATAGATAAAGAAGATATTATATACATACATATATATAACATATAATGGAATATTCCTTAGTCATCAAAAAGAATGAAATTTTGCCATTTGCAATGACATAGATGGAACTAGAGGCTATTACATTACATGGAATAAGTCTCAGAGAAAGACAAATAGCATATTATTTCACTTACATGAATTTAAGAAACAAGACAGATGAACATAGGGGAAGGGGAGGAAAAATGAAATAAGGTAAAAACAGGGAGGTAGGCAAACCACTAAAAAAACCCAAAACAATGGTTTGCCCATAAAAGGCAAACCATAACTTTCTTAACTATAGGAAACAAACAGGTTTGCTGGAGGAGTGGTGGGTGGGTGATGATGTAAACTGGTGATGGGCATTAAGGAAGACACTTGATAGAATGAGCATTGGGTATTATATGCAATTGATGAATCAATAAATTCTACTCCAGAAACTAATAATACACTATCTATCAACTAAATTGAATTTAAATATATTTTAACTACTCTATCCTGCAAGGCTGACATAAAAATAGAAGGAGACATAGAGTTTCACAGACAAACAAAAACCAAAGTAGTTCATGACCATGAAACTATCCCTGAAATGAATATTGAAGGGGACTCTTGAGTGGAAAGAAATTTCAAACGTGACAAAGACAAGACAGGAACAGAGAAAGTCACCATAAACAATGCCAAAACACATAATAAAATGACATTAAATAAATATCAATAATTGCTTTGAATGTACATGGACTGAATGATTCAATCAAAAGACATAAGTTATCAGAGTGGATTACAAAAAAAAAAAAAAAGAACAACAACAAAAAACAAGACCCATCCATATGCTGCCCATAGCTGACTCGTTTTCAACCTAAAGACACCTGGACATTAAAAGTGAAAGGATGGATAAATATTTATCATGCAAATGGACATTAAAAGAAAGCAAGAGTCACAATACTTACACAACTTAGATTTTTTTAGGTTTTATTTATTTTTAATTATCATGTTCAATTAGCCAGCATATAGTACATCATCAATACAATGTAGATTTTAAACCAGACTATAACAAGAGATGAAGAAGTTCACTATATTGCAATAAAGGGGATTATCCACCAAGAAGATCTAACAGTTAGAAATATTTATGCCTCCAACATGAGAGTACCCAAATATGTAAAACAATTAAAAGGAAACATTAAAACACTTATTGATAATAATACAACAATATTAGGGGACTTTAACACTCATTTTACATCAATGCACAATTCATCAAAACAGCAAATCAACAAGGAAACAGTGACTTTGAATGACACTCTGTACAAAGTGGACATCACAGATATACTCAGAACATTTCCTCCCAAAGCAATAGGATATACATTCTTTCCAAGTGCACATTGGACATTCTCTAGAAGAAATCACACACTGGGTTGCAAATCAGGCCTCAAAAAGTACAAAAAGATTGAGATCATACTAGGTATATTTTCTGACCAAAATGCTGTGAAAGTTGAGGTCAACCACAAGAAAAATTTGGAAAGACCACAAATACATGGAAGTTTAAAAACATGCTACTAAACAATTAATGGATCAAGCATGAAATCAAAAAGAAATAAAAAAAATACATGGGAAGAAATGAGAATGAAAACATGACTGCCCAAATCTTTTGGGATGCAGCAAAAGCAGTCAGAAGAGGGACTTATATAGCAATACAGCCTGCGTGAAGAAGCAAGAAAAATCTCAAGTAAGCATGGTAACTTTACAAATGAAGGAGCTAGAAAAAGTGCAAAAAATAATCCTAAAGCCATCACAAGAAGGGAAATTATAAAAATTAGAGCAGAAATAAATGACGTATGCTCCAAAAGTAAGTGAAACCATATGATAATTTACTCTCTCTGCTTATTTCATTCAGCATAATCTCTTCCACTGCCACCTGTGTTGAGATAAAAGTTGTGTCCACAGTTGGCCACTGTTGTCAGTTGGGTGAGCCTGGTGGTGGGTATTAAGGAGGGCATGTATTGCATAGAGCACTGGGTGTAGTGCATAAACAATGAATCTTGGAACACTGAAAAAAATTGAATTAAAAAACAAGAAAGAAAGAAATGATATAGAAACAACAAAAACAAAGAGAAAAAAAACCCAAAACAATAGAACCAATCACTGAAACCAAGAGCTGGTTCTTTGAAGAAATTAATAAAATTGATAAACCCCTTGCCAGACTTCTCAAAAAGAAAAGAGAAAGAACACAAAGGAATAAAATTACAAATGAGAGAGGAGAAATAAGAACCAACACCACAGAAATACAAACACTTACAAGTTAATATTATGAAAACTTATTCTAACAAATTAGAAAAACCTGAAGAAAGAATAAATTCATTGAAACATATAAATTACCAAAACTTAAACAGGAAGTAATAGAAAACTTGAGCAAACTCATAAACGCCAAAGAAATTGTATCAGTATTAAAAAATCTTCCAACAAACAAAGTCCAGGACAGCTGGCTTTACAGGGGAATTATACCAAATATTTAAAGAAGAGTTAATACTTATTCTTCTCAAGCTAGTCCAAAAATAGTATGGAAAGGAAAAGTCCAAATCAGCATATCTCTGGTTCCCAAACCATAAGATGATTCCAGTAAAAGAGAGAACTGCAGACAAATATCCTTGAAGAAAACGGATGCAAAAGTTCTCAACAAAATCCTAGCAAACCAAATCCAACAGTACGGTAAAATAATCATTCACCAGGATGAAGTGGGATGTATTCCTGTGTTACAAGTGTGGTTCAATATTCACAAATCAATCCATGTGATACACCACACTAATAAAAAAGAAAGAATCAGAACCATTTAATCTTTTTGATAGATTCAGAGAAAGCATTTGACAAAAGACAACATGCATTCAGGATAAAGACTGTCAACCAAGTAAGGTAGAGGGAACGTTCCTCAACATCATAAAGGCCATATACAAAAAATCCACAATTAATATTATCCTCAATGAGGAAAAACTGAGTGCTTTTCATCTATGGTCAGGAAGATGATAAGGGTGTCCCCACTTTTATTTAACATAGTACTGAAAGTCCTAGTCATGGTAATCAGATTAAAAAAATAAATAAATGCCATCCAAATTGGTGAGGAAGGTCAAACATTCACAATTTGTAGATGACATGATAATCCATATAGAAAACCAGAAACACCACCACGAAATTGCTAGAACTAATACATAAATTCAGTAAAGTTGCAGGATACAAAATCAAAGTACAGAAAGCTATTGCATTTCAGAAAAATAAAAGAAATCTATCACATTTCCACAGAGCAATAATAAAGCAGTAGAATGGGAAATCAAAGAATTGACCCCATTTACAACTGCAAACAAACCAAAGAGATGCCTAGGAATAAACCTAACCAAAGAGGTGAAAGATCTGTACTTTGAAAACTATAAAACAGTGATGAAAGAAAATGAGATGGCAAAAAGAATTGGGGAAAAAAACATTCTATGCTCATGGATTGGAATAACAATTATTGTTAAAATGGCTACATTACCTAAAATACTCTACACATTTAATGCAAACTTTATCAAATACCACCAGCAATTTTCACATAGGTAGAACAAACCTAAACATTCTATGGAACCACAAATGAACCTAAATAGCCAATGCAATCTTGAAAAAGAAATGCAAAGCTGGAGACATCATAATTCTGGACTTCAAGTTATATTTCAAAGCTGTAGTAATTGAAACAATATAGTATTGGAACAAAAGTAGATAAATAGATCAATGTAACAAAATAGAATATCCAGACAAAAATCCACAATTATTTGACAAAGCAGGAAAGAATATGAAATGGGAAAAAAAAGTCTCTTAAGTAAATGTTTTTTTTGAAAACTGGACATCAATATGTAAAAGAAAGAAATTGGACCACTGTCTTACATTATACAAAAAAAATTCAAAATGGATTAAATACCTAAATGTGAGATCCAAAACCATAAAAATTGTATAATAGAACACAGGCAGTAAGTTCTTTGTCATTAGCAGTAGCAATTTTTTTCTAGATGTGTCTCCTGTGGCAAGGGAAACAAAAGCAAAAATACATCGTTTGACTTCATCAAAATAAAAAGCTTCTTTACATCAAAGGAAACAATCAAGAACTAAAGAGCAATTTACAGGATAGAAGATATTTGCAAATGACGTATCTATTAAAGCATTATTATCCAAAATATATGAAGAACTTATAAATTTTAACACCCAGAAAATGAATAATTGTACTAAGTGAAATAAGTGAGACAGAGAAATACAAATATATATTTTCACTTATATGTGTAATTTAAGAAACAAAACAAAGAAGCAAAGGAAAAAATAGTCAATGCAAGAAACATTTTCTTTAAGATTTTATTTTTTATTTATTTGACAGACAGAGATCACAAGCAGGCAGAGAGGCAGGCAGGGGGATGGGGGGAGCAGGCTCCCTGCCGAGCAGAGAGCCTGATTCAAGGCTCGATCCCAGGACCCTGGGACCATGACCTGAGCCAAAGGCAGAGCCTTCAACCCACTGAGCCACCCAGGTACCCCATTTAACCTTTTTAATTATAGAGAACAATCTGATGGTTACCAGAGGGGATAGGGGTGGGAAAATGGTTTAAATTAGTATGGAAATTAAGGATTGCCTTCGTTGTGATGAGCACAAGTTGATGTATAAAGCTGTTGAAATAATATATTGTACACCTGAAACTATATACCACTGTATGTTAACAAACTTGAATTAAAATTAAAAAATAAAAAAAGAAACACACAAAAACCAGAAAGATATATGCCCTCCTATGTTTATTGCAGCATTATTTACAATTGCCATGATATGGAAATACCCTGTGTCCATCAATAGATTTATGAATAAGGGAAATATTTCACAGTCATAAAAAGGATGAGATTGTACTATTTCAGACAACACGGATGGACCTAGAGGGTATTATGACACGTGAAATAATTCTGATGGAGAAAGAGATATACAAAATGCTTCCAATCGTAAGTCAAATCTAAAATGAAACAACACAGGAGTAATAAAAAATGCAGAATTAGACCTATAAATATGGAGAAAAAACTGATGGTTGTGTGAGAGATGGGAGGTGGGGGATTGGGCTAAAGGGATGAAGGTGAGTAGGAGACACAGGCTTCCAGCAATGGGTTGAATAACCACCAGAAAAAAAGGCACAGCATATGCAATATAGTCAATTATAATGCAAAATCAATGTAACAGAACAGATGATAGTTACACTTACAGTGAACATTGCATAGTGTATAAACTTGTCAGATCACAAAGTTGTCCACCTGAAACTAATGTAACATTGTGTGTCAAGTATACTAAAACAAACAAAAACAAAAACATTAAAAAGACCTCTTAAGGAGGGCACGTGTTGTGATGAATACTGGGTGCTATAAGCAACTAATGAATCATTGAACACTATATAAAAAACTAATGATGTACTGTATGGTGGCTAACTTAACATAATAAAAAAAGACACTTTTAAAACTTTTGCAAATTCACAGTCCAATTCTTCTAAATCTCTGTTGTACTTCCAGATTGCCTATCTTAAATTTAAATTCAATTTAATTAACATATACTCTATTATTAGTTTCAGAGGCAGAATTCAGTGATTCATCAGTTGCATACAACACCCAGTACTCCTTCTTAATGCCCATTACCCAATTACCCCATTCCTCCACCAACCTCCCTTCCAGCAACCCTCAGTTTATTTCTTATACTTTAGAGTCTCTATGGTTTGCCTCCCTGTTTTCATTTTTAATTTTTCCTTCCTTTCCCCTATGTTCATCTGTTTTGTTCCTTAAATTCCACATATGAGTGAAATCATAATATTTATCTTTCTCTGACTGACTTATTTTGATTAGCATAATAACCTTTAGTTCCATCTACATCATTGCAAATGGAAAGATTTCATTCTTTTTGATGACTATATATTCGCACCACACACACACACACACACACACACACACACACATATGTTGATGGAAATTTGGCACTTTTCATATCCTGGCTATTGTGGACACACTGTTGTTATAAATATTGGAGTTCATGTGAGTTTCTCTATCTCATCATTATTGTCCAGAAAAGAAAAGAAGAAAGAAAAAAGACAAAAAGAAAAGACAAAAATAACAACAAAACCAGAAAGGAAAGAAACAAACCAGAAGAAAACAAAAACAAATACAAAATACAAAAACAAAATAAGAAAAAAAAATTAAACAAAAAGTAGAACAGAGGGGTGCCTGGGTGGCTCAGGTATTAAGCGTCTACCTTCTGCTAGGGGCATGATCTCAGGGTCCTGGGATTGAGCCCCACCTTTGGATCCTGTTCAGTGGTAAGCCTTTTCTCCTTCTCTCACTCCTCCTGCTTGTATTCCCCCTCTCTTTGTGTCTCTCTCTGTGAAATAAATATTTTTTTTTAAAGTAGAACAGAACAAATACTAAACTAGAGCCTGGGTCTGTTGTTAAAAGAAACGTGACCCCAAAATAGGATAAAAATTTATATATAATGAAATAAAATACAGTGAAGTGAAACAAAAAATTATATATATATATATACATAAAGGGTGGCAGTGGGTAGAAATCTTAATTTTCATCCTCTGGGCCTAGTATTGTTAGTAGTGATTATAATTTGTTTATATTTATCTTTTTAAAAAATTCATGTCGATAGTATTAAGCACAAAGATGTCAGTGTAAAAGAAGAATGCATATATACAATGTTTATGGCTTAGTAAAAACCCTGTGATCCCTAATTTAAAAAATATATATGTAAGTAACGTATATATAAAAATTTTAAAAAATGAAAAAAAATTGAAAAAGTAAGAGAAGAGCTGAAAAAAATAAAACTGAGAGTCTAAAGAATAATTTTAAAAATATACACAAAAACGCTATATACTGTTTTCCCCAAAAGCAGAAGTTTTACAGTTCTCTATGATCAGCAAACATGGGGCTAGTTAGTTTTTCCTGCTGGTCTTCTGGGTGAGGGGTCTGTTGGATTGATTCTTAGATGTCCTTGCCCTGATGGAATTAGGTCTCCTTTGCCAGCCAGCTGTGCTCAGTTTAAGTGGCTCCAGATTCCACTATGTGGTGCTGTTTTGCTCCCTGAAGGCTTTCAGCACTGGTGGGGGGATGAAAAATTATGGCGCCTAGTATTCTAGCCCCAGAGCTGAAAGTTGCTACTGACCACTCTTCACTGAGCCCTCATAGAAAAAGTCATTCACTCTTGTGTCCCTGGTTTCCCTCTGAACTCTGTGTTCACCCAGCCTGTTTCTGAGCATTTTTATTTCAGGCATGCAACCCAGTTTCAAGTCTCCAAACTTTATAGACTCCTACAATGTGGATCCACACAGTTCTTCCCAGGCTGGGCCCCTGCCCCGGTGAGCTGTCTGGGGACTGTGCAGTAGTTTGCAGTTTATGGCAACACTGTGCAGAAAGCCAGCATCTAGACTTGCTGCTTTCAGCTGGCTTCCCATCTCCTATGCCTGGGAACTCTGCGTCACTGAGGTACCCCCATTCTTCTTGTAACCATGGGGATCCTGAAACCACACTTCCCCCATGGGATTCCATTTCACTTCGCCACTGGAGCACCTTTAAGTCCAGGATATCTCCCACAGTAGCAGACTTCTAAAAGTTCTGATTTTGTGCTCCATTGCCTGTAATACTTTTCGGTAGCCTCCTTAAGCAGTCTCCCTCCCCTCAACCATATCTTCCTTCATTGCCCTGGATTCACATCTCCGTACTTCCTACCTTCCAAAGAGTGATCATTTTTCTATTTGTAGAATTGTAGCAATTATTTTCTCAGATCTCTGATTGATTTCTCAGGTGCTCAGAATAATTTGATAACTATCTGGGTAAATTCCAGGCACCAAATGAAATTAGGCTTCCCTATTCTGCAATCTTAACTCTTTCTAGACTACAAATCTGCTTTTAAAGTACTTTATTTTATGAATAAACATTAGCATGTCAAAATGTGCCAGTGGGACCTGCCTTTTTAAAAGTGTCAGTGGATGTTTAGGTATAAAGACTTCCATTTTTCTTAACTCTGGAAGATGGAACTTAAAAAAAAAAAGGTGTGGGCACCTGGGTGTATCAGTGGGTTAAGCACCTGCCTTTGGCTCAGATCATGGTGTCAGGGTCCTGGGATTGAGCCCCAAGCCCAGCATGGGGCTCTCTGCTCTGCAGGGAGCCTGCTTCCCCCTCTCTCTCTACCTGCCTCTCTGCCTACTTGTGATCTCTCTCTTTCTCTGTCAAATAAATAAATAAAATCTTTTTTTAATTAAAAAAAACAAGGCAGATTCAAATGAAATGCTCAGATTTCTATTCAGATCAAGTTCCTTTTGTGATCTACTACTTGTCCTAAAAACCTGTGGTCCAAAACATAAGAAAGAGGAAACAAAATGTAAACTCAAATGACTGATATATTTTTAAAGATTTTATTTAGTTTTTTGAGAGACAGAGAGCCATAAGCAAGGGGAGTGGTGAAGGGAGGCAGAGATGCAGGATCCCCACTGAGCAGGAGACCAATGCAGAACTAGATCCCAGGACCCTAGAATCATGACCTGAGCCAAAGGCAGGTGCTTAACCACCAGAGTCACCCAGTTGCCCCAAGTGACCAAATTTTATAGTAAAAATTCATACCAAAGATTTTACATTGTCTGTGTTTGAAACACAGATTAAGATAATGATTTCCAAAATAAGTAACTTTTTTTTGCCCCCACAAAAAGCCCCATGATCCAATCCACTGATATATTATACCTCTGAGGCTGGGTTCTGATTATTCAAGGTGTTCAGTTTTTTCATGTGATTTAACAAGAATGATACCTTAATGGACTCATCAGGTATGAACACACTCTATTTGCATAATAGCACAAGTGCCTCACTGTGAAGCAGTAGTAATGGCCATGTTGGGTGAATTTAGAAAGGGCTTCTATGTATGCTACAAAATCCTCCAGACCACTTGAGTGAAGATAGGGGTCAGATGTTTATATCAATGTTAGACAGAACATGCCCATCTGGCCTCGAGGTGAGGTGAGGTGAGGGAGGTTGGTAAGTTTTGTTACTCTGGTAGCAGAATTTCCCTGTGACCAGGGAAAACAGAGAGTGCAGCAGCCTACCAACCCAAGTGGGGGCTATGATAAATGATTTATGCCACACAATTACTGGGTCCAATTCAGGGTTTCCCAATAAATACCTGGTGGTGGGACCAGTCATTGGACAACCAGTTGCTATTTTTTAATGTGAGGGAATGTCTACATCATTCCAGTGGCAGCCATCTCATAACTCTTGTATGATTGGTTTGGCTTGGTTTAGAGTGATTTTTCTGTTCCAAACATACTGAAGCTTGGTGATCAAATGTCTATAACCCAGAGAAGCCACATAAAACCATTCCAATTGTGAGTATTGACACTCATGGCTTTGATGGTAGTATTTTGAGGACCCTCTGATTAGTGGTTTAATGGGCTACCTCTGCAGTTTGATTGACAGAAAAAGAATACTCATGCCCAGAGTTACTCATAGTGTGCCACAGGTCAGTATTCTGGATCAGTATTGGCCATTTCAGGTGAATTAAGTGTTCTAGACCTACCTAGCTTGTTCTTCCCTAGTGTACTGTTTCAGTGGCTTCCAATCTCTTCCTTGGAGTCGTGATACCCACCAGAGCGATCTTGATGAAGTAAGAAGGGCAGTGGTCCACATATACAATAGTTTGATTAATTTCTTTGCTGAGCATATGAATGGGCCCACTGAAGAAACATATTTCCATCTGATGCCCATTCCATGACCAGATGCCACAGGAGAAACAGAATTGTTAAGGTCAAAAAGACAAATCTTTAGTAAGGAATTGTATGGGAAGTTCTACAGAATTACACTTGTGGCATGATCCTTAGATGTTAATATGGCTGAAGCTTTAGAAACTTGATGTGCTTGTGCATACCATACATGTTGGCTCAAAGAAACAGCACTGCCAGGCATGAGGAGATGAACTGGGAGAAGGATATGACAGATCAGAACTCTCAATGTCTTCCTTCCTCCCTTCTTTCCTTCCTTCCTTCTCTCCCTCTTTCTATCTTTCTCTCTTTCTTTCTTTCCTTTCTACCAATTAAACACTTTCTTTTTTTTAAGATTTTATTTATTTATTTGACAGAGAGATCACAAGCAGGCAGAGAGGCAGGCAGAGTGAGAGGAGGAAGTAGGCTCCCCGCTGAGCGGAGAGCCCGATGTGGGGCTCGATCCCAGGACTCCGAGATCATGACCTGAGCCAAAGGCAGCGGCTTAACCCACTGAGCCACCCGGGCGCCCCAATTAAATGCTTTCTTTATTATAGTCATTTTTGCAAGAAAATTCCTTCATGTGGCATTTAAGGACTTTGGCGACAGCCTGCTGCTGGTGAAATTTGTACCATTTGTGATCAATTCTAGTAAGATGGCAAAAAAATATATATAGTGATTATATTCTATGAGGAACAAATTCCCTAGCTCCATGATAATTCATAAAGTCCTTTATACCTAAAGAAAAATTAATGATGATATAGATTTCATTTTTCTTTCATAGCCTTCATAAAGGATGAATCATTTAAGGAATATGCTTGCATAAATACATATCTCCGTATTTGATTATTCTTAATACATGTTGAAATTTTTAGAAGACACAATCCATGCAACTGGCAAACCTTTGTGCCTGGGTTATTGAGAGAAGCTGGGAAGGTTTAATTCAACTTTCAAAAGCAGCAGCTTTCCTCTGCAGCAGTTGAGAAAAATTAATTCAATCAGTATGTATTCAGATATCACTCTGACCCACTCTGAACTTGAGATGTGCAGTGAGAACATAATGGGTGAGGAGCTTGCTCTTATGACGTTCACATTCATTTTTTTTAATTTATTTTTTATTTTTTGTTATGTTAAGTTAGCCGCCACATGGTACATCATTAGTTTTTTGATGTAATGTTCAATGAGTCACTAGTTGCGTATGACACCCAGTGATCATCACAACATGTACTCTCCTTAATACCTATCACATGGCTACACAATTCACTCACTGCCCTCTCCCCTGAAACCCTCAGTTTGTTTATCAGAGTCCATAGTCTCACATGGTTTGTCTCCCTCTCTGATTTTGACCCCTTCAGTTTTCCCTACTTCCCCTACTGTCATCCATTCTATTCCTTATGTCCCACATAAGAGGGAAACCATATGATCATAGTCTTTCTCTGACTGACTTATTTCACTTAACATAATCCCCTCTAGTTCCATCCATGTCAATGCAAATGGTGGGTACTCATCCTTTCTGATGGCTGAGTAATAATATCCCATTGTGTATGTGAACCACATCATCTTTATCCATTCATCTGTTGAAGGGCATCTTGGCTCTTTCCACAGTGTGGCTGTTATGGATATTGCTGCTATGAACATTGGATTGCATGTGTCCTTGTTTTCACTACATCTGTATCTTTGGAGTAAATAGCTAGCTGTGTAATTGCTGAGTCATAGGGCAGCACTGTTTGTAAATTTTTGAGGAAATCCATACTGTCTCCAGAGTGGCTGAACCAGCTTGCATTCCCACCAACAGATTAAGAGGGTTCACCTTTCTCCACATCTTTGCCAATACTCGCTGTTTCCTGTCTTATTAATTTTGGAATTCTAACTAGTGTAGGGTGGGGTTTCATTGTGGTTTTGATTTGAATTTCTCTGATGGTTAGTGATGTTGAATATTTTTTCGTGTGTCTGTTATCCCTTTGTATGTCTTCTCTGGAGAAGCGTCTGTTCATATCTTCTGCCCATTTCTTTACTTTATTATTTGTTTTTTGGGTGTTGAGTTTGAGAAGTTCTTTATAGATCTTGATACCAGCCCATTATCTGTAAATGTCATTTGCGAATATCTTCTCCCATTCCGTGGATTGCCTCATAGTTTTGTGGAATGGTTCCTTTACTGTGTAGAAGCCTTTCATCTTGTTGAAGTCCCAAAAGTTCATTTTTGCTTTTGTTTCCTTTGCCCTTGGAGACATGTCTCGAAAGAAGCTGCTGCAGCCAATGTCAAAGAGGTTACTGCCTATGTTCTCCTCTAAGAATTTTGATGTCATCTATTTTGAGTTTATCTTTGTTTATGGTGTAAGAGAATGGTTCAGTTTCATTTTTCTGTATTTAGCTGTTCAATTTCCCCACAACAATTTATTGAAGAGAGTATCTTTCCCATTGGATATTTTCCCCTAATTTGTCAAAGATTAGTTGGTCATAGAGTTGAGAGTCCATTTCTGGGGACTTTACACTGTTCCAATGATCTACATGTCTGTTTTTGTGTGAATACCATCAGTCTCAGTGATCACAGCTTTGTAATACAGCTTGAAGTCAGGCATAGTGATGCTCTCAGCTTTGTTTTTTTTTTTTTTTTTCAACATTCCTTTGGTGAATTGTGGTCTATTCTGGTCCTATACAAATTTTAGGATTCTTTGTTCCAGGTCTCTGGAAAAATGTTGATGTTATTTAAATAGGGATGGCATTGAATGTGTAGATTGCTCTGGGCAGCATAGACATTTTAATAATGTATATACTTCCAATTCATGAACATGGATTTTTTTTTTTCATCTTTTTGCATCTTCCTCAATTTCTTTTCTAAACATTCTGTACTTTCTAGAGTATAGATCCTTTACCTCTTTGGTTAGTTTTATTCCTAGGTATCTTATGGTTTTTGTTGCCATTGTAAATAGAATTGATTCCCTATTTCTCTTTCCACAATTAAATCATTAACATATAGAAAAGCAACTGATTTCTGTGCATTGATTTTGTATTCTGCCACATTACTGAATTTCTGTATGAGTTCTAGTAATCTGGGGGGACAGTCAAATGGTTTTCCCATATAAAGTATCATGCCATCTGCAAAGAGAGAATTTTACTTCTTCTTTGCCAAAATGAATGCATTTTATTTCTTTTTGTTGTCTGACTGCTGATGCTAGGACTTCTAATAATATACTGAACAGCAGCAGTGAGAGAGGGCATTGTTGTTGTGTTCCTGACCTTAAGGGAAAAGTTCTCAGCTTTTCCCCATTGAGAATGATACAGTCTTTTCATAGATGGTTTTTATGATGTTGAGGAATGTTCCCGCTATCCCTATACTCTGAAGAGTTTTAATCTGGAAAGGATGCTATATATTGTGAAATGCTTTTTCTGTATCAGTCGAGAGGATCATATGGTTCTTGTCCCATCATTTATTAATGTGCTCTATTACACTGATTGATTTGTGAATGTTGAACTACCCTTTCATCCCATGGATAAATCCCACCTAGTTATGATGAGTAATCCCTATTAATATATAGTTGAATCCTATTGGTTAGGATCTTCTTGACTATTTTGGCATCTATGTTCATTAGGGATATTGGTCTTCAATTCTTTTTTATTGCATCTTTGCCTGGTTTTGGGATCAGGGTAATGCTGGCTTTAAAGATTGAGTTTGGAAGTTTTACTTGTGTTTCTATTTTTTGAAACAGCTTCAGAAAAATTGGTATTATATCTTCTTTAAATGGTTTGCAAGATTCTCCTGGGGAGCCATCTGGCCCTGGACTCTTGTATTTTGGGAGGTTGTTGATTATTGCTTCGATTTCATTACTGGTATTGTTCTATTCAGATTGACTATTTCCTCCTGTTTCAGGTTTGGTAGTTTATAAGTTTCCAGGAATGAATCAATTATTTCCAAGTTGCTAAATTTGTTGGCATATAATTGTTGGTAATACTTTCCAAAAATTATTTCTATTTCCTTGGTGTTAGTCATGATCTCTCCCCTTTCATTCATGATTTTATTAATTTGGGTCCCTTCTATTTTCTTTTGGATAAGTCTGGCCAGAGTTTTATTGATCTTATTAATTCTTTCAAAGAGCCACCTTCCAGTTCTGTTGATTTGTTCTAGCATTTTTCTGGTCTCTGTTTCATTGATCTCTGCTCTCACCTTTAGTATGTCTCTTCTCCTGTACAGCTTAAGTTGTATTTCTTTCTTGTTCTTTCTCCAGTTCCTTCAGGTGTAAGGCTAGTTTGTGCATTCTAGATGTTTCTATTTCATTGAATGAGGTTTGGATGGATATGTGTTTTCACCATAGGACCACCTTTGCAATATCCCATATGTTTTCATTCTCATTAGTTTCCATGAATTGTTTAAGCTCTTCTTTAATTTCCTTGTTGAACCAATCATTCTTTACCAGGATGCAACTTAATCTCAAAGTGTTTGAATCCCTTCCAAATTTTTTCTTGTGATTGAGTTCCAGTTTTAAAACATTGTGGTCTGAGAATATGCAGAGAATATTCTCAAACCTTTGGTATCAGTTGAGACCTGATTTGTGACCTAGTATGTGGTCTATTCTGGAGAAAGTTCCAAGTGCATTCGAGAAGAATGAGTATTCTGTTGTTTTAGTGAAGAATGCTTTATATATATCTATGAAGTCCATCTGGTGCAGTGTGTTTCTTTGTTGATCTGCTTAGATGATCTGTCTATTTCTGAGAGAGGAGTGTTGAGGTCTCCTGCTATTAATGTATTATTATCAATATGATTACTTTGATTACCAGTTGGTTTATGTAGTTGGCTGCTCCCATATTGGGGGCATAGATATTTACAATTATTAGATCTTCTTGTTTGATAGACCCTTTAAGGATGATACAGTGTCCATCTACATCTCATACTAGTCTTCTTTTTCTCATTCATAACTTTTTAAAAATTTTTTAATTCATTTTTTAAATTATGTCATTAGCCACTGTATAGTACATCGATAGTTTTTGATGTAGTGTTCAATGATTCATTAGTTATGTAGAACATCCAGAGTTCATAACAACACGTGCCCTCCTTAATACCCACCACCCTGTTACCCCCTGCCCCTACCCCCATTCCCTCTGAAACCCTCAGTTTATTTCTTGGGGTCCATAGTCTCTCATGGTTTGTCTCCCTCTCTGATTTATCCCCCTTCAAATTTCCCTCCTTCCCCTATGGTCCTCCATGCTATTGCTTATGTTCCACATATGAATGAAATCATATGATAATTGTTTTGGCTACTTGATTTATTTCACTAAGCATGATGCCCTTCACTTCCAGCCATTCCATTACAAATAGTGGGTAGTCATCCTTTCTGATGGCTGAATAATACTCTAATGAATATATGGACCACATCTTCTTTATTCCTTCATTTGCTAAAGGGCATCTCAGCTCCTTCTGCAGTTTGCCTCTTGGGGGCATTGCTGCTATGAACATTGAGGTTCAGGTGTCACTTTGTTTCACTACATCTGTATCTTTAGAGTGACTATCCAGCAGTACAATTGCTTGGTCTTAGGGTAGCTATATTTTTAACATATTAGGAAACATCATACTGTTTTTCAGAGTGGCTGTACCACCCTGCATTCCCACCAGTTGTGTAAGATGGTTCCCCTTTCTCCGCATCCTCACCAACATCTGCTGTTTTCTATTTTGCTAATTTTTCCTGTTCTAACTGGTGTAAAGTGGTATCTCATTGTGGTTTTGATTTGTATTTCCCTGATGGCTAGTGATGTAGAACATTTTTTCATGTGCCTGTTAGCCATTTGTGTGTCTTCTTTGGAGAAATATCTGTTCCTGTGTTCTGCCCATTATTTTGACTGATTTTTTTTTTTGGGGGGGGTGTTGAGTTTGAGAAGCTCTTTATAGATTTTGGATATCAGCTGGTTATCTGCAAATATCTTCTCCCATTCCATGGGTTGCCTTTTAGATTTGTTGACTGTTTCCTCTGCTTTGCAGAAGCTTTTTATCTTGATGAAGTCCCAAAAGGTCATTTTCACTTTTGTTTCCCTTGCCTTTGAAGGCATTTCGTGAAAGAAGTTGCTGTGGCTGATGTCAGAGTTTGCTTCCTATTTTCTACTCTAGGATTTTGATGGATAACTGCCTCACATTGAGGTCTTTCATCCATTTTGAGTTTATCTTTGTGTCTAGTGTAAGAGAATGGTTCAGTTTCATTCTTCTGTTTATAGCTGTCCAATTTTCCCAGCACCATTTATGTCCTTTTAACACTGGATATTTTTTCCTGCTTTGTGGAAAATTATTTGACCATAGAGTTGAGGGTTCATAGCTGGGCTCTCTATTCTTCTCCATTGATCTCTGTGTCTGTTTTTGCACTAATACCATCTCTCTTGGTGATCACAGCTTTGTATCATAGCTTGAATTCAGGCAACGTTATGCCCCAACATTGTTTTTCTTTTTCAACACTCTTGGCGATTCAGGGTCTTTTCTGGTTGATTACAAATTTTAGGATTGTTTGATCCAGGACTTTGAAAAATTCCACTGATATTCTGATTGGGGTGGTGTTAGAAGTATAACTTCTTCTGGGCAGCATAGACATTTTAACAACGTTTATTCTTCCAATCCATGAACATGGAATGTTTTCCCATCTCTTTATTTCTTCAATTTCTTTAGAAAGTTTTCTGTAGTTTCTAGAGTATAGATCATTTACCTCTTTGGTTCCATTTATTCCTAGGTATTTTATAGCTTTTTATGCTGTTGTAATTGAATCCACTCCCTAATTTCTCTTTCTACAGGTACATTTTTAGTGTATTGAAATGCAACTGATTTCTGTGCATTGGTTTTGTATCCTGCCACATTACTGAATTGCTGTATGAGTTCTACTAATTTGGGGGTGGAGTCCTTTAGGTTTACCATATAAAGTATCATGTCATCTGCAAAGACAGAAAGTTTGACTTCTTCTTTGCCAATTTGAGTGCCTTTTATTTCTTTTTGTTGTCTCACTGCTGATGCTAGAACTTCTAATACTATGTTGAACAAAGGTGGTGAGAGTGGGCATCCTTATGGTGTTCCTGATCTTAAGGGAAATGTCCTCAGCTTTTCCCCATTGAGAATGATATTCACTGTGGGCTTTCCATAGTATTTTGTTTTGTTTTGTTTTGTTTTTTAATGAATTTGAGGAATGTTTCCTCTATCCCTATACTCTGAGTACTTTTAATTGGAAAGTATGCTGTATTTTGTCAAATGCTTTTTCTGCATCAATTGAGAGGATCATGTGGTTCTTATCCCTTCTCTTCTTAATGTGTTCTATCACACTGATTAGTTTGTGAATGTCAAACCACTCTTCCATCCCAGGAATAAATCCTACCTGGTCATGATGAAAAGTCCTTTTAATATATTGCTGGATGTTGTTGAGAATTTTGGCATTCATATTCATCAGGGATATTTGTCTGTAATTCTCCTTTTATGTTGGGGTCTTTGTATGGTTTGGGGATTAAGGTAATGTTGACCTCATAGAACGAGTTGGACGTATTCCTTGTGTTTCTATTTTGAGAACGCTTAAGAAGAATAGGTATTATTTCTTCTTTAAATGTTTGATAGAATTCCTCTGGGAATCCATCAGTCACTGCACTCTTTCTTTTTGAGAAGTTGTTGATTTTTGCTTCAATTTCATTACTGGTTATTGGTCTATTCAGATTGTCTATTTCCTCCTGCTTCAGGTTTGTTAGTTTATTAGGTTCCAGGGAGGAATCCATTATTTCCAGGTTGCTTAATTTACTGGCATATAGTTGTTGATAATAATTTCTAATAACTGTTTCTATTTCTTTGGTGTTAGTTGTGATCTCTCTACTTTCCTTCATAACCTTAATTTGGGTTCTTTCTCTTTTCTTTTGGATAAGTCTGGCCAGTGGTTTATTGATAGTAATAACTCTTTCAAAGGACCAGATTCTAGTTTCATTGATGTGCTCTGTTGTATTTCTGGTCCCTAATTCATGGATATCTGCTCTAATCTTTATTATTTCTCTTCTCCTGCTTGGCTTAGACTTTATTTGTTGTTCTTTGTCCAGGTCTTTAAGGTGTAAAGCTAGCTGTTAGCTTGTGTATTTGGGATTTTTCTATTTTTATTGAGTGAGTCTTGGATGACTATGTATATCCCCTTTAGGTCTGGCTTTGCAGTATTCCATAGGTTTTGCACCAATGTGTTTTTGTTCTCATTGGTTTCCATGAATTAAGTTCTTCCTTGTTTTCTTGGTTGATCCAAACATGCTTAAGCAGAATGGTCTTTAGCTTCCGAGTGTTTGAATTCCCTCTATTTTTTTTTTCTTGTGATTGAGTTCTAGATTCTGAGCATTGCAGTCTGAGAATATGCAGGGTATATTCTCAATCTTTTGGTATCAGTTGAGACCTGATTTGTGACCCAGTGTGTGGTCTATTCTGGAGAAATTTCCATGTGCATTCCAGTAGAGTGAGTACTATGTTGTTTTAGGATGGAATGTTCTGTATATATCTATGAGATCCATCTCATCCAGTGTGTCATTCAAAGCTCTTGTTTCTTTGTTGATCTGCTTAGATGATCTGTCTATTTCTGAGAGTGGAGTGGTAAGCTCTCCTATTAAAGTATTATTATCAATATTTATCTTTATTTTGGTTAACTGTTTCTTTGTAGGTTGTTCCTTTGTTGTGGACATAGATATTTACAATTTTTAGATCTTATTGTTGGATAGACCCTTTAAGAATGATGTAGTGTCCTTCTGTATGTCTTACTACAGTCTTTAGCTTAAAATCTAATTTGTTTGCTATGTAAATTTCTACCCCATCTTTCTTTTGAGGTCTGTTGGCATGAAAGATGGTTCTCCATCTTTCACTTTCAGTCTGGATGTATCTTTAGGTTCAAAATGAGTCTCTTGTAGACAGAATATGGATGTGTCCTGTGTTTTTATCTAATCTTCAAACCTGTGCTGTTTCATAGGAGCAATTATGCTAGTCACATTGAAAATCATTATTGAAAGATGCTTTTATTGCCATCATGTTGCCTGTGAAGTCTTTGTTTCTATAGATTGTCTCTGTAAATTTCTGCTGTATTACTCTTGGGGTCTTTTGTTTTTTTTAATAGAACATCCATTATTATTTCTTGCAGGGTTGGCTTGGTAGTCACATATTCTTTCAGTTTCTGCCAGTCTTGGAAACTCCTTGTCTCTCCACCCTTTCTCAATGACAGCCTTGCTGGATAAAGTATCCTTAACTGTGTTTTATTCTCATTTATACACTGAATATATCTTCCAGCTTTTCTACCCTGTCAGGTCTCTGTGGACAGGTCTAATATTATTCTGATGTTCCTCCCTCCATACCGAAGAAGTCTCTCCCCTCCATTCACTTTCAAGATTGTTTCCTTGGAGGAGTAAAGATGGCAGAAGAGTAGCAGGTTGAGATGACATCAGGTAGCAGGAATTCTGCTAGATAGTTATCAACCCATTCTGAACATGTACAAATCCAACAGGAGATCAAAGAGAAGAATAGCAATTATAGAAACAGAAAACTGACCACTTTCTGAAAGTATTTTATTCTCTTTCATATATTCTTATCTGGATAAAATGACAAGGTAGAAAAACTCACACACACACACAAAAGAATAGGAGGTAGTACCAAAGGCTTAGGGACCTAATCAATATGGATGTTGGTAATAGGTCAGATATATAGTTCAGAATGATGATTCTCAAGGTGCTAGCTGGGCTAAAAAAAAGGATGGAAGATATTAGAGAAGCCCTGTCTGGAGAAATAAAAGCCCTTTCTGGAGAAATAAAAGAACTAAAATCTAATGAAGCTGGAATAAAAAATGCTATTAATGAGGTGCAATATAAAGTGGAAGATCTTACTGCTAGGACAGTGAGGCAGAAGAGAGAATTAGTGATATAGAAGTCCAAATGACAGAGAATAAAGAAGCTGAACAAAAGAGAGACAAACAACTACTGTACCACGAGGGGAGGATTTGAGAGATAAGTGATACCACAGATGAAACAATATTAGAATAATTGGGATTCCAGAAGAAGAAGAAAGAAAGAGAGGGGCAGAAGATATATTGGAGAAACTTATTGTAGAGAATTTCCCTAATATGGCAAAGGGAGCAAGCATCAAAATACAGGAGGAGCAAAGAACCCCCCTCAAAATAAATAAGAATAGGTCCACACCCTGTCATCTAATAGTAAAACTTACAAGTCTTAGTGACAAACAGAAAATCCTGAAAGCAGTCCAGGACAAGAAGTCTGTAACATACAATGGTGAAAATATTAGATTAAAAGCAGACTTATCCACAAAGACCTGGCAGGCCAGAAAGAACTGGCATGATATATTCAGAGCACTAAATGAAAAAAAACATGCAGCCAAGAATACTATATCTGGTTAGATTCTCACTGCAAATAGAAGGAGATATGAAAAGCTCCCAGGACAAACAAAAACAGAAAGAGTTTGTAAACACCAAACCAGCTCTACAGGAAAATTTGAAAGGGGTCCTCTAAGCAAAGAGAGAACCTAAAACTAGTAGAACAAAAAGGAACAGAGATAATATACAGTAACAGTCACCAGATAGGCAATACAGTGGCACTAAATTAATATCTATCAATAGTTACCCTGAATGCAAAAGGTCTAAATGCCACAATGAAAAAACACAATGTATCAGAATGGATTAAAAAACCAAAACCCATTAATATGTTGTCTATGAGAAACTCATTTTTAGACCCAAAGACACCACCAGATTTAAAGTGAGGGGGTGGAAAACTATTTACCATGCTAATGGACATTGAAAGAAAGCTGGGGTGGAAATCCTTATATCAGATAAATTAGATTTTAAGCCAAAGACTATAATAAGAGATGAGGAAATACATTATATCATACTCAAATTGTCTGTCCAACAAGAAGATCTAAAATTTTAAATATCTATGCCCCAGCATGGGAGCTCCCAACTACACAAACCAATTAATAACAAAATCAAAGAAACACATTGACAATTAGGGGACTTTAACACCCCCCTCACTGAAATGGACAGATCATCCAAGCAAAAGATCAACAAGAAAATAAAGGCCTTAAATGACACACTGGACCAAATGGACATCACAGGTACATTCGAAACATCCCATCCCAAAGCAACAGAATACATATTCTTCTCTAGTGCACATGGAACATTCTCCAGAATAGATCACATCCTGGGTTACAAATCAGGTCTCAACCAGTACCAAAAGATTGGGATCATTCGCTGCATATTTTCAGACCATGGTACTCTGAAGCTAAAACTCAATCACTAGAGAAAATTTGGAAAGAACCCAAATACATGGAGGCTAAAGAGCATCTTTCTAAAGAATGAATGGGTCAACCAGGAAATTAAAGAAGATTGAAAAAATTCATGGAAGTAAATGATAATGAAAACACAACAGTTCAAAATCTGTGGGATACAGCAAAGGCAGTCATGAGAGGAAAATATATAACAATACAAGACTTTCTCAAGAAATAAGAAAGGTATCCAATACACAATGTAACCCTACACCTAAAGGAAATGGAGAAAGAACAGCAAACAATGCCTAAACCCAGCAGGAGAAGAGAAATAATAAAGATCAGAGCAGAAATCAATGAAATATAAACCAAAAAAGCAATAGAACAAATCAACGAAATTAGGAGCTGTTTCTTTGAAAGAATAAGATTATTAATCCCCTGGCCAAGCTTATCAAAAAGAAAAGAGAAAGGACCCGAATAAATAAAATCATGAATGAAAGAGGAGAGATCACAACCAACACCAAAGAAATACAAACAATTATAAGAACATATTATGAGCAACTATACGTCAGTAAATTTGACAATCTGCCAGAAATGGATGCACTCCTAGAGACATATAAACTACCAGACTGAGCAGGATGAAATGGAAAACTTGAACAGACCCATAACCAGTAAGGAGATTGAAGCAGTCATCAAAAATCTCCCAAAAAACAAGAGCCCAGGGCCAGACAATTACCCACAGAAATTCTACCAAGCACTTAAAGAAGAATTAATTCCTATTTTCCTGAAACTGTTCCAAGAAATAGAAATGGAAGGAAAACTTCCAAACTCATATTATACAGCAAGCATTACCTTGATCCCAAAAGGAGACAGACCCCATCAAAAAAGAGAATTACAGACCAATATCCTTGATGAACACAGATGTGAAAATTCTCACCAAAATACTAGCCAATAGGATCCAACAGTACATTAAAAGGATTATTCACCACGACCAAATGGGATTTATTGCAGGGCTGCAAGGATGGCTCAACACCCACAAATCAATGTGATACAATACGTTAATAAAAGAAATAACAAGAACCATATGTTGCTCTCAATAGATGCTGAAAAGGCATTTCACAAAATATAGCATCCTTTCTTGATCAAAACTCTTCAACGTGTAGGGATAGAGGATACACACCTCAATATCATCAAAGCCATCTATGAAAAACACACAGTGAATATCATTCTCAATGGAGAAAAACTGAGAGCCCTTCCACTAAGGTCAGGAACACAGCAGGGATGTCCATTATCACCACTGCTATTCAACATAGTACTAAAAGTCCTAGCCTCAGCAATCAGACAACAAAAAGAAATTAAAGTCATCCAAATCAACAAAGAAGAAGTCAAACAATCACTCTTTGCAGATACAATACGTTATGTGGAAAACCCAAAAGACTCCACTCCAAATCTGCTAGAAATTGTACAGGAATTCAGGAAAGTGTCAGAAATCAGTTGCATTTCTGTACTCCAACAAGACAGAAGAAAGAGAAATTAAGGAGTCAATCACATTTACAACTGCACTCAAAACCATACGATACCTAGGAATAAACCTAACCAAAGAGGTAAAGAATCTATACTCAGAAAACTACAAAGTACTCACAAAGAAATGGAAAAAAAAAAAGTTCCATGCTCATGGATTGGAAGAACAAATATTGTGAAAATGTCTATGCTACCTAAAGCAATCTACATATTTAATGAAATCCCTATCAAAATACCATCCATTTTTTCTGAAAGAAATGGAACAAATAATCCTAAAATTTATATAGAACCAGAAAGAACTCGAATAGCCAGAGGAATGTTGAAAAAGAAAGCGAAAGCTGGTGGCATCACATATCCAGACTTCAAGCTCTATTACAAAGCTGTCATCATTATGGTGTGCCTGGGTGGCTCAGTAGGTTAAAACCTCTGCTTTCAGCTCAGATCATGATCCCAGGGTCCTGGGATCAAGCCCCACATCAGGCTCTCTGCTCCACGGAGAGCCTGCTTCCTCCTCTCTCTCCCTTCCTGCCTCTCTTGCCTACTTGTAATCTCTGTCTGTCAAATAACTAAATAATATCTTAAAAAACAAAAACAAATCTGTCATCATCAAAACAGTATGGTACTGGCACAAACCCAGACACATAGATCAGTGGAACAGAATAGAGAGCCCAGAAATAGACCCTCAACTCTATGGTCAACTAATTTTGACAAAGCAGGAAGTAATGCCCAATAGAAAAAAGACAGTCTCTTCAAAAATGGTGTTGGTAAATTGGACAGCCACATGCAGAAAAATGAACTAGACCATTTCATTACACCACACACAAAAATAGACTCGAAATGCATGAAAGACCTCAATGTGAGAAAGGAATCTATCAAAATCCTTGAGGAGAACACAGGAAGCAACCTCTTCGACCTAAGCCGCAGCAAATTCTTCCTAGAAGCATCACCAAAGGCAAGGGAAGCAAGAGCAAAAATGAACTATTGGGACTTCATCGAGATCAAAAGCTTTTGCACAGCAAAAGAAACAGTCAACAAAACCAAAAGACAACTGACAGAATAGGAGAAAATATTTGCAAATGACATATCACATAAAAGGCTAGTGTCCAAAATCTATAAAGAACTTACCAAACTCAACACCCAAAGAACACATAATCCAATCAAGAAATGGGCAGAGCACTTTCTACAAAGAAGACATCAAGATGGCCAACAGACACATGAAAATGTGCTCCACATCACTCGGCATCAGGAAAATACAAATCAAAACCACAATGAGATACCACCTCACACCAGTCAGAATGGCTAAAATTAACAAATCAGGAAATGACAGATGCTGTTGAGGATGTGGAGAAAGGGGAACCCTCTTACACTGTTGGTGTGTATGCAAGCTGGTGTAGCCACTCTGGAAAACAGCATGGCGGTTCCTGAAAAAGTTGAAAATAGAGCTACCCTATGACCCAGTAATTGCACTACTGGGTATTTACCCTAAAGATACAAATGTAGTGATCTGAAGGGGCATGTGCACCCAAATGTTTATATCGAACCAGCAGCAATGTCCACAATAGCAAAACTATGGAGAGAACCTTGATGTCCATCAACAGATCAATGGATAAAGAAGAGGTGGTATGTATATACAATGGAATACTATGCAGCCATCAAAAGAAATGAAATCTTGCCATTTTTGACGACATGGATGGAACTAGAGGGTATTATGCTTAGTGAAATAAGTCAATCAGAGAAAGACAATTATCATATGATCTCCCTGATATGAAGAAGTTGAGAGGCAAAGTGGGGGATTTGGTGGGTAGGGAAGGGAAAAAATGAAACAAGATGGGATTGGTGGGAGACAAATCATAAGAGACTCTTAATCTCACAAAACAAACTAAGGGTTGCCAGGGGGAGGTGGTAGGAAGAGAGTGGTTGGATTATGGACATTGGGGAAGGTATGTGCTATGGTGAGTGCTGTGAATTGTGTAAACCTGGCGATTCACAGACCTGTACCACTGGGGCTAATAATACATTATATGTTAATAAAAAATAAATTATTAAAAAAAAGATTGTTTCCTTGGAGGTAAGATTTCCTATTTGTCCTATTATATATAGGAGTGTGGGTATGTTCTTATTGATCTTGGGAGGTGTCCTTTCTGCCTCTTGGACATGAATAGTTGTTTCTTTCCCCAGATTAAGGAAGTTATCAGCTAGGATTTGTTGAAATATATCTTCTAGTTCTCTATTTCTCGCCCCACCCAAGGGATCCCAATAATTGTGACATTGGAAGGTTTTATACCATCATTATTCTCTCTCAATCTGATCTCTTGGGCTTCAGCCTGCTTTTTCTATGACTCCTCAGTTTCTTTCTTTTCTATCATCTTATCTTCTAGCTTATTAATTTGTTCTTCTTCCTTATCTCCCTTAGCAGGCAGAGTATCCAGTTTAGACTTCATTTCATTCATAGCATTTTTATGTTTGGCCTGATTAGATCTCATTTCTGCTCTTAAAAATTCTATATTGTTGTTAGTATTTTTCTCCAGCCTAGCTATCACCTTGATAATTGTTACTCTGAAGTCTATTTCTGACATCTTGGTTATATCCATATCCATTACCTCTATGGTAGAGGCCAAAGTCTCTGATTCTTTGTTGTTGTTGTTGTTGGGAGTTCCTCCTCCTAGTCATTCTTTTGAAGGGTGGTTGAGGGAATAGACAGATTCTGAAATATCAGCCATGGCCCAAGCAAGATGCACCCATTTTATGAGGATCCTAGGGTTGTTGCCCTCTTTTTCCTCTATCTTTCTTCTGTGGAGGGACCTGTTGTGCTGTTTCTCAGTCAACCCTGCTTGGGCAGAGTTGTCATTCCCCCTGTCAGGAGGCTGGGCTCATGGAAAATAGTTGTTCCAGTTTTTGTTCTCTGGTTGCTTTCTGCGCCTCTCCTGAGGCTCAGAGAAAAAGTGGTCGCACCCAAACCTCCATCCCAGAGCAGAGAAATTACAATCTGCTCTTCACTGAGCCTTCCAGGACACACAGCTTCTTCTTCTGTATGTGCCACTGGAACCCGAGTTACCTGCCATGTGTGGGCCCACAGTGACTCTCCCAGAGGTCGACCCCAGGGCTTGGGCATGTCTCTGCCATTTGTTCTTCTAAAACCATGAATGTCCCTGGGCTTGGGTGTGCTCAGCCACAGCTCCTGAGTCTTCTGAACACTGTTCTAACGTAGTTTTCAGGCCACTACCACTCTTTGAGGTTTTTCCTTGTGTTTGGTGCAGGATGCTTTTGTATATCACTTTCCAGGTGCCAGATTATGGAGGCTCCCTCCTTCTTCTGTTTATCTTCCAGTATCTCCCCACAGATTCATAATGTTGCCCTTCCTACCTCATGATAGGCAGTGCTTTTTGTTTGTTTGTTTTGCTTTGTTTCTTGCTTATAGAGATCCAAATATATATTCTTACATCTCAGGCTGATTTTGTGGGTGCTCAGAATGGTTTGGTATATATCCAGCTAAATTCAGGGGACCGGTTGAAACAGGGTCCCTTACTCCTCTGTCATCTTGCTTCCCTCCTTTATTCTTCATTAAAATTCAATTTAGCTAACATATAGTGTTATTAGTTCCAGGGGTAGTGTTTAGTGATTCATCAGTTGCATATAACACCCAGTGCTGATTACATCAAGTGGTTTCCATAATGCCCATACCCAGTTACCTGTCCCTCAAGCAACACTGATTGTTTCCTGTAGTTAAGAGTCTCTTATAGTTTGTCTCCCTCTTTTTTCAGTCTTATTTTATTTACCGTTCTCTTCCCCTATGTTCAGGCATTTTGTTTCCTAAATTCCGTATAAGAGTGAAATCTTATATTTGTCTTTCTCTGACTTATTTTCATTGGCATTATATTCTCTAGTTCTATCCAAATGATTTCAAATGACAATATTTGATGGCTGAGAAATATTCTATCAGATACACCTCATCTTTATGCATTCATCTGTTGATGGACATCTGGGTTCTTTCCATATTTTGGCTATGTGGACATTGCTGTTACAAACATCAGAGACCGTGTACCCCTTCAAATCACTATGTTTGTAGCCTTTGGATGAATACCTACTTGTGCAATTCAATTACTGGGTCCTAGGGGAGTTCTATTTTTAACACTTAAAAAAATATATTATCTATTCATTTGACAGAGAGAGAGAACAACACAAATAGGCAGAGCCACAGGCAGAGGGTCAGGGAGTACTAGGCTCCCTGCTGAGGAGAGAGCCTGATGCTGGACTTGATCCCAGGATTTGATCATGACCTGAGCCAAAAGCAGACACTTAACCAACTGAACCACTCAGGTGACCCTATTTTTAATTTTTTTGAAGAATCTTCATATTCTTCCTCAGAGTGGTTGCACCACTTTGCATTCTCATCAACAGTGAAAGAGATTTCTCCTTTCTCTGCATCCTTGCAAACATCTGTTGTTTCTAAGTTATTAATTTCAGCCATTATGAATGGTGGGAGGTAGTATCTCGTTGTGCTTTTGATTTGTATTTCCCTGATGCCAAGTGATGTTCATGTAGTTTTTCATATGTTTGTTAGGAATTGTATGTCTTTTTAGAGAAGTGTCCATGTCTTCTGCTTTTCTTGATTGGATTTTTTTTTTTTGGGGTGCATCGAGTATGATACTCTATAGATTTGAAAACTAGCCAAATATCTGATGAGTCATTGCAAATATCTTCTCCCATTCCATAGATTGCCTTTGAATTTCATTGATTATTCCATTTGCTGTGCAAAAGCATTTTCTCTTGAAGAAGTCTCATTAGTTCATATTTGCTTTTGTTTCCATTTCCCCTGGGAATATGTCTTGCAAGAAGTTGCTGTGGCCAAGGTCGAAGAGGTTACAGCTTGTGGTCTTTAGAATTTTGAAGGACTCCTGTCTCACATTTAGGTCTTATATTCATGTTGAGTTTATTTTGCATGTTCTAAGAAAGTGGTCCAGTTTCATTTTTCTGCATGGGGCTGTCCAGTTCTCCCAGCACCATTTATTGAAGAGACACTTTTCTAGAAAGAAGAGGCATATTCTTTCCTGCTTTGTGGAAGATTAGTTGACCACACAATTGAGGGTCTATTTCTGTTTTTTTTTTTCTTCTGTTTCATTGGTCTATGTGTCTGTTATTTTTTTTTTTTGCCAATATCATAATGTCTTTTGATTACAGTGTTGTAATAACCTTGATGTCCAGAATTGTGATGCCTCCAGCTTGGTTTGTTTTTTTCTTTTTCAACATAACTTTTGCTATTTGGGGTCTTTTTTGGTTCTAAACAAATTTTAAGATTGTTTGTTCCAGTTCTGGGAAAAATGCTGATGGTATTTTGATAGGGATTGCATTGAATGTGTAGATCATTTGGGTTACATAGACATTTTAGTAGTATTTTTTCCCCAATACATGAGCATGAATTGTTTTTTTTTTCCCATTTCTTTATGTCTTCCTCTATTTGTTTTGTAAGTTTTCTATAGTTTTCAGAGTAAAAAATTTATGCAATTTGGTTGGGGTTCTTTCTTAGTATCTAATGGATTTTTGTGCAACTGTAAATGGGATTGATTCCTTCACTTCCTTTTCTGTTGTTTCATTGTTAGTGTAGAGAAATGCACAGTCTTCTGTGCATTGATTTTATATACTGTGGCTTTGCTGAATTCCTGTATCACTCCTAGCAATTACTTGGTGGAGACTTGTGGGTACTCTAGATAGACTATTATGTTTTCTGCAAAGAATGAATGACTTCTTCTTTACTGTTTTGGATGACTTATTTCTTTCTGTTGTCTGATTACTGATGCAAAAACTTCCAGTACTATGTTGAAAAACAATGGGAAGGGGAGGAGTGGCAAGATGGTGGAGAGGTAGAAGACTCTGTTTCAGTGGTCCCCTAAGGTAAGCCAAATATCTACCAGAACACTCATGAAATCAGCCTTAGATGTAAGATTATACACTTCTGGATCTCTATGGGGGCAGAAGACATCACTGGAGAGGTAAAGTGGAGTGGGAACGCTCAGACTGTTATCAGAAGATAAACCAAAGGGGTGGGAGCCACAGGAAGTGACCCATTGGAAAGTAATACCCCAATACAAAAGTGCCCTGTGATTGGGGGCAAGACATATTCAGGGCACTAAATGAGAATAACATGCAGCCAAGAATACTTTATCCAGCAAGGCTGATGTTCAGAATGGATGGAGAGATAAAGAGCTTCCAAGACCAGCAAGGTTTAAAATAGTATGTGACCACCAAACCAATACTACAAGAAATATTAAGGGGGGTTCTATAAAAGAAGAAAGAACTCAAGAGTGACATAGAACAGAAATTTACAGAGAAAATCTATAGAAACAATGACTTCACAGGCAACATGATGTCCATAAAAAAAGTCTTTCAATAATCACTCTCAAAGTGATGGCCTAAATGCTCCCATGAAAAGGCACAGGGTTGCAGACTGGATAAAACAACAGGACCCATCCATATGCTGTCTACAAGAGACCCATTTGGAACCTTATGATACATCCAGACTAAAATGTGAAGGGATGGAGAAGACTCTTTCATTTCAATGGGCCTCAAAAGAAAACTGGGGAAGCAATTCTCATATCAGATAAATTAGATTTCAAACTAAAGTCTGTAATCAGAGATAGAGAAGGGGACTACATCATTCTCAAAGGGTCTATCCACCAAGAAGAACTAACAATTGTAAATATTTATGTCTCCACAATGGGAGCAGCTACTTTCATAAGCCAGCTGTTAATCAAAATAGTCATATTTATATGAAAAACCATGGGGAGAGTGGATATCTCTGTTGTGTTCCTGAACTTAGGGGAAAATTGCTGTTTCTTCTTATCGAGGATTATATTCACTGTGGGTCCTTCATATATAGCTTTTATGGTTTTGAAGTAAGTTCCTCTATCCCTATGTTGTGGAGGTCTTTTATCAAGAAAGGATGCTTTATTTTTTCAAATGATTTTTCTGCATCTAATTAGAGGATCATATGGTTCTTGTAGTTTCTTTTATTAATGTTTTCTATCACATTGATTAATTTACAGTTATTGAGCCATCCCTAGAGGCTAGGAATAAATCCCATCTGGTGGTGGTGAATAATCTTTTCAATGTATTGGTTCATCCTATTATGTAGTATCTTGGTAAGAATTTTTATATTCATTTCATCATGGATATTTGTTTGTGATTCCCTTCTTCAGTGAGATATCTTTGGTTTTGGGATCAGGTAATGGTGGACTCATAGAATGAGTTTTGAAATTTTCCTTCCATTTCTATTTTTTTAACATTTTCAGAAGAATAGGTATAAATACTTACTTATTTTTTATTTTTTAAAATTTAAACTCAATTAACTGATACATAGTGCATCATTAGTTTTTAATGTAACATTCAATTATTCACCAGTTTCTTGTTCCACCCAGTGCTCATCATATCACATGCCCTCCTTACTGCTCATCACCCAGTTACTCCATCCCCCCAACCACTTCCCTTTCCACACCCCTCAGTTTGTTTCCAAGAGTCGAGAGTCTTTCATGGTTTCTCTCCCTCTCTGATTGCTTCCCCTTCATTTTTCCTCCCCTCCACCTATTTTCCTCTGCTCTATGCCTTCTTTTCCTCATATGAGTGAAACCATATGATAATTGTCTTTCTATGATTGACTTATTTCACTTAGCATAATCTCCTCTAGTTCCATTGATGTTGATGCAAATGATAGGTATTCATCCTTTGTGATAGCTGAGTAATATTTCATTTTATATATGAACCATGTCTTTATCCATTCATCTGCTGAAGGATATCTTGACTCTACAGTTTGGCTATTGTGGCTTTTGCTGCTATGAACATGAGGTGGAGATGCCACTTTGTTTCACTACATCTGTATCTTTGGAGTAAATACCCAGTAGTAAAATTGTTGGGTTGTAGGGTAGCTCCATTTTTAACTTCTTGAGGAACCTCCATACTGCTTTCCATAATGGCTGTTTTCCAGAATGGCTGCACCAACTTGCATTTCCACCACATCCTTGCCAACACTTGTTTCCTGTCTTGTTAATTTTAGCCATAATAAATTGTGAGGTGGTATTTCATTGTGGTTTTGATGTGTATTTATATGATGGCAAGTGATGTGGAGCATTTTTCATGTGTGGAGCATTTTTCACTTGTATGTCTATTATGGAGAAGTGTCTGTTCATATCTTCTGTCCATTTCTTGACTGCTTTATTTGTTTTTTGTAGGGTTCAGTTTGAGAAGTTCTTTATAGATCTTGGATACCAGCCCTTTATCTGTAATGTCATTTGCAAATATCTTCTCCCATTCCATAGGTTACCTTTAGTTTTGTTGATTGTTTCCTTTGCTGTGCAGAAGCTTTCATCTTGATCAAGTCCCAATAGTTCATTTTTGCTTTTGTTTCCCTTGCCTTTAGAGATGTGTCTTGCAAGAAGTTGCTATGGCTGAGATCACAGAGATTTGTGCCTATGTTCTCCTCTGGGATTTTCATGGAATTCTTTCTCACATTTGGGTGTTTCATCCATTTGACTTTATCTGTGTGCATTGTGCAAGACAATGGCTCAGTTCCATTCTTCAGAATATAGCTGTCCAATTTTCCCAACTTCATTTCTTGAAGAGATTGCCTTTTGTCCATTTGATATTTTTTTCCTGCTTTGTTGAAGATTAGTTAACTACAAAGGTGAGAGTCTATTTCTGGGCTCTCTATCCTGTTCCTTTGTTCTATGTGTTTGCTTTTGTCTCAGTACCATCCTGTCGTGATGATCACAGCTTTGTAATATAGGTTGAATTCAGGAATCATGATGCTTCCATCTTTGGTGGTCTTCTTCAAAATTCCCCTAGTGACTAGTGATCTTTTCTGGTCCATACAATTTTAGGATACTATGTTGCAGCTCTGTGAAAAATGTGAAAAATGTCATTTGCATTTTGATAGGCATTGTATTGAATGTGTAGATTGTTCTGGGTAGCATGACATTTTAACAATGTTCATTCTTCCAATCCATGAGAATGGGATTTTTTTTCCCAACTCCTTGTATCTTTCTTAATTTCTCTCATATGTGTTTCGTAATTTCTAGAATATAGATCCTTTACCTCTTTGGTTAGGTTTATTCCTGTGTGTCTTATGGTTTGGGATGCAATTGCAAAGGGAATATATTCCTTAATTTCTCTTTCTTCAGTGACATTGTTAGTGTATAGAAACACAACTGATTTCTGTGCATTGATTTTGAATCCTGCCACATTGCTGAATAACTCTATTGGTTCTAGCAATTTGGTGTTTTAATAAAAAAGGACACTGTATTTTGTCAAATGCTTTTTCTGCATCCACTGAACTGACCATATGGTTTCCTTTGCATTGATTGTGATCTCTGCCCTTTCATTCATGATTTTATTAATTTTGGTCCACCTTCTTTTATTTTTGATAATTGTGGTCATAGGCTATAAATTCTTTCAAAGAAACAGCTTCTAGTTTCATTGATCTGTTCTACTGTTCTTCAAGTTTCTATTTCATCGATTTCTGCTCTAATCTTTATTATATCTCTTCTCCTCTTTGGTTGAGGCTTTACTTGATGGTCTTTCTCCAGGTCCTTTAGGTGTAAGGGTAGCTTTTGTATTTGGAATTTTTCTAATTTCTAAAATATTTTATTTATTTATTTATTTATTTATTTTAAATTTTTTATTTATTTTTTAAATTTCTTTTCACTGTTCCAGAATTCATTGTTTATGCACCACACCCAGTGCTCATTGCAATATGTGCCTTCCATAATACCCACCACCTGGCTCACCCAACCTCTCACACCCCACCCCTCCAAAACCCTCAGATTGTTTTTCAGAGTACACAGTCTCTCATGGTTCATCTCCCCCTCCAATTTTCCCAACTTCCTTCTCCACTCCATATCCCCATGTCCTCTGTGTTATTCCTTATGCTCCACAAATAAGCGAAACCATATGATAATTAACTCTCTCCACTTGACTTATTTCACTCAGCATTATCTCCTCCAGTCCGATCCATATTGATTCAAAACTTGGGTATTCATCCTTTCTGATGGAGACATAGTGGTCCATAGTATATATGGACCACATCTTCCTTATCCATTTGTCCATTGAAGGGCATCTTGGGTGTTTCCATGGTTTGATGACAGTGGCCACTGCTGCTATGAACACTGGGGTACAGATGGCCCTTCTTTTCACTACATCTGTATCTTTGGGGCAAATACTCAGTAGTGCAATTGCAGGGTCATAGTTAAGCTCTATTTTTATTTTTTATTTTTATAAAGATTTTATTTATTTATTTGACAGACAGAGATTACAAACAGGCAGAGAGACAGTCGGGGGGGGGGGAAGCAGTCTCCCTGCTGAGCAGAGAGCCCAATGTGGGACTCAATCCCAGCATGACCTGAGCCAAAGGCAGAGGTTTTAATGCACTGAGCCACCCAGGAACCCCTGTTAAGCTCTATTTTTAATTTCTTGAGGAATCTCCACACCGTTTTCCAAAGTGGCTACACCAACTTTCATTCCCACCAACAGTGTAAGAGGGTTCCTCAAATTTCTTCTTGTGGTTGAGTTCCAGTTTCAAAGCATTGTGGGCTGAAAATATGCAGAGAATAATCTCAATCTTTTGGTATCAGTTCATACCAGATTTTTGACCTAGTACATGACCTATTCCAGAGAACGTTCCGTGTGCACTCCAGAAAAATCAGTATTCTGTTGATTTAGGGTGAAATGTTCTATATATATATATGAAGTTCATCTGGTCCAATGTATCATTCAAAGCTCTTGTTTCTTTGTTGACGTTCTGCTTAGATATCTGTTCATTGCTGTGAGTGGGGTGTTGAAGTCCCCTACTATTAACAAATTGTTATCAATGTGTTTCTTTACTTTGGCTATTAATCGGTTTATATATTTGCCTGCTCCTATGTTGGGAGCATCGATATTTACAATTGGCATATCTTCTTGTTGGACAGACAATTTAAGTATGATGTAGTGTCCTTCTATATCTCGTACTACATTCTTTGGTTTAAAATCTAATTTGTCTTATTTGAGGACTGCTATCACAGCTTTCTTTTGAGGTTGATATGTATAAATTGTTCTCCAAGCGTTAACAGGTCTAAAGTGCATCTCTTGTAGACAATATATGTTTGGGTCTTGCTTTTTTTTCCCCCCCAATCTGATACACTGTGTCCTTTTGTTGGAGCATTTAGCCCATCCACATTCAGAGTAACTACTGAAATATATGAATTTAGTGCCATTTTATTGCCTGTAAAGTCCCTGCTTCTGTAGATTGTCTCTGTTATTTTCTGATCTACATTACCGTTGGGTGCTCTCTTCATTTATAGTTTCCCCCTCAATATTTCTTGCAGTGCTTGCTTGGTGGTTAGGTATTCTTTCAGTTTCTGTCTGTCCTGGAAACTCTTTATCTCTCCTTCTGTTTTGAATGGCAGCCTTGCTGGATAAAGTAATCTTGATTGCATGTTATTCTCATTTATTATTCTGAGTATGTGTTGGCAGCACTTTCTGGCCTGCCAGGTTTCTGTTGATAGGTCTGATGTTATTCTGATGGTCCTCGCTCGATACCTAAGGAATCTTCCCTCCCTAGCTGCTCTCAGGTTAACTTTTTGGCTTTAAGATTTGCAATCTTCACTAGTATATGTCAGGGTGTCAATCTATTTTTATTGACTTTGGGAGGGGTCCTCTCTGCCTCTTGGACATGGCTGCTTGTTTCCTTCCCCAGATTAGGAAGGTTTCAGTGATTATTTGCTCAAATATCCACTCTAGCCCTCTCTCTATCTTCACTCCCTCCATGATTCCAATAATTCTGATATTGGTTCTCCTCTAGATCACTTATTGTTTCTTCTGCCTCATTCACCCTAGCTTTAGAACATACAATTTAGAGTGCATCTTATTCATAACATTTTTTAAAAGATTTTGTTTATTTATTTGACAGATAGTAGTAGGCAAGTAGGCAGAGAGAGAGGAGGAAGCAGGCTCCCCACTGAGCAAAGAGCCCGATGTGGGTCTCGATCTCAGGACTCTGGGATCATGACCTGAGCTGAAGGCAGAGGCTTTAACCCACTGAGCCACCCAGGCGCCCCTATTCATAACATTTTTAAGTTCGGCCTGATTAGGTCTCATTCCTCTGTTTAACTATTCTGTATTTTCATTCATGCTTTTAAAAAGCCGATTTACCTTATAATTGCTATCCTGTATTCTATCTCTGACCTTTTACTTATATCATATTGATTATCTCTGTGTCCAAAATGTTGTCTCTGTTTGTAAATTCTTTTGTTGTGAATTCCTCCTTCTAGTCATTCTCGCCAGGGAAGTATGGATGAGCAAATGAACAGAGTCCAAAATATCCACCAAGATCCAAGAAAATGCATCTAAGAAAAAAATCAGAGTGTTGGGGAAGCCACCACAGAAAAGTAAGCAAAGCCAAAATGAAACAAAACAGTAAAAATGGGAGGGGAAGAAAGAATACAATCTCACAGGGTGGACAAAGCAGGTTGATCCACTTGCTCCTGATTTAATTTTGATCTGTGTGTTGAAAGACACTACATCCCAAAATGACAAAGAAAGAAAACTTATATGTATACATACACATATATATATACGTATATATATATATATATATAAAATATATGTAATGTATGTATTATATATAGTGAATTTATTTAAATTTATAATAAATTATGTATTATAAAATAATAAACCATAACATTATAAAATGAATTTAAATCATATAAAATTATAATTATTTACATTTTATGAATACATATTTAATTTATATTTAATTTATATATAATGGTATATATAAACATAAATGTAGTTGAATAGATTGACAAAAGGACTATAATGAAGCATATATCTTTAACGTGTCAATAAAAAAATGGAAGTTGAAATGCAACTTAAAAGCATAAGTTGATAAAATAAGAATCTACCTGAAATGGAGAAAAGGCAAATAAATAAATAAATAAATAATTTGGAATTAAGTATAAATGAGTCATGAGGAAACACTGGGAGCTCAATATACTATTGTCCCCAGTACTGGAGTTTTACATTCTTACGGGATCCATAAGATTGTCATTCACCTGTTCTTCCAGTCTGTCTTCTGGAAGAGGGGCTGGCCGTCCTGCTTCTCAGGTGTCCTTGCCTGGGCAAAGTTGCCCCACCCCTTGTCAGGGGGATAGGTTCAATGTATGCTGGTGGTCTCTGTGGCTTTTCTTCCTTGGAGGCTTCCTGCATCTCTTTAGAGGGTCAGAGCAAAAATGGCTGTGTCCAGATCTCTGCCCTAGAGCCACACGATTGTGGTTCTCCCTCTTCAATAATCCCTCCAGGTCAAAGGATCTCCACTTCTGTGTGCCACAAACTCTGCAGAATCTCATGGTTCGATCTCACTGCAATCCACTTCAGACAAGTCTCAGGGACCTGAGTGCGTCATTGTGCTTTGTGTCTTTGTGACTGTGTGTGGTTGTGGGCTCGCCTGTGCACCATTTTGTGGCTGTTTTGTCCCACCCAGGGGGTGTTAAATGGCCCACAAGTTCCAGTCCTTTTCAGAGTGCTCAAGCAAAGAGTGGTCTCCCCACTGGCCCAGCTTGTGGTTATGGCAACTGGAGCTGAGAATCCTTCCTGGACTCACTGACTGCTTGGGCAGTCTATTGGTTCAGGCACACCCATTCTTTCTGTATCTTCTGGGATTCTGAGACCACAATGACCCACCTAGAATTCTGCCATTTTCATCCTTTGAGCTCCTTTCAGAAAGGGGTGTCTCTCTTTTGAGCAGATTTCTAAGGGTTCCGATTTTTGTCTCCAGTGTTATAACACTTCCTGGTAGCCAGATTATGGAGGCTCCCTCCCCATTCCATTTATCTTCTGATATTTCTCCATAGATTCATGACTCTTCATCTCCTACCTTGCAAAGTGCAATTGTTTTTCTGCTTGTAGAGTTCCAGATGAATTTTCTTGCATCTCAGGCTGAATTCGTGGGTGTTCAGAATGGTTTGATAGATATCAAGGTAAATTCTAGGGATCTGATGAAACAATGTCTCCTACTCTTCTGCCATCCTCTCTTTCTTCTTTAAATGCTTGGTAGAATTCCCTTGGGAAGCCATCTGGCCTGAGACTCTTGCTTGTCAGGAGATTTTTGATTACTGATTCAAATCTTTTGTTGGTTATGAGTCTGTACAAGTTTTCTATTTCATCTGTTTCACATTTGGTAGTTTATATATTTCCAGGAATGCATCCATTTTTTTCAAGATTGTCTACTTTTTGGCATATAATGGCTCATAATACTCTCTTACATCTCCTTCTATTAATGTAGTATTGGTTGTGATATATCCTGTCTCATTCATGATTTTTTGTCTCTTCCTCTTTTCTTTATGATATGCCTTGCTAGGAGTTTAATAATCTTCTTAATTCTTTCAAATAAGCAGCCCATAGTTTCATTGATCTGTTTTTTATTTTTTTAATTTCTATATCATTAATTTCTGCTCTAATCTTCATTATTTATCTTCTCTGACTGGATATAGGCTTTATTTGCTGTTATTTTTTCTGGCTTCCTTAGATGTAAGCTTAGGTTTTGTATTTGAGATTTTTCATGCTTCTTGAGGAGGGCCTGTATTACTATACGCTTCCCTCTTACGACAGCCTTTACTACATCCACATGTTTTGGACTGTCGTGTTTTCATTCTCATTCCCTTCTATGTATTTTTTAAAAAAAATCTTCTTTAATTTCCTGGTTGACTCATTCATACTTTAGTAAGATGTTGTTTAACCTCCATATATTTGTGGCCCTTCCAAATTTCTTCTTGTGGTAGACTTCACATTTCAAACACTGTGGTCTGAAAATATGCATGGTATTATCTTAGTCTTTTTGTACCAGTTGAGACCTGATTTATGACCAGTATGTGATCTATTCTGGAGAATGTTCCATATGCGTTTAAAAAGAATGTGTGTTCTCGTGCATTAGGATACTGCATTCTGTATATATCTATGAAGTCCATCTGGTCCAGTGTGTCATTCAAAGCCCTAGTTTTCTTATCCCTCTTCTGCTTAGAGGATCTGTCCTTTGCTGTGAGTGGAGTATTAAAGTCCCCTACTGTTACTGTATTATTATCACGAATTTCAGTAGATTTGTTATTAACTGCTTTATACATTTGGCTTCTCCCAATTAGGAGAATAAATATTTACTGTTCTGAGATATTTTTGTTGTCTGGGATGTTTTATTATGGAATAGTGACTTTCTTCATCTCTCATAGTCTTTTGTTTAAAATTTAGTTTATTGAATGTAAGGATGGCTACTACAGCTTTCTTTTCATGTCCCATAGCGTGATAAATGGTTCTGTAAACCCTCACCTTCAATCTGGAGTTGTCTTTTTGTCTAAAATGAATTTCTTGTAAACAACATATCGATGAATCTGATTTTTTTTTACCTTTTTTGATACCGTATATCTTTTGATTGGAGCATTGAGTCCAGTTACATTCAGAGTAATTATTGAAAGATATGAATTTAGTGCCATTGTATTACCTATAAATTTGTTCTTCCTGTAGATTGTCTCTATTCCTTTCTTGCTTTTATTAATTTTGGGTCTCTCTTTACCCTCACAGGGTCCCCTTTAATAGTTCGTGTACAGTTAGTTTAGTTTTCATGAATCACGTTAGTGTGTGTTTGTTTGTTTGTTTGTTTGTTTGTTTTGGAAACGCTTTATCTCTCCTATTCTGAATGACAGCCTTCCTGGATCAAGTATTCTAGGCTGCATATTTTTCCAATTTCACATGTTGAATATGTCATGCCGTTTCTTTCTGGAGTTTCAGGTCTTTGTGGATAGGTCTGCTGCCAGACTTTTGTGTGCACTCCTGTTGGTTAAGGACCTCTTATCCTGAGCTGCAATCAAGATTTTCTCTTTATCTTTATAGTTTAAGTTTTACTATAGTATTTTGAGGTATTGACCTATTTGTTGATTTTGAGGGGACTTCTCTGTGCCACTTTGAATTGAATACCCATTTCCTTCCCCAGATTAAGGAATTTCTCAGGTATAATTTGTTCAAATAAACTTTCTGTCCCTTTTCCCTGGTCTTCCTCTGGGACTCTTATAAAATGCATATTATTTCACTTTATGGAATTGCTACATTGCTTCATCTAATAGTTTTCTTTCCTTCTTCTTTTTGGTTCCCTTTTTTTCCATCATTTTGTTTTCCACACCACTGATTTGCTCTTCTTTGGTCATCCTCAATTTTATGGCTTTCACTAAGAACTACATCTCACTTATAGTATTTTTAATTTTGGCCTTACTACATTTTAGTTCTTTTATCTCTATAGTAAAGGATTCTCTAGTGTTTTCTATGTTTTTTTTCCAAGCATAGCTAGTATCTTCATCATTCTTATTTTAAATTATGGTTTAGACATCTTCTGTATATTGATTATATTCTTGGCTGTGAATAGTACCTCTGTTCTTTCTTTCGGGGTAAGTTTCTCAGTCCTTTCATTTCTTCCAGAAAGTAAAAGAAGAAAAGGAAAAACACAAGACAAACAACAATAAGAACAACAACAACAACAACAAAAGTAGATGCTGGTTGTGTTTTGATCTGCTTGTTAAAAGAAATTAGATTATAAAATGAGAAAGAAAGAAAAACACATATGTAAAAATAAAATAAAATACAGTAGAAAAGAACAAAAATAACAAAACATATAAAGTATACATAAAAATAAAAATTTAAAAATGAAAAGGAGACACAAGATGGCAGAGGAGTAGGTGACCCTATGTCAACCAGTCCCCTGAATTGAGCTGGATATCTGCTAGACCACTCTGAACACCCACAAAATCAACCTGAGATGTAAGAAGATATATCAGGATCTATACCAACAGAATATCACTGGCAGCCAGTTTTGAGGTATGAAGCAGGGAGCTACAATTCTGTGGGCAGATATCAGAAGATAAATGGAAGGGGGAGGGAGCCACCATAAGCGCTGGTGCTAGGAAGGTGAACTAACACAGGAGCACAAAAGCCTCCCACACTGGGATCCAGGTACAGACTCCTAGACTCTTAACAACAGGTAAAGGATTGAAGTCAGTCCCCAGGCTGACACCTGAAGCTGTGGGGGCATGCCTGTGAATGGGGAGTGGGCAGTTTTAGAAGCACAAAGAGCAGAGATGTGCCTGGAACTGGAAGCAAGGGCTGGGAGTGCTGCTGTGGGGCCCACAATCCAGGTCCCTATGGTTTTTGGAAGCACACACAAAAATTGAATCAGTGTATCTGGAGGGCTTACTGGAGAACAGCATGCAATCTCTCTGTCCTGAGACAGAAGTTTGGACACAGTCACTTCTGCTCTGACTCTTGGAAGCGACACAGAAATATGCCATGGAAAACCGCCAGAGAACAAACCCCCCCCCCACCAATCGGTTTTCATTGAGACAATCCCCCATAACAAGAGGCAAGGCAATTTTGCCTAAAAAGGGTTGCCTAACAGCTCAGCAGGCTCCTCTCCCCAGAAGTCATGCTGAAAGAACAAGATGCAAAGAAACCTAAAGTCCCAGAAGACATGAACAGACACTTCTCCAATAAAGACATATAAAATGGCTATCAGACACATGAAAAAATGGCCATCATCACTAGCCATCAGGGAGATTCAAATTAAAACCACATTGAGATGCCACCTTACACCAGTTAGAATGGCCAAAATTAGCAAGACAGTAAACAACGTGTGTTGGAGAGGATGTGGAGATAGAGGAACCCTCTTACACTGTTGGTGGGAATGCAAGTTAGTGCAGCCACTTTGGAGAACAGTGTGGAGATTCCTTAAGAAATTAAAAGTAGAGCTTCCCTATGACCCTGCAATTGCACTACTGGGTATTTACCCCAAAGATACAGATGTAGTGAAAAGAACGGCCATCTGTACCCCAATGTTTATAGCAGCAATGACCATGGTCGACAAACTGTGGAAAGAAACAAGATGCCCCTCAACGGATGAATGGATAAGGAAGATGTGGTCCATATACACTATGGAGTATTATGCCTCCATCAGAAAGGATGAATACCCAATTTTTGTATCAGCATGGATGGGACTGGAAGAGTTTATGCTGAATGAAATAAGTCAAGCAGAGAGAGTCAATTATCATATGGTTTCACTTATTTGTGGAGCATAACAAATAACATGGAGGACATAAGGAGATGGAGAGGAGAAGGGAGTTGAGAGAAATTGGAAGGGGAGATGAACCATGAGAGACTATAGACTCTGAAAAACAATCTGAGGGTGTTGAAGGGGTGGGGGTTGGGAGGTTGGGGGAGCCAGGTGGTGGGTATTATGGAGGGCACATATGGCATGGAGCACTGGGTGTGGTGCATAAATAATGAATTCTGTTATGCTGAAAAGAAATTAATAAAAAAAGCAAGCAAACAAACAAAAACAGGAGCATTTGCTTGTATTATGGTCAACAGTTTGGACTCTGTACATTCCCTCAACCAATTCTAACGAATGATTAGGAGAAGGAAGCTCCAACACAGGAAAAACTCAGAGACTGTGACCTCTGCCATTGAACAAATGAATATGGACATAAGCAATATGTTGGAAATAGAATTCAGGGTAACATTTACACAAACAATGCCTAGACTGGAGAAAACCATTAGTGGCAATATAGATTATCTAAGGGCAGAAGTGAGACCTGATCTGGCAGAACTTTAAAATGTTATCAATGAGATCCAATCTAATCTAGATACTCTAACAGCTAGGGTAAATGAGGCAGAAGATCAAATTAGTGATCTAGAAGACAAACTGACAGAAAAGAAGAATCAGGAAGTGTCCTGGAAGAAACAGCTTAGAAGCCATGAAAACAGAATTAGAGAAATAAATGACACTATGAAATGTTCCAAGGTCAGAATTATCGGGATCCCTGAGTGGGTAGAGAGAGGGAGAGGACTACAAGATATATCTGAGCAGAACGTAGCTGAGAATTTCCTTAATCTGGGGAGCAATACAAGTATTCATGTCCTAGAGGCAGAGAGGACACGCCACAAGATCAACAAGGGGAGACCAAACTCCAGGCATGTGATGACAGGGAAGGCTGTCATTTAATTATTTTTTTTATTCTTTATGTATTTAATTATTTTTTTAATTTTATTTTTTCAGTGTTCCAAGATTCATTGTTTAAAGGTTGTCTCTTAGAATGGATGGAGAGATAAAGATCTCCCAGAACTGGCAGAGACTAAAAGCAAATGTGACCACCAAGCTGGCACTGCAAGACATATTAAGGGGTATTCTATGAAAGAAGAAAGACCACATGAGTGATATACAACGGAAATTTACAGAGACAACTTATAGAAACAAGGAATTCAGAGACAACATGATGACAATAAATACAGATCTTTCAATAATCACTCTCAATGTGAATTGCCTAAATGTTCCCATAAAATGGCACAGGGTTGCAGATTGGACAAAAAGACAGAATCCATACATATGCTCTCTATAAAAGACTCACTCTAAACCTAAAGATACACTCAGACTGAAAGTGAAGGGATGAAGAACCATCGTTCATGTCAATGGACACCCAAAAAAGCTAAGGCAGTGATTCTCGTATCAGACAAATAGTTATTAAACTAAAGACTGTAGTCAGAGATGCAAAAGGACACTAAATAATTCTTAAAGGGTCTATCCAACAGGAAGACCTAACAAATGTAAATATCTATGCCCCCAACATGGGAGAATCCAACTCCATGTGTCAATGGTTAATCAAAATAAAGAGACATATTGATAAGAACACATTAATTGTAGGAGATCTTAACACACCACTCTCAGCATAGACAGATATCTAAACAGAAAATCAACAAAGAAACAAGGGCATTGAATGACACACTCGACCAGATGGACCTTATAGATATATACAGAACATTCCACCCTCAAACAACAGAATACTCATTCTTCTTGAGTGCACATGGAACTTTCTCCAGAATAGACCACATACTGGGTCACATATCAGGTCTCAACTGATACCAAAAGATTGAGAATTTCCCCTGCATATTCTCAGACCAAAATGTTTTGAAACTGGAACTCAATGACAAGAAGAACTTTGGAAGGAATTCAAACATTTTGATGCTAAAGACCATCCTGCTCAAGAATGGGTCAACCAGGACATCAAATAAGAACTTAAAAAGTTTGAGAGACAAGATGGCAGGGAAGTAGGAGGAGGCGCCTTTTCAACCTCTATGCTAAAGTGAGCTGATTACCTACCAAAGAACTCCGATCACCCATGAAATCAGCCTGAGATCAGAATTATATACGTCTGGATCTCTACAGGGCCAGAAGACGCCAGTGGGCAGGTAAAGCAGAGTGGGAACGTCGGACTGATATCGGAAGATAAATAAAAGGGGGAGGGAGCCACCAGAGGTGACCCATTGGAAAATAATACCCTTAATATGAGAGTGCCCTGCATCTGGGGACCAGCATTAACTTGGAGACTGGCTGAAAGCACTCCAAAACAGCAAAGGATCACGGGGAGGAAACTGTGGGAATCGGGGTGGCTAGGGACAGGGGCTTAAGTTCCCAGACCCAGGACAGCCTACCGTTGCGCTGAGCCAGAGAGAGCGCAGTGGAGAAATGAGGTCTTGGTCCCTGAGCTGTCAGCACGCCCGAGAACGCATGGGGTCTGGCTCCTGTGAGGGGCTGGGAACCACGTCATATGGCAGAAAGCCGAGCCCTGCTACAGAGACTGAGACACACGTGCTCCTCACCCTCCCCTGAGAGAGGTGCAATGAGGCCCAGCCTGGTGCTTTCAGACCTGTGCCCCACTCTCAGAGCCTGAGACACGCGCACGACCCACAGCCTCCCCTGAGAGAGGTGCGCACAAGCCAGGCGCTCTTAGACCCAGAAAGACCAGGCACTCCCAGCCCGGGCCAACGGGAAAATCTCAGTGTGCGATTGCTGCTTGGAACCTCTCTGGCGGTCTGGAGCTGCCCAGACAGCCACCACTGCCATGGTTTGGGGTACAAGCAGAAGATCCTGCATCCCCAGGGACCGCGACTTGGAACCTGCTCTGCCAGCGGCCAAGGGGGAATTTATATGGGCTCTGCAACACCCACAGAAGAGCAGACTGAGGCTTCTCTATGAGAGGGAGGTCAGAGTGCAGTTTACTTTCCTCTAGACCTACAAAAAACATCAAAAGCAGTCAAGGCAAGAGAAAAAAAATGTGAACAAACACAAAAACGTCCAGAGAACAAAAGCCTGAAAAAACGATTTCCTCAGAGCCCACCCCCTTGAGGGGGGCAGGAGAACTTAACTCAGGAAACATCATTGACTGAAAACCCACGTGGCAGGCCCCTTCCCAGAAAACCAACCAGGAAATTAAAAAAAAAAAAAAAGATGACAAGAGAACAACCACCACTACTTCATAGGACAACATTTATTTTTAATGTTCCCACTATTCTGGTTCATTTTTTTATATAGATAATTTTTAAACCTATTTACCATCACAGCGAGCTGTCTAGTATATCAAATTCCATAATAACCTTCTAACCTGAACTTTTTGATACATACACCTGTGTCTTTCTTTTGCATTTCTATTTTTTAAATTTCTTTTTTAAAATTTTAGTTTAGTTTAGTCTAGTTTATTCCTTTTTTATTTTTATTTTCTAATATTCATATAGAGTTAAACTTCAAAGTAATCCGCTTTCCCCAATGAATACTACCCCTATACGTAAACCAATTTTTAATCCCCCCTTATCTTAGGAAAGTTGAGACCTTTAACAAAGATATCAAGATACATCCAGGAAGAATCAAAACAACCTTCTTCGCCCACACTGAGAATTTATAACCACTCTCCCAACTTTTTCTTCCACCAGTGTTTCTGTGTTTTTGTGTTTCTCCTGATAGTATATAAATCTTACACTTAGGGTTCTTTTTGACAAGGTTCTTCCTTCATTTGCTTATATATATATATATTTTTTCTCTTGTTGTATACATTTATCAGTCTTTTTGTTTGTTTGTTTTTGTTTGTATATTTCATGAATCTTACCTTGGAGCCCATTTGGGCTGAACCTGCTCTTTATCTTCCCGTTCTTTCCTGTCTCTCTCTCTCCTTTTTTTTTTCTTTTCTTTTTTCTCTCATTTGGGTGGGGAATCCTCGTTGCTCAGAAGTGTTCAAGGGTGCAACTTGACTGCACCACAGTCGATACATCCAGCTACATCTGTTCAGTCATCTCTCACCAAAATGACTAGGAGGAGGAATGCCCAACAGAAGAAAAATACAGAGGATGGGCCTTCTGCAACAGAACTAATGGCTATCAACATACACAATATGTTGGAAAGAGAATTCAGGTTAACAATTATCCAGGCAATAGCTAGGCTGGAGAAAGCCATGGATGACCAAATGGAATTGATTAGGGCTGAACTGAAAGTGACCAGAGATGATGTTCACAATGTTAGGGCAGAGCTGAAAGCTACAAGGGATGAGATTCACAATGCTTTCAATGAGTTCCAATCAAATCTAAATTCTCTCAAAGCTAGGATAACTGAGAAAGAAGATAGAATTAGTGATCTGGAGGACAAACAGATAGAGAGAAAGGATCAGGAGGAAGCCTGGAACAAACAGCTTAGAAGCCACGAAAACAGAATCAGGGAAATAAATGATGCCATGAAACGTTCCAACGTCAGAATGATTGGAATCCCTGAAGGGGAGGAGAAAGAAAGAAGTCTAGAAAATATAGTGGAACAAGACTTTCTGGAAAATTTTCCCAATCTCGTGAATGGAACCAGCGTTCATGTGCTAGAGGCTGAACGGTCTCCACCCAAGATTATAAATCCCCAAAAAACATCAAGGCACCTGATAGTCAAATTGAGGAATCATAATTGTAGATATAATCACTTGAAAGCCACTAGGACAAAAAGGCTCCTTACTTACAGGGGAAAGCCCATCAGAATAATGTCAGACCTGTCCACAGAGACCTGGCAAGCCAGAAAGGGCTGGCAAGATATATTCAGGGCACTAAATGAGAAGAACATGCAGCCAAGAATACTTTATCCAGCAAGACTGGCATTCAAAATGGATGGAGAGATAAAGAGTTTCCAAAACCGGCAAGGCTTAAAAGACTATGCAACCACCAATCCAACACTGCAGGAAATATTAAGGGGGGTTCTATAAAAGAGGAGAAATCCTAAGAATAGCATTGAACAGAAATATAGAGGCAATCTACAGAAAGAAAGACTTTAAAGCTAACAAGATGTCAATAGAAACGTACCTATCAATAATCACTCTCAATGTGAATGGCCTAAATGTGCCCATAAAAAGGCACAGGGTTGAAGATTGGCTAAAACGACAGGACCCATCCATATGTTGTCTACAAGAGACCCATTTTGAACCTAAAGATACACCCAGACTGAAAGTGAAGGGATGGAGAAGCATCTTTCATGCCAATGGGTCTCAAAAGAAGGCCGGGGTAGCGATTCTCATATCAGATAAATTAGATTTTAAATTAAGGACTGTAATCTGAGATACAGAAGGACACTACATAATTCTTAAAGGGACTATCCACCAAGATGATCTAACAATTGTAAATATCTATGTCCCCAATATGAGAGAAGCCAATTACATAAGAAAACTGTTAATCAAGATAAAGAGTCACATCGATATGAATACATTAATAGTAGGAGATCTTAACACACCTCTCTAAGAAATAGACAGATCATTGAAGCAGAAAATCAATAAAGAAACAAGAGCATTGAATGAAACACTGGACCAGATGGACCTCATAGATATATACAGAACATTCCACCCTAAAACAACAGAATAATCATTCTTCTCAAGTGCACATGGAACCTTCTCAAGAATAGACCACATACTGGGTCACAAATCAGGACTCAAGCGATACCAAAAGACTGAGATTATTCCCTGCACATTCTCAGATCACAAAGCTTTGAAACTGGAGCTCAATCACAGGGAAAAGTTCAGAAGGAACTCAAACGCCTAGAAGCTAAAGACCACCTGCCTTAAGAATGCTTGGATGAACCAGGAGATCAAAGAAGAACTGAAACAATTCGTGGAAACCAATGAGAATGAAGACACTTCAGTCCAAAACCTATGGGATACAGCAAAGGCGGTCCTAAGGGGGAAATACATAGCCATCCAAGCCTCCCTCAAAAAAATTGAAAAATCCAGAACACTCCAGCTGTCTCTACACCTTAAAGAACTAAAGAATCAACAACAAATCAAACCAATTCCACACATAAGAAGGGAAATAATCAAGATTAGAGCAGAGATCAATGAGGTAGAAACCGGAGATACTGTAGAGCATATCAATGAAACTAGAAGCTGGTTTAAAAAAAAAAATCAATTGAGATCAATAATCCATTGGCCACACTAATCCAAAAGAAAAGAGAGAAAGCTCAAATTAATAAAATTATGAATGAAAATGGAGAGATCACAACTAACACCAAGGAAGTAGAAACAATCATCACAAGTTATTATGAACAGTTATATGCCAATAAGCTAAGCAACCTTGATGAAATGGATGCATTCCTGGAAAACTATAAACTCCCAAAATTGAACCAGGATTAAATTGACAACCTGAATAGACCAATATCAAGTAAAGAGACTGAAGCAATGATCAAAAACCTCCCAAAAAACAAGAGCCCAGGACCTGATGGATTCCCTGGGGAATTCTACCAAACTTTCAAAGAAGAAATAACACCTATTCTCCTGAAGCTGTTTCAAAATATTGAAACAGAAGGAAAACTTCTAGACTCTTTCTATGAAGCCAGCATTACCCTGATCCCCAAAGCCAGGCAAAGACCCTACCAAAAAAGAGAATTTCAGTCCAATATCACTGATGAATATGGATGCTAAGATTCTCAACAAGATCCTAGCAAACAGGATCCAACAGCACATTAAAAAGATTATCCACCATGACCAGATGGGATTCATTCCTGGGTTACAAGGATGGTTCAACATTCGCAAATCAAAGTGATAGAACAAATTAATATGAGAAGAGAGAAGAATCACATGGTCTTCTCAATTGATGCAGAAAAAGCATTTGACAGAATCCAGCATCCGTTCCTGATTAAAACGCTTCAAAGTATAGGGATAGAGGGAACATTCCTGAACTTCATCAAATCTATCTATGAAAGACCCACAGCAAATATCATCCTCAATGGGAAAAAGCTTGCAGCCTTCCCGTTGAGATCAGGAACACGACAAGAATGCCCACACTCACTACTCTTGTTCAACATAGTATTAGAAGTCCTAGCAACAGAAAACAGACAACAAAGAGAAATAAAATGTATCCAAACTGGCAATGAAGAAGTCAAACTCTCTCTCTTCCCAGATGACATGATTCTTTATATCGAAAACCCAAAAGACTCCACCCCTAAACTACTAGAACTCTTACAGCAATTCAGCAACGTGGCAGGATACAAAGTCAATGTACAGAAATCAGTGGCTTTCTTATACACTCACAATGAAAATACAGAAAGGGAAATTAGAGAATCGATTCCATTTACTATAGCACCAAGAACCATAAGATACCTGGGAATAAACCTAACCAAAAAGGTAAAGGATCTGTACTGGAGGAACTACAGAACACTCATGAAAGAAATTGAAGAAGACAGAAAAAGATGGAAGACCATTCCATGCTCTTGGATCGGAAGAATAAACATTGTTAAAATGTCTATACTGCCTAGACCAATCTATACTTTTAATGCGATTCCAATCAAAATTCCACCGGTATTTTTGAAAGAGCTTGAGCAAATAATCCAAAAATTTGTATGGAATCAGAAGAGACCCCAAATCGCTAAGGAAATGTTCAAAAACAAAAATAAAACTGGGGGCATGACGTTACCTGATTTCAAGCTTTACTACAAAGCTGTGATCACCAAGACAGCATGTTACTAGCATAAAAACAGACACATAGACCAGTGGCACTGAGTAGAGGGCTCAGATATGGACCCTCAACTCTATGGTCAAATAATCTTTGACAAAACAGGAAAAAATATACAGTGGAAAAGACAGTCTCTTCAATAAATGGTGCTGGGAAAACTGGACAGCTATATGTAGAAGAATGAAACTCGATCATTCTCTTACACTGTACACAAAGATAAACTCAAAATGGATAAAAGACCTCAACGTGAGACAGGAATCCATCAGAATCCTAGAGGAGAACATAAGCAGTAATCTCTTTGATATCAGCCACAGCAACTTCTTTAAAGATATGTCTCCAAAGGCAAAGGAAACAAAAGCGAAAATAAAATTTTGGGACTTCATCAACATCCGAAGCTTCTGCACAGCAAAGGAAACAGTCAAGAAAACAAAGAGGCAACCCACGGAATGGGAAAAGATATTTGCAAATGACAGTACAGACAAAAGGTTGATATCCAGGATCTATAAAGAACTCCTCAAACTCAACACACACAAAACAGATAATCATATCAAAAAATGGGCAGAAGATATGAACAGACACTTCTCCAATGAAGACATACAAATGGCTATCAGACACATGAAAAAATGTTCATCATCACTAGCCATCAGGGAGATTCAAATTAAAACCACATTGAGATATCACATTACACCAGTTAGAATGGCCAAAATTAGCAAGACAGTAAACAACGTGTGTTGGAGAGGATGTGGAGATAGAGGAACCCTCTTACACTGTTCGTGGGAATGCAAGTTGGTGCAGCCACTTTGAAGAATAGTGTGGAGATTCCTTAAGAAATTACAAGTAGAGCTTCCCTATGACCCTGCAATTGCACTACTGGGTGTTTACCCCGAAATACAGATGTAGTGAAAAGAAGGGCCATCTGTATGCCAATGTTTATAGCAGCAATGGCCACGGTCGCCAAACTGTGGAAAGAACCAAGATGCCCTTCAACGGACGAATGGATAAGGAAAATGTGGTCCATATACACTATGGATTATTATGCCTGCATCAGAAAGGATGAATACCCAACTTTTGTAGCAACATGGACGTTACTGGAAGAGATTATGCTGAGTGAAATAAGTCAAGCAGAGAGAGTCAATTATCATATGGTTTCACTTATTTGTTGGAGCATAACAAATAGCATGGAGGACAAGTGGTGTTAGAGAGGAGAAAGGAGTTGGGGGAAATTAAAAGGGGAGGTGAAGCATGAGAGACTATGGACTCTGAAAAACAATTTGAGGGTTTTGAAGTGGTGGGGGGGGTGGGAAGTTGGGGGAACCAGGTGATGGGTATTTGAGAGGGCACGGATTGCATGGGGCACTGGGTGTGGAGCAAAAACAATGAGACCTGTTATGCTGAATATAAATTAAAAAAATATTTTGTTTATTTATTTGACAGAGAGAGACACAGTGAGAGAGGGACCACAAGCAGGGGGCGGTGGAGAGGTTGAAGCAGGCTTCCCGCCAGGCCGGGGGCCTGATGCAGGGCTCTATCCCAGGACCCTGGAATCGTGGCTTGAGCCAAAGGCAGATGCCTAACGACTGAGCCACCCAGGTGCCTCTCAAATATGTTTTCAGTTGCTGCTACACTGCATAGAGCAATGCAGTTGTGAAACCAAATTTCTTTTATTCTACATATATTGACTTAGTGATGAAAAAGTGTAGGAATTTTGTTTCTGAAACACTAGTTTCCCTCCTGGTGCCAATTTCGATGCCATTCCATCTGAAACCACCAAATTTTGAAGTGGCAAGTACATTAAAATGCAATCCAGTATGTCAGAGTTGTACACACATGGATACTCACTGCAGTGCTATGTAGGTTCCTGCCCTATAATTCTTTCTCTTAGATTCTGTTTTGCATGATTCCCATTTTTAAAAGCACAGTGCATTTTTAAAATTAACAGATAATGTATTACTAGTTTCAGAAGTAGAGTTCTGTGATTCTGTGTAAAATTTGCAAATTTTACAATATTAAGTGATCCTGTGAACACATGGCAAGAACTCCTTGTAGGTCCTTCAGCAGAACAGGTGCCAGTGAGGGGCACTAATGGCCCATGCTTTGTTTACTTTGCAGCAAATTCTTCTCTGCAAGGCAATAAAATGTACAAGAGAGAGTGTTTGCTATGTCCAAGGCTGCCAAGAAGTGAAATAAGATGAGGACTTCAATTATCTCCATTTCTACTTCAGTCTGTATTTTCTAATTGAGTGAGTTCTACTTTCCAGCTTATCTCTTAACTCATGCAAAAGACCCTGCGGGCAAAGCACTAGTAGAACTAAATCTACTGCCTCAAGAATGGGGACTACCATAGGCACCTCAGTGGCTCAGTTGGTTGGGCGTCTGCCTTCGGCTCGGGTCGTGACCTCAGGGTGCTGGGATTTAGCCCCGAGTTGGAGTCCCCGCTCAGTGGGGAGCCTGCTTCTCCCTCTGTGATCTTTCTGGCTCTCACTCTCTTTCAAATAAATAAATAAAATCTTAAAAAAAAAAAAGAATAGAGACTACCCTTAGCCAGCAAGCCCCTGCCCCCCTGTGACTGACCCCAAGACGATGATTGACCTAACGTTCACTGCCCATCTGCAGGAACCCACTGACCTTTGTTCCATGTTTTCCTTATATAAATCTAGAATTTCGAGACATTAGTCCTCTGTCTTCCCAGTGTTGGTTTCACTGAAATAAATCCCTTTCTTGTATAACAACCAAAAAAAAAAAAAAAAAAAAAAAAAAGACAAAAAAAGTACTTAAAAAGTTCATGGAAACCAATGAGAATGAAGACACATTGTTCCAAAACCTATGGGATACAAAGAAGGTGGTCCTAAGGAGGAAAAATATAGCCATCCAAGCCTCACTTAAAAAAAATTGAAAAATCCTGAATACAGAAACTCTCTTTATATTTTCTCTATGTGTGTGTGTGTGTGTGTGTGTGTATGTATATGTATAAACATATCTTTATATGTTCTGTATATATCTATGAGGTCCATCTGGTCCAGTGTGTCATTCAAAGCCCTTTTTTCTTTGTTGATTTTCTGCTGAGATGATCTGTCTATTGCTGAGAGTGGCATGTTAATATCCCATACAATTAACGTGTTCTTATCAATATGTCTCTTTATTTTGATTAACAATTGACTTATGTAGTTGGCTACTACCATGTTGGGAGCAGAGATATTTAAAATTGTTAGAACTTCTTGTTGGATATACCCTTTAAGAATCATGTAGTGCACTCCTCTATCTCTGCCTACAGTCTTTAGCTTATTCTGAGCTATGCCAGCTTTCTTTTTATGTCTGTTGACATATAAGATGGTTCTGTATCGCTTCACGTTCAGACTCGATGTATCTTTAGGTTCAAAATGAGTCAGTTGTATGCAGCATATGGATGGATCCTGCCTTTTTGTCCAATCTGCATTCCTCTGCCATTTTATGGGCACATTTTGGCCATTTACATTGAGAGTGATTATTGATCGGTATGTTCTTATTGTCATTATGTTGTCTGTGAGGTCTTTGTTGCAATAGATTTTCTCTGTAAGTTTCTGCTCTGTATCACTCTTGTTGTCTTTCTCTTTTATAACCCCCCCTTTAATATTTCTTATAGGGACAGCTTGATGGGCACATATTCTGTTAGTCTTTGCTTGTCTTGGAAGCTCTTTATCTCTCCAGCAATTCTAAGTGACAGCCTTGCCAGATAAAGTATTCGTGGCTGCATGTTCTTCTCATTTGGTGTCCTGAATATGTCTTGCCAGCCTTTTCTGGATTGCCAGGTTTCTGTGAACAGGTCTGACCTTATTCTGATGTTCCTCTCTCTGTATGTTAGGAATCTCTTCTCCCTAGCTGCTCTTAGACAAATTTTCTCTAGTTTCACATTTTGTGAGTTTCACAATCACATGCCAGTAGGCCTATCTACCCTCGTTGATCTTGCAGGGTGCCCTCTCTACTTTTAGGACATGAACACTTATTTCATTCCCCAGATTAGGGAAATTCTCATCTAGGATTTGCTCAACTATATCTTCTAGTCCTCTATCTCCACCTCCTCAGGGATCCCAGTAATTCTGACATTGGAATGTTTCATGGCATCATTTACTTCTCTAATTCTGTTTTCTTGGCTTCTAAGATGTTTTTTCCCAGGCCTCCCCCTGATCCTTCTTTTCTATCAGTTTGTATTCTTGATCACTAATTCAAACTTCTGCCTCATTTACCCTAGCTTTTAGAGTATCTAGTTTAGATTAGATTTCATTGTTTTGCCAGATCAGCTCTCACTTCTGCCCTTGGAGAATCTATGTTGTTATTAATGGTTTTCTCCAGTCTAGACATTGTTTGCATAACTGTTACCCTGAATTCTATTTCCAACATCTTGCTTATGTCCATATCAATTAGTTCAGTGGCAGAGATCAAAGTCTCTGAAGTTTTCCTCCATTGGGGGTTCCTCCTCGTAGTCAGTCTGGTGAGAGGTGGTTGAGTGGATGTATAGCTGAAAATATTAACCATGATCCAGCAAGGTGCACCCTGGAAAGTTTTGAAGCAATACCAAATCATTGCCAAAAAGAAAAAAAAAGCCATAAGTAGCCCCAAGAGTAAGATTTATAAAGTATAAAAAGAAAAATGGACAAACAGAAGGACTGACAAAAGAAAAAAATAAGAAAAGTCCAGCCAACATGAACCCCAGCAGTAAGATGTATAAAGTACAAAAACAGAAACAAAGAAACATAAAGTCTGTCAAGAGAAAAAGAAAAAAATAATAAAAACACAAAATAAAAAGGGAGGGGTGATGGGAAGTTTGTTACAATCCTTCAATGTGGGCGAGGAAGGTTATTTCAATTCTTCCTGGGTGTATATTGTTATCTTTGTTAGAGGACTCAACTTGCCAGAGATACATGAAAATTAAAAATGATTATATATATATATATATATATATATATATATATATATATATACATACATGAGAGAGAGAAAGAGGTAATATTGAATAGGGGTAAAAGACTACATTGAAAAAAATATATATGTATGAAAAATTTCAAGTTAAAAAGTTACTATGGAATATGTTGTATTAAACATCTAGTTGAAATGGTAAGTAGGTAAAAATAAAAAGAGCAAGAATCATGAGAATTTTTTGAAAAAGAAGGAAGAGTTGTATTTAAGAAATATGCAGGCTATGAGGCTATACCAAGAATTTAATATATTGTTTTCCCTTGGTGTTGGGATTTTAAAATTTTATGGGGACCCTACAGTTGTTTTACTCTTGTTCTTTCAGATTGTCTTTGGGAGGAGGGCCCTACCACATTGTTTTTCAGTCAATCCTGCTTGGGTAAAGTTGCCCTGCCACCATCAAGGGGTTGGGCATCATGGAAAACAAGTTTTTGGACTTTTGTTCTTTGGAGGGTCTTGTTCTATGGTGATTTCTCGTGTCTTTTCAGAGGGTCAGAGCAAAGTAAACTATCTATACCTAGACCTCTGCCTCAGAGAGAAGCCACAGTCTGATCCTATCTGAATGTTCCAGAACACACAGACTCCCCCTCTGCAGATTCCATTGAACAATGCAGCCTCCCACAAATGGTGCACACCTGCGGCCACCATCTCAGTCATGGCCTGAGGTCCCCACTTGTCTCTATAGTCCTGTGCCACTAAAACCTAGAGCGATACTGGTGCAGGTGAGCCCAGTGCCAGTGGCTGCTGTTCCTGGGACTGGGGGCCCAAGTGTGTGGTGGGTCCTCTCAGCCACGTGGGAGGTGGCAGTGCCCGTGGTATTGGTGGTAGCTGTCTGCCCCAGATATCACCAACTCAATCCCATGCCAGGTGCCTGGTAGCACTGTAGGAAGCAGAGGCAACTGTGGTGGCCATGGCAGCCACCAGCCTTGGGACTGCTGACTCGAGCCCATGCTGAGCCCTCTCAGGTATGGGCAGCAGCTCTGGTCATCCTGGGACTGTGGACTTAGTTCTGCATGCTTGCGGCTGCCCTGTCCCAGCAATTGTCCCTTAATTCCCTTTGTTCTGTTTGAGTGCTGTTATCAGTCCCTTGCGGTTGAACAGCCATGAGTCCCCAAGCTATTGTGGGTCCCCAAGCACAGGGAACTTTTGCATTGGGGTATTAGTTTTCAATGACTCACTTCTAGTGGCTCCCTCCACCTTCTGTTTATCCTCCAATATTTGTCTGCACACTCCCATCTCCTCTAAACCTCTCCACTGAAGAACCTCTGCCCTTGTAGAGATCCAGAAGTGTATGATCTTACATCTCAGTAAGTGTATGATCTTACATTTCATGGCTGTTCAGAGTGCTCTGGTAGATATTTAGCTCAATTCATAGGGTTTCCTACACCCCTCCCATCTTGCCAGAAAGTCCCTTTTTTTCTTTTTCCTTTCTGGTTGCTGCGCCTAGGACTTCCAGTAGTATATTCAATAAAAGTGATGAGAGTAGATATCCTGACCTTAGAAGGAAAGCTCTCAGTTTTTCACCATTCAGTATGATATTAGCTGTGGGTTTTTCATATAACTCCTTTATTATATTGAGGTAAATTCACTCTAAACACACTTTGTAGTGAGTTTTTAATCATGAATGGATGTTGAATTTTGTCAAATGTTATTGCTGAACCTATTGAGATAACCGTGTGATTTTTAACCTTCATTTTGTTTATGTAGTGTATGACATTGACTGATTTGCAAGTATTATGCCACCCTTGCATCCTGGGACGGGATCCCACCTCATCTTTGCAAATGATCTTTTTACTGTAATGTATGTGATTTGCTAATATATTGTTGAAGTTATTTGCATCTATTTTTGTCAGGTATATTGCCCTATAGTATCTTTTTGTGTGGTGTGTGTCTGGTTTCAGTATTAGGGTAATGTTGGCCTCATAGGATGAATTTTGATGTCCTTTTTTATAAGTTTTTGGAATGGTGTAAGGAGTATCGGTATTAAGTCTTCTTTAAGTGACTGGTAGAATTCACCTGTGAATCCTTCTGGTCCCAAGGGCTTTTTTGTTTTTGCGTTGTTGTTGCTGTTTTTTTTTTTTTTTTAATTTCTTGATTACTGATTCAATTACTTTACTTGTAATTAGTCGGTTCAGATTATCTATTTCATTCTTGTTCAGGTAAGAAAATTCTTCAGTTGTCCATTTTGTTAGCATTTTATTTTTTATTGTATTGTCTTATAATAGTTTATATTTCTTTGTCATCATTGTTATTTCTTCTATCTAATTTCTGATTTTATTTATTTTGGTCCTTTTTCTTCTTTTTATTGGTGAGTCTGTCTAAGGGTTTATTTCTGTTTTCATTGTTCTTGATTTCATAGATTTTCTCTATTTTTTTTGTCTCTACATCATTTATTTCTGCTCTGATCTTTACTATTTCCTTTTCTGTAGTAACTTTGGGTTTTGTTTGTTCTTTTTCTAGCTCTTTTAGGTGGAAGTTTAGATTGTTTATTTGAACTTTGTCTTGTTTATTGAGGTAGGCCCATATTGCTGTATACTTCCATTTTAGAACTTCCTTGGCTCTGACCCAAACATTTGCACCATTGTTCTGTCAATTTCATTTGTTGCTATTTATTTTTATATCAATAAACATTTTATATCAATTGGTTGATCAGTATGTTGTTTAGCTTTATGTGTTTGTTTTATACCAGAATGTTTCTATACCAGAAAATAGAAAAATCTGATGCTTCTATATGAGAAAAGATGCATGGTATGCTTTTAATTTTCTTAAATTTACTGAGACTTGTTTTATTGCCATATATGTGATCTCTTTTAGAGAAATGTTTTATGTGCACTTGAGAAGAATGTATATTCTCTTGTTTGGTGATGGAATGTTTTGTATATAGGTCTTATGGCTATCTGATCCAATATGTCCTTCAAAGACATTGTTTCCTTATGATTTTCTATTTGTATGATTTATTCATTGATGTAATTAGAGTGTAAAAGTCCCCTATTATTATTTTGTTATCTTTAGTTTCTCTCCTTATGTCTGTTAATATTTCCTGTATGTATTTAGTGTTACAGTGTTGCATGTATAGATAATTATAATTGTTATATACTCTTGTTGGATTGATTCTTTTATCATTAATTTGTCTCTTGGTACAATTTTTGTTTTTTAAATCTATTTTGTCTGTTATAAGAATTGCTACTTGAGTTTTTTGTTTGTTTGTTTTGCTTCCATTTGCATGGTGTAAGTTTTTTTGTGTCTCTTTCAATCTGTACACATTGTTAGGTCTGACATGAGTTTCTTGTAAACAACAAACAGACTGGTGTTATTTTGTATTTTTGTTTGTTTTTATTCATTCCCACACTATATGTCTTCTGATTGGGGAATTTAGGTCATTTACATTTAAAGTAATTATTGATATATATGTAATTATGCTCATAAAAAGTATCTTTCCTGGTTGTTTTTTTTGGTAGTTCTTCTCTGTTCCATTACCCTTCTTTTTCTCTGTTTATGACTGATGAATATTGATTATTCTCTAGTTATTTTTATGATTAATGAATATTTAAAGTGTTCTTTAAAAATGCAATTAGCCAAGATATAATACATCATTAGTTTCTGATATAACATTCAATGATTCTTTAATTGACTATACCACCCATGCTTGTCATATAATATGCCATCATTTAAAAAAATGCCATTGTTAATTCCCATCACCCAGTTACCCCATCCCCCACCCACCTCCCTTTCGGCAACCCTCAGTTTGTTTCCCTGAGTCAAGAATCTCGAATGCTTTGTCTCCCTCAATGACTTCTTCCATTCAGTTTTACCTCCCTTCCACTATGGTCCTCTGCACCTCTTCCTTTTGCTCCATGTATGAGTGAAACCATATGAAAAATGTGTTTCTTTGGTTGACTTATTTCACTTAGCATTATATCCTCCAGTTCCATCTATGTTGATGCAAATGGTAGGTATTCATCATTTCTGATAGCTGAGTTATATTCCATTGTATATATGAACCACATCTTCTTTATCCTTTCATCTGTTGAAGGACATATCATCTCCTTCCACAGTTTGGCTATTGTGGACATTCCTGTGATGAACATTGGGGTGCAGATGTCCCTTTGTTTCACTATATCTGTATCTTTGGGGTAAATCTCCAGTAGTATAATTGCTGGGTCAAAAGGTGGACCTACTGTGGAAAGAACCAAGATGCCCTTCAATGGATGAATGGATAAGGAAGATGTGGTCCATATACACTATGGAGTATTATGTCTCCATCAGAAAGGATGAATACCCAACTTTTGTAGCAACATGGACGGGACTGGAAGAGATTATGCTGAGTGAAATAAGTCAAGCAGAGAGAGTCAAGTATCATATGGTTTCACTTATTTGTAGAGCATAACAAATAGCATGGAGGACAAGGGGAGATGGAGAGGAGAAGGGAGTTGGGGGAAATTGGAAGGGGAGGTGAACCATGAGAGACTATGGACTCTGAAAAACAATCTGAGGGTTTTGAAGGGGCGGGGGTTGGGAGGTTGGGGGATCCAGGTGGTGGGTATTGTAGAGGGCACGGATTGCATGGAGCACTGGGTGTGTGCAAAAATAATGAATACTGTTACGCTGAAAAAATAAAAAAAAAATTTAAAAAAGGTGGACCTATTTTTAACTTCTTGAGGAATCTTCATACTGTTTTCCAGAGTGGCTATATGAGCTTGCATTCCTACCAACAGTGTAAGAGGGTTCCTCTTTCTCTGAAATCTTGCCAAAATTTTTGTTTCCTGTCTTATTAATTTTAATAATAATGCCTGGTGTGAGTTGGTATTTCATTGTGGTTGTGATTTGTATTTCCCTAATAGCAAGTGATATAGAGCATTTTTTCATATGTTTGCTGGCCATTTGTGTGTATTCTTAGGAGAAGTGTCTTTTGATGCCTTCTCCCAATTTCTTGACTGGATTCTTTTATTTATTTTTTTTGAGGGAGTGTTGAAGTTGAGAGGTTCTTTATAGATTTTGGATACTAGCCCTTTATCTGTAATGCCATTTACAAATATATTTTCTCATTCCATAAGTTGCCTTTTATTTTTGTTGATTGTTTCCTTTTCTGCACAGAAGCTTTTTTATCTTGGGGACATCCTAATAGTTCCATTTTGCTTTTGTTTCCTTTGTCTTTAGAGACAGGTTTTGCAAAAACTTGCTTTGTCCAAAGTCAAACAGTTGTCTGCATTTGTTCTCTGGGATTCTGAGGGACTCCGGTTTTACATTGAGGTCTTTATTTATTTTGAGTTTATCTTTGTGTATGGTGTAAGAGAATGGTCCAGTTTCATTCTTCTGCATATGGCTGTCCAATTTTCCAAACATCGTTTGTTGAAGACACCATCTTCATTCCCATTGGATCTTCTTTCCTGCTTTGTCAAAGATTAGTTAACCACAAGTGTGAGGGTCTATTTCTGCGCTCTCTATTCTGTTCCACTGATTTATGTGTCTGCTTTTGTGCCAGGACCATGCAGTCTTTTTTTTAATAGGGTTTTTTGAAGGTTTTATTTATTTGACAGAGAGAGAGAGACAGTGAGAAGGTAACACAAGCAAGGGGAGTGGGAGAGGGAGAATCAGGTTTCCTGTGAGCTGGGAGCTCGATGCAGGGCTCAAAACCAGGACCCTAGGATCATGAACTGAGCTGAAGGCAGACAGTTAATAACTGAGCCACCCAGGCACCTCCAGAACCATGCAGTCTTAATGATCACAGCACTGTAATTAATTTGAAGTCAGGCATCGTGATGTCCCCACTTTGTTTTTCTTTTTCAACATTCCCTTGGCGATTTGTGGTCTTTTCTGATTCCATACAAATTTTAGGATTGTTTATTCCAGGGCTGTGAAACATGTCAACAATATTTTCATAGAGATTGCATTGAATGTGTAGCTTGCTCTGCACAGCATAGGTATTTTCACAGGGTTTATTCTTCAAATCCATGAGGATGGAATGTTTTTCCAACTTTTTGTGTATTCCTCCATTTCTTTCATTAGAGTTCTCTAGTTTTTAAGAGTACAGATTTTTAACCTCTTTTGTTAGTTTTTTTCCCTAGGTATCTTATGTTTTTTTGGTACTACTCTAAATGGAACCAAGTACTTAATTTCTCTTTCTTAAGTCACATTGGTAGTGTATAGAAATGCAACTGATTTCTGTGCATTGATTTTGTATCCTGCCACACTGCTCTATTGCTATACAAGTGCTAGTAATCTGGGGGTGGAAATTCTTGGGTTTTCCACATAAAGTATTGTGTAAACTGTGAAGAGAGGGAGTGTGACTTCTTCTTTGCCAATTTGAATGTCTATTTCTTTTTGTTGTCTGATTGTTGAGGCTAGGACTTCCAGTACTATGTTGAACAATAATGGTGAAAGTGGGCATCCTTGTCTTCTTCCTGAACTTAAGGGAAAAGCTCTTGGTTCTCCCCCAATAACAATGATATTTGCTGTGGGCTTTTCATAGATGGTTTTTTATAATATTGAGTTATAATCACTCTATTTGTGTACTTCAAAGAGTTTTAATCAGCAAAAGATGCTTTATTTTGTCAGATACTTTTTCTGCAACAATTGAGAGGATCATTTGTTTCTTATATTTTCTTTTATTCATGTGCTCTAGCATGTTGATTGATTTGTGAATGTTGTACGACCCTTGCAACACAGGAATAAATCCCAGTTCCTCATGATGAATAATAAATTTAATGTAATTTTAGATCCTATTGGCTAGGAACTTGTTGAGTATTTTGGCTTCCATATTCATCAGGGATATTGGTCTGCAATTCTACTTTTTGGTGGTGTCCTTGCCTGGCTTTGGAATCAGGGCAATGCTGGCCTAATAGAATGAGTTTGGAATAAATACCACCTGGTTGTGGTGAATAATCCTTTTAATGTAGTGTTGGGTCCTATTGGCTAGAAACTTGTTGATTATTTTGGCATCCATATTCATCAGGGATATTGGTCTGTAATTCACCTTTTTGATTCTATCTTTGTCTTGTTTTAGGATGAAGGTTTTAGAAAAAATTTGGAAGTTTTCCGTCTATTTTTATTTCTATTTTTTTGAAATAGCTTTAGTAGAATAGGTATGATACCTTCTTTAAATGTTTGGTAGACGTCCCCTGGAAAGCCATCTGGCCTTGGATTCTTGCTTTCTGGGATGTTTTTGAATTCTTCTTCAATTTCCTAACTGGTTATTGGTCTATTCAGATTGTCTATTTCTTCCTGTTTTAAGTTTGGTAGATTATAATATTCCAGGAATGCATCCACTTCTCCTAGATTGCTTAATTTTTTGGCATATAGTTGCTGGTCACAATTTCTGATAATTGATCTAATTTCCTTGGTGTTAATCATGATCTCTACCCTTTCATTCATAATTTTTAAAATTTTTTTTTAAATTTTAATTTTTATAAACATATAATATATTTTTAGGCCCAGGGGTACAGGTCTGTGAATCACCAGGTTTACACACTTCACAGCACTCACCATAGCACATACCCTCCCCAATGTCCATAACCCCAGCCCCCCTCTCCCAATCCCCCTCCCCCCATCAACCCTCAGTTTGTTTTGTGAGATTAAGAGTCACTTATGTTTTGTCTCCCTCCCAATCACATCTTGTTTCATTTACTCTTCTCCTACCCCCTTAACCCCCCATGTTGCATCTCCTCTCCCTCATATCAGGGATATTATATGATAGTTGTCTTTCTTCAATTGACTTATTTCGCTAAGCATGATACCCTCTAGTTCCATCCATGTCATCACAAATGGCAAGATTTCATTTCTTTTGATGGCTGCATAGAATTCCATTGAGTATATATACCACGTCTTCTTTATAAATTCATCTGTTGATGGACATCTAGGTTCTTTCCATAGTTTGGCTATTGTAGACATTGCTGCTATAAACATTCGGGTGCACGTGCCCCTTCAGATCACTACGTTTGTATCTTTAGGGTAAATACCCAGCAGTGCAATTGCTGGGTCATAGGGTAGTTCTATTTTCAACACTTTGAGGAACCTCCATGCTGTTTTCCAGAGTGGTTGCACCAGCTTGCATTCCCACCAACAGTGTAGGAGGGTTCCCTTTTCTCCGCATCCTCGCCAGCATCTGTCATTTCCTGACTTGTTAATTTTAGTCATTCTGACTGGTGTGAGGTGATATCTCATTGTGGTTTTGATTTTTGTTTCCCTGATGCCGAGTGATATGGAGCACTTTATCATGTGTCTGTTGGCCATCCGGATGTCTTCTTTGCAGAAATGTCTGTTCATGTCTTCTGCCCATTTCTTGATTAGATTATTTGTTCTTTGGGTGTTGAGTTTGTTAAGTTCTTTATAGATTTTGGACATTAGGCTTTTATCTGATATGTCGTTTGCAAATATCTTCTCCCATTCTGTCAGTTGTCTTTTGGTTTTGTTAACTGTTTCTTTTGCTGTGCAAAAGCTTTTGATCTTGATAAAATCCCAATAGTTCATTTTTGCCCTTGCTTCCCTTGCCTTTGGCGATGTTCCTAGGAAGATGTTGCTGCAGCTGAGGTCGAAGAGGTTGCTGCCTGTGTTCTCCTCAGGGATTTTGGTGGATTCTTTTCTCACATTGAGGTCCTTCATCCATTTTGAGTCTATTTTCATGTGTGGTGTGAGAAAATGGTCCAATTTCATTTTTCTGTATGTGGTTGTCCAATTTTCCCAACACCATTTATTGAAGAGGCTGTCTTTTTTCCATTGGACATTCTTTCCTGCTTTGTCACAGATTAGTTGACCATAGAGTTGAGGGTCTATTTCTGGGCTCTCTATTCTGTTCCATTGATCTGTGTGTCTGTTTTTGTGCCAGTACCATGCTGTCTTGATGATGACAGCTTTGTAATAGAGCTTGAAGTCCGGAATTGTGATAACACCAACTTTGGCTTTCTTTTTCAATATTCCTTTGGCTATTCGAGGTCTTTTCTGGTTCCACATAAATTTTAGGATTATTTGTTCCATTTCTTTGAAAAAAAATGGATGGTATTTTGATCGGAATTGCATTAAATGTGTAGATTGCTTTAGGTAGCATAGACATTTTCACAATATTTATTCTTCCAATCCATGAGCATGGAACATTTTTCCATTTCTTTGTGTCTTCCTCAATTTCTTTCATGAGTACTTTATAGTTTTCTGAGTATAGATTCATAGCCTCTTTGGTTAGGCTTATTCCTAGGTATCTTATAGTTCTGGGTGCAATTGAAAATGGGATTGACTCCTTAATTTCTCTTTCTTCTGTCCTGTTGTTGGTGTAGAGAAATGCAACTGATTTCTGTGCATTGATTTTATATCCTGACACGTTACTAAATTCCTGTACAAGTTCTAGCAGTTTTGGAGTAGAGTCTTTTGGGTTTTCCACATAGAGTATCATATCCTCGGCAAAGAGTGATAGTTTGACTTCTTCTTTGCCGATTTGGATGCCTTTAATTTCCTTTTGATGTCTGATTGCTGAGGCTAGGACTTCTAGTACTATGTTGAATAGCAGTGGTGATAATGGACATCCCTGCCGTGTTCCTGACCTTAGCGGAAAAGCTTTCAGTTTTTCTCCATAGAGAATAATATTTGCGGTGAGTTTTTCATAGATGGCTTTGATAATATTGAGGTATGTGCCCTCTTTCCCTATACTTTGAAGAGTTTTGATCAGGAAGGGATGCTGTACTTTGCCAAATGCTTTTTCAGCATTTATTGAGAGTATTATATGGTTCTTGTTCTTTCTTTTATTAATGTGTTGTACCACATTGATTGATTTGCAGATGTTGAACCAACCTTGCAGCCCTGGAATAAATCCCACTTGGTCTTGGTGAATAATCCTTTTAATGTACTGTTGAATCCTATTGGCTAGTATTTTGGTGAGAATTTTTACATTTGTGTTCATAAAGGATATTGTTCCGTAGTTCTCTTTTTTGATGGGATCTTTGTCTGGTTTGGGGATCAAGGAGATGCTGCCCTCATAAAATGAGTTTGGAAGTTTTCCTTCCATTTCTATTTTTTGGAACAGTTTCAGGAGAATAGGCATTAGTTCTTTAAATGTTTGGTAGAATTCTCCTGGGAAGCCGTCTGGTCCTGAGCTTTTGTTTGTTTGGAGATTTTTGATGACTGTTTCAATCTCCTTACTGGTTATGGGTCTGTTCAGGCTTTCTATTTCTTCCTGGTTCAGTTGTGGTAGTTTATATGTCTCTAGGAATGAATCCATTTCTTCCAGATTGTCAAATTTGTTGGCATAGAGCTGCTCATAGTATGTTCTTATAAGTGTCTGTATTTCTTTGGTGTTAGGTGTGATCTCTCCTCTTTCATTCATGATTTTATTTATTTGGGTCCTTTCTCTTTCCCTTTTGATGAGTCTGGCCAGGGGTTTATCAATCTTATTAATTCTTTCAAAGAATTCAAAGAATTCTTTCATCCTAGTTTCGTTGATTTGTTCTATTGTTTTTGTTTTTGTTTTTTTTTTTTTGGTTTCTATTTCATTGATTTCTGCTCTGATCTTTATGAATTCTCTTCTCCTGCTGGGTTTAGGGTTTCTTTCTTGTCCTTTCTCCAGCTCCTTTAGGTGTAGGGTTAGGTTGTGTACCTGAGGGCTTTCTTGTTTCTTGAGAAAGGCTTGTACCACTATATATTTTCCTCTCAGGACTGCCTTTGTTGTGTCCCACAGATTTTGAACCATTGTGTTTTCATTATCATTTGTTTCCATGAATTTTTTCAATTCTTCTTTACTTTCCTGGTTGACCCATTCATTCTTTAGAAGGATGCTGTTTAGTCTCCCTGTATTTGGGTTCTTTCCAAATTTCCTCTTGTGATTGAGTTCTAGCTTCAGAGCATTGTGGTCTGAAAATATGCAGGGAATGATCCCAATCTTTTGATACCAGTTGAGACCTGATTTAGGACCAAGGATGTGATCTCTTCTGAAGAATGTTCCACGTGCACTAGAGAAGAATGTGCATTCTGCTACTTTGTGATGAAATGATCTGAATATATCTGTGATGTCCATCTGGTCCAGTGTGTCATTTAAGGCCTTTATTTCCTTGTTGATCTTTTGCTTGGATGATCTGTCCATTTCAGTGAGGGGAGTGTTAAAGTCCCCTACTATTATTGTATTATTGCTGATGTGTTTCTTTGATTTTGTTATTAATTGGTTTATATAGTTGGCTGCTCCCACGTTAGGGACATAGATATTTAAAATTGTTAGAACTTCTTGCTGGACAGATCCTTTGAGTATGATATAGTGTCCTTCCTCATCTCTTATTATAGTCTTTGGCTTAAAATCTAATTGATCTGATATAAGGATTGCCACTCCTGCTTTCTTCTGATGTCCATTCGCATGGTAAATTCTTTTCCACCCCCTCACTTTAAATCTGGAGGTGTCTTCGGTTCTAAAATGAGTTTCTTGTAGGCAACATATAGATGGGTTTTGTTTTTTTATCCATTCTGATACCCTGTGTCTTTTGATTGGGGCATTTAGCTCATTAACGTTCAGGGTAACTATTGAGAGATATGAATTTAGTGCCATTGCATTGCCTGTAAGGTGACTGTTACTGTATATTGTCTTTGATCCTTTCTGATCTACTACTTTTAGGGTCTCTCTTTGCTTAGAGGACCCCTTTCAATATTTCCTGTAGAGCTGGTTTGGTGTTTGCAAATTCTTTCAGTTTTTGTTTGTCCTGGAAGCTTTTAATCTCTCCTTCTATTTTCAATGATAGCCTAGCTGGGTATAGTATTCTTGGCTGCATGTTTTTCTCGTTTAGTGCTCTGAATGTATCATGCCACCTCTTTCTGGCCTGCCAGGTCTCTGTGGATAAGTCTGCTGCCAATCTAATATTTTTACCATTGTATGTTACAGACTTCTTTTCCCGGGCTGCTTTCAGGGTTTTCTCTTTGTCACTAAGACTTGTAAATTTTACTATTAGGCGACGGGGTGTGGACCTATTCTTATTGATTTTGAGGGGGGTTCTCTGAACCTCCTGGATTTTGATGCTTGTTCCCTTTGCTGTATTGGGGAAATTCTCTCCAATAATTCTCTCCAATATACCTTCTACCCCCCTCTCTCTTTCTTCTTCTTCTGGAATCCTAATTATTCTAATGTTGTTTCGTCTTATGGTGTCACTTATCTCTCGAATTCTGCCTTCGTGGTCCAGTAGCTGTTTGTCCCTCTTTTGCTCAGCTTCCTTATTCTCTGTCATTTGGTCTTCTATATCGCTAATTCTTTCTTCTGCTTCATTTATCTTAGCAGTGAGAGCCTCCATTTTTTATTGCACCTCATTAATAGCTTTTTTTATTTCAACTTGATTAGATTTTAGTTCTTTTATTTCTCCAGAAAGGGCTTTTATATCTCCCGAGAGGGTTTCTCTAATATCTTCCATGCCTTTTTTGAGCTAGGCTAGAACCTTGAGAATCGTCATTCTGAACTCTAGATGTGACATATTACCAATGTCTCTATTGATCAGGTCCCTAACCTTCGGTATTGCCTCTTGGTTTTTGTTTTTTTTTTGTGGTGAATTTTTCAGTCTTGTCATTTTGTCCAGATAAGAGTATATGAAGGAGCAACTAAAATACTAAAAGTGTGGCAAAGACCCCAGGAAAATATGCTTTAACCAAATCAGAAGAGATCCCAAATTGTGAGGGCGGAGAAAGGGGATAAAAAGAGGTTCAGAAGGAAAAAAAAAAGAAAAAAGAAAAAAGAAACAATTAAAAAAAGAAAACGAATAAAGAAAAAACATAAAAAAGAAAAAATATATATATATATATATTAGATAAACTAGTTAAAATCATTAAAAAAAAGAAAAGGGTAAAAATTAAAAAAAAATTAGCAGAAGAAGAGAGAAAAAAAATTGAAAAAGAAAAAAAAATTAAGTTAACTGCAAGACTAAAGAATCATGGAGAGAAAGCCATGAGTTCCATGCTTTGCTTTCTCCTCCTCTGGAATTCCGCCGCTCTCCTTGGTATTGAAACTGCACTCCTTGGTAGGTGAACTTGGTCCTGGCTGGATTGCTTGTTGATCTTCTGGGGGAGGGGCCTGTTGTGGTGATTCTCAATGTCTTTGCCCCAGGTAGAATTGCATCGCCCTTACAAGGGGCCAGGCTGAGTAATCTGCTCGGGTTTGCTTTTGGGAGCTTTTGTTCCCTGAGCACTTTCCGTAGAGTTCCGAAGGACGGGAATGAAGATGGCAGCCTCCCAACTCTGGCCCAGAGGAGCCGAGAGCCCGGGGTCCCACTCCTCAGTGCACCCTCAGAGAATAGCGCCCAATTACTCCTGTCACCCTGGCCTCCAGCCGCACTCCGAGCTGACCGAGCCTGCGACCAGTTCAAGGTAACCCCGAGCTGAGAGCTTACTCCTCGGCTCTGTATCTGTAGCCGGCTTCCCCGTTCTAATACCTGTAAGCTCTGCGACCCTCAGACACCCCCGATCCTTCTGTGACCCTGTGGGACCTGAGGCCACGCTGACCCCACGTGGGCTTCACCCTGTTTAAGCCTTTGGAGCAATGTCCCTCAGTGGAACAGACTTTTAAAAGTCCTGATTTTGTGCTCCGTTGCTCTGCCGCTTGCCGGGAGCTGGCCCCTCCCCCCGCGGTCTATCTTCCTGTCGCTTTGGATTCACTTCTCTGCCAGTCTTACCTTTCAGAAAGTGGTTGATTTTCTGTTTATAGAATTGCTGTTCTTCTTCTCTTCGATCTCCCATTGGATTTGTAGGTGTTTGCAATCTTTAGATAAGCTATCTAGCTGATCTCCTGCTACCTGAAGTAGCCTCAGCCTGCTACTTCTCCGCCATCTTGACTCCTCTCCTCGTTTCATTCATAATTTTATTGTTTCAGATCCTATCACTTTTCTTTTGAATACTTCGGGCCACAGGTTCATCAATCTTATTAATTCTTTCAAGGACCAAGCTTCTAGTTTCTCTGATCTGTTCTACTGTTTTTCTGGTTTCTATTTCATTGATCTCTACTCTAATCTTTATTATTTCTCTTCTCCTATTTGGTTTAGGCTGTATTTGCTGTTCTTTTTCCAGGTCCTTTAGGTGTAAAGCTAGCCTCTGCATTTGGAATTTTTCTAATTCTTTGAGAGAGGCTTGGATGGCTATGTACTTCCCTCTTAAGAATGCCTTTACAATATTCCATAGATTTGGATGGGTTTTTCTTAAAGTCTCATTAGTTTTCACGAATTGCTTAACTTTCATCTTTAATTTCCTGGTTGACTCAATCATTCTTTAGCAGGGTGCTCTTTACTTTCCAAGTGTTTGTTCCTACCTAATTTCTTCTTGTGGTTGAGTTCCAGTTTCAAAGCGTGTGTTCTGAAAATATGCATGGGATCATCTCAATATTTTGGTATCAGTTGAGACCTGGTTCTTGACCCAGTATATGTTGTATTCTGTAAAATGTTCCAGTGCACTCAAGAAAAAAATGAGTATTCTGTTGTTTTAGGTTGGAATGTTCTGTATATAACTACAAAGTCCATCTGGTCCAATGTGTCCTTCAAAGCTCTTGTTTCTTTGTAGATCTTCTGCTTTGATGATCTGTCCATTGCTGTGAGTGGAGTGTTGAGGTCTCCTACTTCTAATGTATTTTTACCAACATGTTTCTTTACTTTGGTTATTAATTGGTTTATATAATTGTCTGATCCCAAGTTGGAGGCATATATTTTTGAATTGTTAGACTTTCTTTTTGGATAGACCCTTTAAGTATGATATAGTATCCCTCTACATCTCTTACTCAAGTCTTTGGTGTAAAATCTAATTTGTGGGGTGCCTGGGTGGCTCAGTGGGTTAAAGCCTCTGACTTTGGCTCAGGTCATTATCCCAGGGTCCTGGGATCGAGCCTCACATTGAGCTCTCTGCTCAGTGGGGAGCCTGCTTCTCCCTCTCTCTCTCTGCCTGCCTCTCTCCCTACTGTGATCTCTGTCTGTCAAATAAATAAATAAAATCTTAAAAAAATAAAATTTGAGAAGAATGCAAGATGTAGAGAAGTAGGGACCCTGTTTAAACTGGTCCCATGAATTTAGCTGGATATCTTTCAAGCCATTTTGAACACCCAGAAAATCAATCAGATGTAATAATATATATCTGGATATCTACAAGCAGAAAAATGGATGCTTTTGGCAAGGTAAGAAAGGCAGAGTCATCAATTTGCAGGGAGATATTGGAAGATAAACAGAAGGGGGAGGGAGTGGCCATAAGCTGCTGTCTGGAAAGTGAACAAATACCAGAACGCAAAATCAGAACCCTCAGAAATTTGCTCTATGGTGAAACACCTCTCCCTGAAGAGGGCTTTGGAAATGAAAATGCAGGATTTTAGGTAGGGTATTGTGGTCTCAGGAATTGAGTGACCACAGAACATAAGAGATTCCTGAAACTGTACAAGGCCTGAGCTTTGGAGTGATAAATCAGGTTATGGTCAGCAAGTGCAGGAAGGGACTCTCAACTAGCATGGCCAGAAACTTCGAACCTGGTCGATAGCCACTTTTTCCATGAACTGCCTGAAAAAAATCTGAAAACACAACCTGTGACAGGGCAAAAAAATCATTGAGAAGTAGTGGCCAGAAAGGGCTTTAGGGCAGAACCGGACCTGATTTTGGAGTTTCAGATGCACATGCCAGCCCACAGCCACTCACAGTTTTAAAAACACAAATGGAAGAGATACTTCCAGGTCCCTGAAAACACTTCTGAGAGAGTATCTGTGGGCATGCCCCAAGGGAAGCTGTGGTACTGAGCTGTGCAAGGAGAAGTGGAGAGTGTCCTGAAGAATTTCTTAGGGAAGGCAGAGTGTGAATTTCTTGCTCTGGGCCAGCGGTTTGGCTGTGGTCATTTTGCTCTGATCCCCTGAAGAGTCTCATAAAAGCCCCAGAACACAAAAGACACTCAGAACTCTGGTTTCCACTGAGTGTATCTCCCTGATGTGGTGGGTCAGTGTTGCACAGGAAGGAGCACCTGAGAAACAGAGTGGCAGGCCCTTCCACCAAAAGACAGTTTATAGGAACAGGTGGAGGATAATGCTTTAGATCTTATAAGACTGAAAATCCAAATACAAGTGGAAAATTGTATATGGAGCTCCAGGTGTGGCCTCAAGACTTGTTTATTTTTCAGATATTATTTTCCTTTTCTTTCTTTCTTTCTTTCTTTCTTTCTTTCTTTCTTTCTTTCTTCTTTCTTTCTTTCTTTCTTTCTTCCTCTTTTATGCTACCATTTTATCCTGCTGTATTCTTTACACCTTCTCCTAATTTCAACTAGGTGTCTCTTATACCAACTCATTTTTTCATAGGTGCTTTTTAACTTGTATTTTTACACACCTAAATTTTATTTAGATATATGCTTTATTTTAGCCTTTTTTCACTCTATTAAGTTTTACCTTTTCATATATACAAGTTTGCTTTCTTAGTAATATTGGCACATAGTGCCTCTAACAAACAGAAGAAAATACACCCAGGAAAAACTCAAACACCCTGCTTTGTCCACAATGAAAGATTACAAGCCCCCTATCCTCCCCCCTTTTATTTTTCTTATATATGTAAATATATTTATATCCATATATTTATAATATATTTATACATATATATCTATTTTTGGTATATACTTTTTTAATTTAACATTTTTTGGGGGGTTTTAAATTTTATTCTTGTGTTTCATTTTGTGTTTGCTTTCTTGGTGGTGGTGTCTGACTACTCCAGATTTTGTGAGACTGCATCTAGCTTTGGTTGTGGTTAATATTTTGGACTATTTCCATTTGTTCAACCACCCATTTACAGAATGACTAGTAGGAGGAAATCCCAACAAAGATAAGAACCAGAGACAATGTGTTCTGCCACAGACCTAATGGATATGGATATAACAAGATGTCAGAGACAGCAATCATAAAGTAAATAGATAAGGTTGAAAAAAGCATGAAAAAGCATTAGTGAGAATATAGAATCTCTAAGGGCACAAAAGAGATCTATTCAGACTGACCTTAAAAAATGCTATAAGTAAGAGCAGTCTAAAGTGGATACTCTAAGAGCTAGGGTAAATGCGGCAGAAAAGTGAGTCAGTGATCTAGTAGACAAACAGATAGAAAGGAGGGAAATTGAAGAAAACACAGATAGGCAGCAATTAGCCCATGAGAAAAGGCTTAGAGAGATTAATGGTACCATGAAATATTCCAATGTCAAAATTATTGGGATTGCTGGGGTAGGGTGGGGAGAGAGAGAGAGAGGGCTAGAAGGTATATTTGAGGAAATCATAGCTGAACTTTCCAAATCTGGAGAAGGAAACAAGCATTTGAGTCCAAGAAACAGACAGGATCTCTTCCAAAATCAATAAAAATATATCAACACTTTGACATAGAATAGCGAAGATTGCAAATCTTAGAGCCAAGGAAGGTATCCTGAGAGCAACTAGAGGGAAGAGGTTTCTTAAGTGACAAGGAAAGATAATCAGAATAGCAGTAGACTTGTCCACAGAGACTTGACAAGACAGAAAGTGCTGGCAGGACATATTCAGGGTAGTAAATAAAAAGAAAATGCAGCCACGAATACTCCATCCATTCAGAATGGATGGAGAGATAAAGAGCTTTCAGGACAGAGAGAAACTGAAAGAATATGTCAACAACAAGCCAGCCCTGCAAGAAATATTAAGGGGGATTCTGTAAACAAAGTGAAACCCCAAGAGTCACATAGACAAGAAAGAAACAGAAAACCTACAGAAACAGGGATCTCACAGGAAATAAAATGGCACTAAATTCATATCTTTCATTAGTTACTCTCAACATGGATGGCCCAAATGCTCCCATCAAGATACACAGAGATTCAGATGGGATAAAAATGAAGGACCCATCCATATGCTGTCTACAACCAAGACTCATTTTGAATCTAAGGACACCTCCAGATTGAAGGCAAGGGGATGGAAAACAATTTATCATGACAATGGACCCCAAAAGAAAGCTGGGGATGCAATTATAATATCAGACAAACTAGACTTTAAATCAAAGACTGTAGTAAGAGATGTAGAGGGACATTATAACATACTTATAGGGTCTATCCAACAAAAAATATACAATTGTAAATATCTATGCCCCCAACATGGAAGCAGCCAATTATGTAAACCAATTAATACGCAAAATAAGGAAACATATGGATAATAATACATTAATAGTAGGAGACCTCAACACTCCCCTCATAGCAATGGACAGGTCATCAAAGCAGAAGATCAACAAAGAAACAAGAACTTTGAAAGTCACTCTGGGCCAAATGGATTTTGTAGATATACACAGAACATTCCATCCAAAAACAAAAGAATACCGATTCTTCTCGAGTGCACATGAAAAATTCCCGAGAATAGACCACATCCTGGGTCATAAATAAGGTTTTAACTGATATCAAAAGCCTCAGTTGATACCCTTGATATTTTCAGACTGCAATGCTTTGAAACTTGAACTCAATCGCAAGAAGAAATTTGGAAAGTCAAACAATTGGACATTAAAAGCATTTGCTACAAACGGATTACAGCAACCAGGAAACTAAAGAAGTTAAACAACTCAGGTAAGCTAATGATAATGAAAACACATCTGCCTAAAACCTAGGAGATACTGCAAAGGTGTTTCTAAGAGGGAAGGATATAGCCATCCAAGCCTCACTCTCAAAAAAAAAAAAAATTAGAAAAATCCAAATTGCACAAGCTAACTTTACACGTAGAAGAGCTGGAGAAAGAACAGCAAATTAGACTTAAACCAAGCAGGAGAAGAGAAATAATAAAGATTAAAGCAGAGATCAATGAAATAGAAGCCAGAAAAAGAGTAGAACAGATCAATGAAACTAGAAACTGGTTTTTGAAAGAATTAATAAGATCGAAAAACCACTAGCCATACTTATTGAATTGGATTCAATTCAATAAAATCATGAATGAAAGGGGAGCAATCACTACTAACACCAAGGAAATGGAAACAATTAGAAAATATTATCAGCAACTATATGAAAACTAATTAAGCAATCTAGAAGAAACGGACACATTCCTGGAATATTATAAACTACTAAAACTGAAAGAGGAAGAAATAGATAATCTGAACAGACCAGTAACCACTAAGGAAATTGAAGCAGTAATCAAAAACCTCCCAAAAAGCAAGAATCCAGGGCCAGATGGCTTCCCAGGGGAATTTTACAACTTAAGGAAGAAATAAAATTATTCTACTGTAGCTATTTCATAAAATAGAAATGGAAGTAAAACTTCCAAACTCATTCTATGAAACCAGCAATGCCTTCATCCCAATACCAGAAAAAGACACAACCAAAATGGCAAATCATAGACCAATATCCCTGATGAATATAGATGTGAAAATACTCAACAAGATTCTAACCAATAGGATCCAACACTATATTAAAAGGATTATTCACCACGACCAGGTGGGATTTATTCCTGAGATGTAAGGATAGTTCGGTATTTGAAAATCAATCAGCATAAGACAGCACATTAATAAAAGAAAAGAGAAGAACCCTATGGTCCTCTCAATTGAGGCAGAGAAATCATTTGACAGAATACAACACCCTTTTCTGATTAAACCACTTCAAGGTACAGGGATAGAGGAATCATACCTCAACTTCATAAAATCCATCTATGCAAATCTCACAGTGAATATAATTTTCAATGGGGAAAAGCTGAGAGCTTTCCCCTTAAGTTCAGGAACATGACATGAATGTCCTCTGTCACCGTTATTGTTCAATATAGTACTTGAAGTCCTAGCTTCAGCAATCAGATAACAAACAAATAAATAAATAAAAGGTTATTCAAATACTCTTCCAGATGGCATGATACTTTACATGGAGAACTCAAAAGACTCCATTCCAAGTTAATAGAACTCATACAGGAATTCAACAACATGGAAGGATAGAAAAGCAATGCACAGAAATCAGTTGCATTTCTATAAACTAAAAATGAAACTGAGGAAAGAGAAAATAAGGAATCAATTCTTTTTGCAATAGCTCCAAAAACAGTTAAGATATATAGGAATAAACCTAACCAAAGAGGTAAAGGATCTATAGCCAGGATACTATGGAATGCTTGTGAAGGAAATGGAGGAAGACACAAAGAGTTGGAAAAACATTCCATGCTCATGGATTACAAGAGTCACCATTTAAAAAATATCTATGGTTCCCAGAACAATTTACACTTTCAATGCCATGCCTATGAAAATGCCATAGACATTTTTCATGGACCTGGAACAAATAATTCTAAAATTTGGATGGAACTAGAAAAGACCATGAATCACCAGGTGAATGTTGAGAAAGAAAACCAAACCTGGGGCATCACAATGCCTGATTTCAAGGTACATTACAAAGCCATAGTCATCAAGACCATATGGTATCATTATAAAGACAGACACATAGATCAATGGAACAGAGTAGAAAATCCAGAAATGGACCCTCAGTTCTATGGTCAACTAACTTTTGACAAAGCAGGAACGAATACCCACTGGATAAAAGACAGTCTCTTCAATAAATGGTGCTCAGTATCCTGGACAGTCACATGCAGAAATATGAAAATAGACCATTCTTTTACTCCATAAACAAAGATAAAGTCTAAATGTATGAAAGATCTCAATGTAAGATATAACTCCATCAAAATCCTAGGAGAGAACTTAGGCAGTAACCTCTGACATTGGTCACAGCAAATTCTTTCAAGACACATCTCTAAAGGCAAAGGCATCAAAAACAATAATGAACTTTTGGGACTTCATCAAGATAAAAAGCTTTGCACAGCAAAGAAAACAGTCAACAAATCTAATGGGCAACCCACGAATGGGAGAATATATTTGCACATAACAGGCTGATATCCAAGATCTATAAAGAAGATCTCACATCAACACCCAAAAGACAAATAATGTAGTAAAAAAGAAATGGGCAAAAGCATGCAGAGACATTTCTCCAAAGAAGACATACAAATGTCTAACAGACACATGAGACACCTGGCTGACTCAGTCCTCTAAGCATCTGCCTTTGGCTCAGGTCATGATCCCATAGTCTTGGGAGCAAGTCCTGTATTTGGCTCCTTGCTCACTGGGGAGTCTCCTCCCTCTGCCTGCCCTCTTTCTCTGACAAGTGAATAAATAAATCTTTAAAAAAAGAAAAAGAAAAAGAATTTCAGTATCACTCTCCATCAAGAAAATACAAACCCAAACCACAATGAGATACACCTTACACTAGTTAAAATGGCTAAAATGAACAAAACAGGAAACAACAAGTGTTGGGGAGGATGTGGAGAAAGGGGAACTCTCTTACACTATTGGTGGGAATATACACTGGTACAGTCACTCTGGAAAACAGTATGGCAGTTCCACAAGACGTTAAAAATAGAGCTGTGCTAGGACCCAGCATTTGCACTACTAGGTATTTATCCCCAAAGATACAGATCTAGTGAAATGGAGATGCACATGCATTGTTCACAATAACCAAACTGTGGAAGAAGCCAAGGTGTCTTTCAATGGATGAATGGAGAAAGAAGATGTGGTTGCATATCCTTTCAGTTTCTGCCAATCCTGGAAACCCCTTGTCTCTCCATCCATTCTGCATGACAATCTTCTTGGACAAAGTATTCTTGGTTGCGTGTTGTTCTCATCTAGTACCCTGAATATGTCTTGCCAACCCTTTCTGGCTTCCCAGGTCTCTGTGGACAGGTCTGATGTTATTCTGATATTCTTCCCTCTGTGCATAAGAAATTTCTTCCCCCTAGTTGCTATCACATAAGCTTCCTTGTCTCTATGATTTGGAAGATTCACTACTACATGTTGGGGTGTTGGCCTATTTTTTATCAAATTTCAGAGAGGGATTCTGCCTCTTAGATATAAATGCTTGTTTCCTACCCCAGATTAGGGAAGATCTTGGCCATGCTTTAGTCAAATATACCTTCAAGCCCTCTCATTCTCAATACACTCTTGGATCCCAATGATCCTGATATTTGTTCTTTTTTCTTTTCTTTTCTTTTTTAATATTTTAGTTATTTATTTGACAGAGAGAGAGAGAGAGAGACAGATCACAAGTAGGCAGAGCAGCAGGCAGAGAGATGGAGGGGGGAAGCAGGGCTCCCTCTTGAGCAGAGAGCCTGATGTAGGGCTCGATCCCAGGACCCTGAGATCATGACCTGGGCTGAAGGCAGAGACTTAACCCACTGAGTCATCCAGGGGCCCCAATATTGCTTTTTATTCCACTGTATCATTAACTTCTCTAAGTCTCGCTTCATGTTCTATAAGTTGTTTTTCTCTCCTTTCTTAAATTTTCTTCATTTTCATCAGCCTATCTTCTAGATCACATATTCTCTCTTCTCCCTCACTTATCCTAGCCTTTAGAGCATGTAATTTAGATTGCATCTCATTCATAGCATTTCTAAGTTCAGCCTGATTGATCTCATTTCTGACCTTTGAGATTCTGTATTGTCCTGTATGTTTTTTTTCAAGCCTAGATATGAGCTTTATCGTTGCTATCTTGAATCTACCTCTGACATCTTACTTTATATCCATATCCATTAGAACTGTGGCAGAAGGCATTGTCTCTTGTTCTTTTCTTTTTTGAGAGTTCCTCTCCCTAGTCATTCTGTCAAGTGATGGATGAGCGAATGAACAGAGTCAAAAATATCAACAAAGCCCCAGCAAAATGTATCTTCAAAAAAATCTGAAATGGTTGGAAGCTACCACAGATATGGAAACAAAGCCAAGATGATCCAAAATAATGAAAAGCAGTGGGCAGGGGAGACTATAATATCTCAGGTTGGACAAAGCAGTGTGATCTGTCTGTTCCTGATTGATTTTTGGTCTCTGTTTTAGAAGATACTATATCCCAAAATTGCAAAGAAATCAGTATTTATGTATATGTATATATACAGTGATAAAATTGAATAGAGTGGAAAATGGACTAGCATGGGGCATATATCTATAAAATGTAGATATGGAAAAAACGTTAAAAAGTCACTTAAAAACACAAATTTGACAAAAAGAATCTTTTGATATGGGAAGAGAAAAAGTAAAAAAAAAAGGGGGGGGGAAGGAAAAAAAGAAAAAAAAAGAATAGATACAAAAAAGAAATGTACAATTTTAGACTGAAGTATAAATGCATCATGAGGGAACACCTGGAGCTCACTATATTATTTTCCCCTGGAATTGGTGTTTTACAGTCCTGTGGGAAATAAGCTTGTCATTCAACTGCTCATCTAGTCTGTCTTCAGGGAGAGGTACCTGCTGCTCAGCTTCTTGGGAGTCTTTGTTTGGGTGGAGTTGCCCCACCCCTTGACAGGTGGATGGGCTTAATATGAGTTGTTCCTGTGTGTAGCTTTTGTTCCCTGGTGGCTTTCCTGCCCTCTTTAGATGGTCAGACCAAATATAGCCCTGCTGGAGTCTCTGGCCCAGAACCACAAGTTCACAGTCTCCTTTATTCAACAAACCCTTCAGTTCAAACCATCTCCACTTCTGTGTGTACTTAACTGCAAAGAATCAAATTATTTGCACATGTTGCAACTCTCCCGGGGTGTTCCAGGTACCTGAGAGCATCTCTGTGCTTTGTGGCTTTGCAGTTGTGAGCTGCCATGGACTCATACACACACCCTCTTCTGCAGCTATCAGATCATGGCGGGGTGCTGCCACAGTGTCCTTTTGGGGGCCTCACTACTCTGAGAATTGTTGCCCAGTTGTGGGAACAAGTTGTTTCATATCTTCTCTGAGATGTTAAACATCTGCCCCTTCTAGTCCTTTTCAGGGTTCTCAGGCAGAGTGGTCTCCCTACTGGCCCAGCTTGTGGTTTATGGTTACCAGAACTGAAAGTACCTTCAGGGCTCACTGACCATAACCAGTCTCCCTGCTCAACTGCTTGGGCACGCTAACAGTTCAGTCTCCCCCATGCCTTTTCCAGTCTCCTGGGATCCCAAGACCACAATGATCTGCCTAGACTTCCAACATATTCATCCCCTGTGCCCTTTTCAGAAATGGATGTCTCTCACTGGAGCAGATTTATTAGGTTTCTGATTTTGTGCTCTGGTGTTATATTACTTTCTGGTGGCAGGCTTATGGAGTCTCCCTTCCCACTCCATTTATCTTCTGATATTTACCACGAAGATTCAGGGCTTGCAAAAAGTAGTTGTTTTTCTGTTACCACGAAGATTTACCACGAAGATTCAGGGCTTGCAAAAAGTAGTTGTTTTTCTCCTACCTTGCAAAAAGTAGTTGTTTTTCTGCTTTTAGAGTTCCAGATAAATTTTCTTACATCTCAGGCTAAATTCATGTGTGTTCAGTATGGTTTGATAGATATCCAGCTATATTCAAGGGACCAGATGAAATGAGGTCCCCTACTCTGCTACCATCTTGTCCCTCCTTCCTTATAATGTTTTCTCTTTATTTTTTGTGTATCTATCATATGTTTTGGGTTTGTGGTTACCATGAGGTTCATATATAACATCTTATATTAATTGCAGTCTATATGAATTTCATGGTTATTTAAGTCCAAAGACATTCTGAAAAAAAAAAAAACAAAAACAACAACAAACAAACACATGAACAATTTCTCCTTCTCATCCCTTTTTATTCTCTCCTTCATGTTTTATGCCTATGTTGTTATATTTTCAATATTTTCATATAATTAATTTTGCCATTTCTTTTCCACTTAAAAAATTCCTTTAACATTCCTTGTAAAGCTGGTTTAGCGGTGATAAAGTCCTTTATCTTTTGATTGTGTGGGAAGAGTTTTTTCTTTCTTCCAAATATTAATGAAAGCCTTGCACTGTAGAGTGCTCCTGGCTTCAAGATTTTTCCTTTCTTTTCATCACTTTGAATATACCCTGCCACACCTTTCTGGCCTACACTGTTTCTGCTCAAAAATCAGCTGACAGCCTTACAGGTTTTCCCTTGTACATAACTTTTATTTCTTTCTTGCTTCTTTTAAGATTCTCTCTTTAGGGGCACCTGGGTGGCTCAGTGGGTTAAACCTCTGCATACGGCTCAGGTCATGGTCTCAGCGTCCTGGGATCAAGTCCCATATCGGGCTTTCTGCTTGGTGGGGAGCCTGCTTCCCCTTCTCTCTCTGCCTGCCTCTCTGTCTACTTGTGATTTCTCTCTGTCAAATAAATTAATAAAATCTTAAAAAAAAAGATTCTCTCTTTATCTTCAATCTTTGATATTCTACGCATTGCGTAGGGTGGTGTGGTGTAAATCTCCTTGGGATGATTGTGTTTGGAACTTTCTGTACTTCACAAATGTGGTTTTCTATTTCCATCCCTAGGTTATGAAAGTTTTCAGTTATTATTTCTTCAAATAAGTTTTCTAAAACTTTCTCTCTTCTTTGTCTGAGACACCAATAATATGAATATTTGTTTTCGTGGTGTTATCCAAAGACCTCAATTTATACTTACTTTATTTTTTTAATTATTATTATGTTCAGTTAGCCACTGTGCAGTACATAATTAGTCCTTGATGCACTGTTCAATAATTCATTATTTAAGTATAACACCCAGTGTTCATCAAAGCATGTGCCCTCCTCAATACCCATCATCCTGTTACCCCTCCCCCACCCTCCTACCCTCTGTAACCTCTGGATTGTTTCTCAGTGTCCATAGTCTCTCATGGTTTATCTCCCTTTCTAATCTCTCCACCTTTGGATTTCCTTCCCTTCCCCTATGATCCTCCATGCTGTTGCTTATGTTCCATGTATGAGTGAAACCATACAATAATTGTCTTTTATTGTTTGATTTACTTCACTTAACATAATCCCTTCCAGTTCCATCCATGTTGCTACAAATGGTGGGTATTCATCCTTCCTGATGGCTGAATAATATTTCATTGTGTATACATACCACATCTTTTTTATCCATACATCTGTTGAAGGGCATCTTGGCTTCTTCCACAGTTTGGGTATGGTGGACATTGCTGCTATGAACACTGGGGTGCATGTGCACATGCTCCTTCTTTTCACTAAGTCTGTATCTTTGGGGTAAATACCCAGTTGTGCAATTGCTGGGTTGTAGGGTAACTCTGTTCTTAACACCTCTAGGAACCTCCCTACTGTTTTCCATCTAATTAAAAAAAATGTTTCCCTTTTTGCTCAACAGCTTGTGTGCTCCCATTCCTCTGTCTTCCTGATCACTGAGAAGTTCTTCTACATACTCTAACCTACCATGGATTCTCATTATAGTGTCTCTTTTAATTTTAGTTATTGAGTTCTTCAACTCTGTTTGGTTCTTTTAAATATTTTCTTTCTCTTTATTGCAGGTTTCATTGAATTCATCCAGTCTTTCCCCACCTGGTATATATCTTTACAATCATAACTCCAAATTCTGTACCAAGCATATTACTTGTCTCTGTTTTACTTACATCTTTTTCTTTTTCTTTCTTTCTATTTTTTTTTGTTCTTTTTTTAGGAGCTTATACCACGTGTCCCTGTTTTGATTTCTTTTTTTTTTTTTGCTTGTTTTTATAGATTGACAGAATTGGCACATTTCCTAAAACTGAAAGTGTGGTCTTGTGATATTTACTACTTCAGCAAACTGTATGTAGGTACTACATTTTGGTGTCTGGCTGGACATGTGGCTGTATATTCTATGCACTCTTTTGAAGATTTCAATTATTTATTTAAGTGCGGAGTGACAGAGGGAGAAAGAGTCCTAAGCACACTCCACACTGAGCATGGAGGCTGATGTGGAGTTTGATCTCACAACCCTGAGATCATGACCTGAGCCAAAACCAAGAGTCAGATGCTTAACCAACTGCACCACTCAGTCACCCATATGTTAGTTACTCTTTTAAATTGTGCCCTTGTACACTTTTTCATAGTGAAGAAAACAGTCAACAAAACTAAGGCAACTATGGAATAGGGGAAGACATTTGCAAATGACATATCTGGTAAGTTGTTAGTATCCAAAATACACAAAAAGCTCATGAATCTCAACACCCCCCAAAAGCAATAATCCAATTTAAAAATGGGCAGAAGATAAATAGCTATTTTTTCCCAAAGAAATCATAGAGATTGCTAATAAATACATGAAAATATGCTCAACATCATGCATCATCAAGGAATGTAAATCAAAATTACAATGAGAGATCACTTCATACTTGTCAGAGTGGCCAAAATGAACAATACAAGAAAAAACAGTTGATAGTGAGGAGGCAGAGAAAGGGGAACCCTCTTGCACTGTTGGAGGGAATACAAACTGTTGTAGAACTTTGAAAACAGTATGGAAGTCCCTCAAAAATTTAAAAGTAGAACTAACCTATGATCCAGCAATTATAGCACTAGGTATTTACCCACCTCCCTTCCACCCCAAAAATACTAATTCAGAGGGATACATGCATCCTAATGTTTATTTCAGCAATGTCTACCATAGCCAAATTATGGAAGCAACACAAGTGTCCATTGACGAATACATAAAGAAGAGGTGGGGGAGGAGTAAAGATGGTGGAGGAGTAGGGGTACCCTAAGCTCCTCTCATCTCTTGAACACAGCTAGATAGCTATCAAATTATTCTGAACACCAAGAAATCAATAGCAGTCTGAGAGAACAAAAACTGCAAGTCTACAAGTAGAAAAGATATTACCTTTTAAAAGGTAGGAGGCATGGAGAATAGATTCAGAGGATATATAGCCATGGATATAGTGGTGGGATATGGGTGGTGCTTATGGAGGCTACTGCATAGTATTATAAGCAGTACAGTATAGAATATGGACTTTTAAAAGTCCACTGCCATGGGGGACATGCCTGGTTTAAAGGTATTCAGGTGACAAAGCAGGGTGGAATCTCAGGAGTGACAGATGGTCTGAGGTTTCTCTGGATTGCAAGAAGAAACATTGGTACCATCATGCTGCACTGTTCTCAGGCATAGGACCAGGGAAGTCAGGTGAGACCAGTAGTGGCTTTTTGCTCTCTTTTGCTGTAAACTGTGAACTTCCATACGTTGTGTGACTTCTTTCTAGGGACCAGCTGGCAAAAGGCAAGAAGTATGAGGAGACCCTCCTTGGGAGGAATAGTGCAGGTCTGCACCATGGGAGTCTCTAAAATTTGGAGTTTAAAAACACAGCCCACCCTTCTGTGATAAAAAAGCTTGGACAGAAGCAAGTGAATATAGGGTTCAGATGGAAACCCAGGACAAAAAAAGGGTGATTGATTGTCCTTCTGTTTGGGCTCACTAAAGAGTGGGGGGTATTAACTGTCAGCTCCTGAGCTAGAAAGCATAGCACTGCCAAATTGATCCTGCCCATCAGTTCTGAAAGCCTTCAGCGAGCAAAACAGTGTCACTTGGAGCCCAGATCTGCTTGCACCAAGCCCTGCCACTATGCACCCTGGAGGCACATTTCCACTAAAACAAGTCAGCCTGAGAATCTGGGCAGCAGGCTCCTCCCCCAAGACCAGCAAACAAAAAGTTCTCACCAAGTCTACTGATCACTGAGTGCTAAAATGTTTCATTTCTAGGGAAAATAGGCTCTAGCCTCCTTTTTATTTTTATTCTTTATATTGTTATTATTTATTCATTTATTTTCTTGTTTTTCTCAATTCCTTTTTAATTTTTATTAATTTTTAAACATTGTATTTATATATATTTTATATATATATATATTTGTAATTTTTGTTTCTTATTATTTATTTTATTTTATTTTTAATTTTTAGGTCTAGATTATTTTAACTAACAGACCAAATCACATCCAGGCTTTTGTTTGTTTTTGTTTTGATTTGCTTTGTTTTTGTTTTAGTTTTCCTTCTTCATTTCTTTTTTGGACAAAATGTTGGGATGGAGAAATTCACACCAAAAGAAAGAACAGGAAGTAGAACTCATGGCCAGGGATTTAATGAAAATGCATATAAGTAGGATACCTGACCTAGAACCTAAAACAATGATGATACTAGCTTGACTTGAAAAAAAAAAAGTATAAAGACATTAGATAATCCCTTCCTGCAGAGATAAAAGAGCTAAAATCTAGTAAAACTGAAATTTAAAATGTTCTAACCATGATGCAAACCCAAATAGAGAATAAAAATGAGGATGGATGAATCAAAGGAGTTAATTGGTGATATAAAAGATACAATTCTGGAAAATAATGAAGCTGAAAAGAAGAGGGAATGAAAGGTAATGGGCCTTGAAAGTAGACTTAGGGAACTCAGTGACTTATTAAAACAGAATAGCATCCATATCATAGGCATCCCACAACATAAAAAGAGAGAAAAAAAGAGCAGAAGATCTATTCAAAGTATAGCTGAAAATTTCCCTAATCTGGGGAAGGACACAGACATCAAAATCCAAGGGGCACAGAGTATTCCCATTAAATTCAACAAAAGCTGCCCATCACCAAGGAATATCATAGTCAAATTCACAAAACACACAGACAAGGAATGAATCCTGAATGCATAAAGGGAAAAAAAATGTTCATAACATTCAAGAGAATACAGATTAGTTTCACAGAAGATCTGTCCACAGAAACATGGCAGGGCAAAAGAGGGTGGTAACTAATATTCAATGTGCTGAATGGGAAAAATATGCAGCCAAGAATACTATCTCCAGAAAGGCTTCCATTCAGAATAGAAGAAGAGAGAAACAGATTCCCAGACAAACAAAAAGTAATGGAACTCATGACCACTAAAACAACCCTACAAAAATTTTTAAAGGGAACTTTTTGAGTGGAGGAAAAAAGACCAAAACCAAAAAAGACTAGAAAGGACCAGAAAACACCACTGAAACACCAAATCTACAGGTAACACAACAGTACTAAATTCATATCTTTCAATAATCACTCTGACTGTAAATGGACTTAATGTTCTGATCAAAATACATAGGGTATCAGACTGTATTAAAAACACCAACATCCCATCTGTATGCTGCTACAGGAGACTCATTTTAATCCTAAATGCACATGCAGATTGAAAGTGAGGGGATGCAAAGATACAGATGTAGTGAAAAGAAGGGCCATCTGTACCCCAATGTTTATAGCAGCAATGGCCACGGTCGCCAAACTGTGGAAAGAACCATGATGCCCTTCAACGGACGAATGGATAAGGAAGATGTGGTCCATATAAACTATGGAGTATTATGCCTCCATCAGAAAGGATGAATACCCAACTTTTGTAGCAACATGGACGGGACTGGAAGAGATTATGCTGAGTGAAATAAGTCAAGCAGAGAGAGTCAATTATCATATGATTTCACTTATTTGTGGAGCATAACAAATAGCATGGAGGACAAGGGGAGATGGAGAGGAGAAGGGAGTTGAGGGAAATTGGAAGGGGAGGTGAAGCATGAGAGACTATGGACTCTGAAAAACAATCTGAGGGTTTTGAAGAGGCGGGGGTTGGGAGGTTGGGGGAACCAGGTGGTGGGTATTAGAGAGGGCACATATTGCATGGAGCACTGGGTGTGGTGCAAAAACAATTAATACTGTTACGCTGAAAAGAAATAAAAATAAATAAATAAATAAATAAAAAAAACAAAGACTGTAACAACAGATAAAGAAGGGCATTATATCATAATTAAGGGGTCTATCCATCAAGAAGATCTAACAATTGTAAGTATTCATGTCCCCAAATTGGGACCACATAAATATATACATCAACTAATAAAAAACATAAAGAAACTCATTGATAATAATAGAAGAATATTTGGGGACTTTATTAACCCACTTAGAGCAATTGACAGATCATATAAGAAAAAATCAATAAGGAAACAATGCCTTTGACTGACACACTAGATCATGTACACCTAACAGATATATTCAGAACACTTCATCCTAAAGCAGCAAAACACACATTCTTCTCCAGTGAACACTGAACATTCATCAGAATAGATCACATACTGGGTCACAAATCAAGCCTCAACAAAAACAGAAAGATTGAGATCATACCATGCATGTTTTCAGACCACAACATTATGAAAACTTGAAGGCAACCATAACAAAAAATTTGGAAAGACTTCAAATAAATTAAAGAACACCCTACTGAAGAATAAATGGGTTAACCAAGAAATAAAAAATACACAGAAGCACATGAAAATGTAAACACAACAGTACAAAACCTTGTTTGATTTCTGAGGCTAAGACTTTCAGTACAATGTTAAATAGTAATGGTGACAGTGGATGCAGCAAAGGTAATCCTAAGAGGGGAAGTGTATTGCAACACTGGCCTACCTCAAGAAGCAAAAAAAGCCTCAAATACACAACCTAACCTTACATCTAAAGGATCCAGAAAAAGAACAGTAAATAAATCCTGAAGTCTGCAGAAGAATGGAAATAATTAAACTTACAGCAGAAATAAATGATATGGGAAAAAGAAACAGTAAAACAGATTAAAGATACTAAAAGCTTATTCTTTGAAAGAATTAATAACATTGATAACCCCCCATCCAGACCTATCAAAAAGAGAAGAGAAAGGATCCCAATAGATAAAATCATGAATGAAAGGGGAGAGATTACAACCAATATCACAGAAATACAATTATAAGAGAATACTTTGAAAAATTTATATGCTAACAAACTGGGCAGCCTGTAAGAAATGGACAAATTCCTAGAAACATACAAAACCAAAGCTGAAACTGGAATAAACAGAAAACCTGAAAAAGACCCATAACCAGCAAAGAAATTGAATCAGTAATCAAAAATCTCCCAACAACAAAAGTCCTGGGCCAGGTCCCTTCCCAAGGGAATTCTAACATAAATTTAAAGAAGAGTTATTATCCCTATCCTCAAACTCTTCCAAAATGTTGAAATGGAAGGGAAACTTCCAAACCCATTCTAGGAAGCCAGCATTACCTTGATTCCAAAACCAGAGAAAGACCCCACTAAAAAGGAGAATTATAGGTCAATATCCCTAATGATCATACATGCAAAAATTCCCGAAAAAATACTAGCAAATAAAATTCAACAGAACATTAAAATAATGATTTACCGTGTTCAAGTGGGACTTATTCCTGGGCTGCAGGGGTGGATTAATATTTGCACATCAATAAATGTGATACAACACATTAAAGAAGAGATAAAGAACCATATGATCCTGTCAATAGATGCAGAAAAAGCACTAGACAAAATACAGCATCCTTTCCTGATGAAAACTCCCAACAGTGTGAAGGTCCAACACTCTAGTAGATGGAACATACCTCCACATCATAAAGGTCATGTAAAAAAGACCCATGTTAATATCCTCAGTGGGGAAAAATTGAGAGCCTTTCCCCTACAGGCAGGAACACGACAGATTGATCACTCTTACCATTACTATTTAACACAGTACTGGCAATCTTAGCCTCAGCAATCAGACAACAAAAAGAAATGAAAGGCATCCAAATTAGCAAGGAAGAATTAAAACTTTCACTATTTGCAGACGACATGGTTCTCTATGTAGAAAATCTGAGGGGCGCCTGGGTGGCTCAGTGGTTAAAACGTCTGCCTTCGGCTCAGGTCATGATCTCAGGGTCCTGGGATCGAGCCCCGCATCAGGCTCTCTGCTTGGCAGGGAGCCTGCTTCCTCCCTCTCTCTGCCTGCCTCTCTGCCTACTTGTGATCTCTGTCTGTCGAATAAATAAATAAAGTCTTTTAAAAAAAAAGAAAATCTGAAAGACTGCACAAGAAAATTGTCAGAATATATGAATTCAGCAAAGTTTCCAGATATAAAATAAATCTGTGGAAATGTGTTGCATTTCTATACATCAATAATGAGGCAGTAGAAAGAGAAATCATGGAATCCCATTTACAATTACACCAAAATCCATAAGGTACCTAGGAAGAAACCTAAGCAAATAGGTAAAAGATCTGTACTCTGAAAACTATAGAACACTAATGAAAGAAATTGAAGAGGACACAAAGACATGGAAAAGCATTCCATGCTTGTGGATTAGAAGAACAAACCTTGTAAAGATGTCTGTACCACCCAGAGCAATACAGCTTTAATGAAATCCCTATCAGAACACCACCAGGATTTTTCACAGAGTTAAAACAAACAATTCTAGGGGCCCTGGGTGGCTCAGTGGGTTAAAGCCTCTGCCTTCGGCTCAGGTCATGGTCCCAGGGTCCTGGGATCGAGCCCCGCATCGGGCTCTCTGCTCAGCAGAGAGCCTGCTTCCTCCTCTCTCTTTCTCTGCCTGCTTCTCTGCCTACTTGTGATCTCTGTCTGTCAAATAAATAAATAAAAAAAAACAATTCTAAAATTTATATGGAACCACAAAGACCCTGAATAGCCAAAGCAATTATGAAAAAGAAAAACAGAACTGAAGGAATCATGATTCTAGATTTCAAGGTATATTAAAAGCTGTAGTAACCAAGACAGTAGAGTACTAACACATCAACAAACGCACAGATCAATATAACAGAACAGACAACCCAGAAATGGACCCTCAGCTGTATGGTCAAATAACCCTCAGCTAAGCAGGAAAGAATATCCAGTAGAAAAAGACAGTGCTTCAAAAAATGGTGTTCAGAAAACTGGACAGCAACATGCAGAAGAATGAAGCTGGACCGCTTTCTTATACCATACACAAAAATAAATAAAACCAGATCAGATACCTAGATGTGAGACAGGAGGGGCCCTTGGATGGCTCAGCCAGTTAACCATCTGCCTTCAGCTCAGGTTATAATCCAGGGTCCTGTGATCCAGCCTTGCACCAGGGCCCCTGCTCAGTGAGGAGTCTGTTTCCTCCTCTCCCTCTGCCCTCCCACTGCCTAGGTTCACTCTCTCTCTCAAATAAATAAGTAAATAAAATCTTTAAAAAAATGTGACATAGGAAACCATCAAAATCCCAGAGCAGAGAGAACACAGGCAGAAAGCTCTTTGACCTTGGCCATAGCAACTCCTTGCTAAACAACATCACCAGTGGCAAGGGAGATAAAAGCAAAAATGAACTACTGGGGCTTCATTAAGATAAATTGCTTCTGCACAGCAAAGGAAGAAATCAATAAAATTAATAAGGCAATGAACAGAATGGGAGAAGATATTTGCAAACAACATATCTGATAAAGGGTTAGTATTCACTGTCTATAAAGAACATACCAAACTCAAGAACTTACTTACCAAACTCAACTTACAAAAATCCCATTAAGAAATAGGTAGAGGACGGGTGCCTGGGTGGCTCAGTGGGTTAAGCCTCTGCCTTTGGCTCAGGTCATGATCTCAGGGTCATGGAATTGAGCCTGCATTGGGCTCTCTGCTCATTGGGGAGCCTGCTTTCCCCTTCCCCTCTGCCTACCTCTCTGCCTACTTGTTATTTCTTGCTCTCTGTCAAATAAATAAATAAAATATTGAAAAAAAAGAGAAATATGTAGAGGGCATGAATAGACACTTTTCCAAAGAAGACATCCAGATGGCTAAGTGCCACATGAAAAAAATGCTCAACATCACTTATCATGAGAGAAGTACAAATCAAAACCATGATAAGATACTACCTCACACATTTCAGAATGGCTAAAATTAACAACACAGGAAAGAACAGGTGTTGGCAAGGATGTCAGGAAAGAGGAAACCTCTTACACTGTTGGTTGGAAAGCAATCTGGTCCAGCACTCTGGACAACAATATGGAGGTTCCTCAAAAAGTTAGAGGTGTAAATACCCTATGATTCAGCAAGTGCAGTACTAGGTATTTACTAAAAGGATACAAAAATACTGATTCAAAGGGATACATGCATCCTGAAATTTCTAGTAGCAGCCCAAATGTCCAATGTCCACTGATTGATGAATGCATAAAGAGGAGGATATATATATATACATATATATGTATATATATATACACATACACATATATGCATATATATACATATATATTCTTTTTTTTTAAAGATTTTATTTATTGATTTGACAGAGAGAGATCACAAGTAGACAGAGAGGCAGGCAGAGAGAGAGAGAGAGAGAGGGAAGCAGGCTCCCTGCTGAGCAGAGAGCCCGATGCGGGACTCGATCCCAGGACCCTGAGATCATGACCTGAGCCGAAGGCAGCAGCTTAACCCACTGAGCCACCCAGGTGCCCCCATATATATTCTTATAATCTATATATATCACACATATATGATACACACATGTGTGTATATGCATATATACATAATGAAACATAAATCACATACACACACACACATATATATATACATATACATATATACATAATACATATACATAATGAAATATTAGTCATCAAAAAAGTGAAATCTTTCCATTTGGAATGATGTGGTTGGAGCTAGATAGTATTACGCTGAGCAAATTAAGTCAGCCAAAGAAAGACAAACACCAAATGATCTCAGTCATATGTGGGATTTAAGAAAAAATGTAAATGAACATAAGAGGGGAAAGGTAAACCAAGAAACAGACTGTGAACTACAGAGAGCAAACCGATGGTACTATAAGGGAGTTGGTTCAGGGGATAGGTCAAATTGGTGATGGGGAGTTTGGACTTGTGATGAGCACTGGGTGTTGTATGGAAGTGTTGACTCACTATAATGCACACCTAAAAGTGATATTACACTGTAAGTTCACTTGCTGGAATTTAAAAGTTTGGAAAAATAAAATTAAAAAGTAAGTTGTGGCTTTATGCAGAATGATGTAAAAATAAAAATAAGAAAAAATGATAAAACAAGAACTATTTAGTGAGTCAAAAAGGAAATAAAAACAAACAAAATAAATAAGAAGAAACAAAAGAAAAAAGAACAAAAATAATAATAGACAAATTCTAAAATAAAGAAAGTAAAAATAAGAAATTTTAATATGAAGTATAGTGTGGTTGTTTTGTTTTGTTTTGTTTTGTTTTATTTCAGTACTGTAGGGGTTGGTGTGGGGTTGCAGGCCCTGAGCTAGCTGAGGTTACAAGTTCACTATGCATCAGACCCTATTCTGGTTTGTGCTTTTAATTTTGAGAGGTAGAGAGTATCCCCATAGCTCCTAGGGCCTTTCAAACTGACCTTTTTTTCTGTGTCCCAGCACAACCAGGGCTAGCCTGGGCCTGTGTATCCTAGACTTTCTTAGGTTGCAAACTCCCTGAGACGACCAGACCTGCCAGTTATGGTATTGAGACCTGTCATTTATGATGTTAGAACCTGCCCATTATGAAGTCCAGACCTTGCTGCATCTTGACTTTTAACATGGAGAGGGATAGCATGTTCCCACAGGTCCTCAGCCTTTTTAAACCCTGGCATTTTGTTTCTCTGTCCTAGTATGACCAGGACTTCTGTGGCCTTGGGGATCCTGTGCTTCCTGATATCTCAAGATCTCTGTGATGACCTGACCCTCAAGCTATGGTGTCAGAACCTGCCTTTATGGAATGTGGACCCACCAGTTATGGCATCTAGACCCTGCTCCAGTTTGGGCTTTTAAGGTAGATGAGGAGAGAGAGTTCCTGCAGCTCATCAGCCCTTTAAGCCCTGGCTTTTTTTAAAATTTTTATTTATTTGACAGAGATCACAAGCAAGCAGAGAGGCAGGCAGAGAGAGAGAAGGGGAAGCAGGCTCCCTGCTGAGTAGAGAACCCAATGTGGAGCTCGATCCCAGGACCCTGAGATCATGACCTGAGCCGAAGGCAGAGGCTTAACCCACTGAGCCACTCAGGCGCCCCAAGCCCTGGCTTTTGTCTGTGTATGTGCACCCCAGGGCAACTGGGGCTATTGTTGGCTTTCAGACAGTGGGATTGCTGAGGTCATAGGCTCATTGTGATAACCAGACCCACCTGGACACTGCTTACTCTAGGCTTTCAAAGTGGGTTGGGAACGTAAACCATGTTGTTCTCTAGTCCTGACCTGGAGAGCATTCCTGCAGCTCCTCTAACACTTGGAGGAATTGTAGTGTTGTCTATTTTGTATGCTAGTTGCTCTTTTAAACCATTTTTTTTTCTGTGCCCAAGGACGAAGGGATATCTTCTGGGTCTCTCAGTCACATCCCTCCTGACTGTCATTCACAGCATAGGGAGGATTACTTTTGTAAACATGCCTCCATCTTTCTTGCTGTTCTCTTACTATTATATCTTTGGTTGTTCAGAAGCTGTTCAGTCAGACCTCATTTCTTTAGGAAGAAGTGTTCTATTAATTTTTGTAATTTGTTGTGTTCTACAGAGGAGATGATTTAATGTTCTGACATCAGCTTGGATCATGATTTCCTGGGGGATAATTTTGAATTTTACTTGTGGAGTTCTGAAGTATGTAAACCAACATTTTGTGAGCCACCCAGAAGACTTAAGAAATGAGTCTTGTGGGAAATACATCAACACTTAGGTAGGGAAAGGTGGCCCAAGTGTAGAGGTTTGTAGACGACCATGTGAGCATAGGTATACTCCCAAACTGCCAGCTCATTTAATACATTCATTTGAGGAACTGTGCATAGTGTATTTCAGCGAAGAAGGGAAACAAATGGCTGCTTCAGTGGGATGAACTTTTCTGTAGACAGTTCATCTGGTCACCAATGTTCAATGAGAAGCTAAAACTCTAGTTATAAAGTTGCAAGTAGAGCTGAGATTGGAGAAGGATATGTGGTCATCCATCACTCTGCTAGCTATCAGTCTAATGAATAAGGTGGGAGAACAGATAATATGTTGGAGACCTTAGATGTCCATTTTTAAAGCTGGGAGGGTACAAAGTGCACAGATTAAATTCTGAGCACATGTGACAATGTTAGGAAGTGTAATCCCTGAAAAGGTGAGAATAACAAAAAAATATGATATTGTGGTGAATGACAGTGAAATAGCAAAACACTCCATGCCAACTTACCCTTAACACAAAGAAAGCAAGAGCACAGCAAGAACACCATCAGTTGGCAGGGAAGCTCCCAATTCAGAAAACATTCATGACAAAAAATATATATACCCACTGAGCTTATTTATATAGCTCCCAAGTTACAACAAAAGGCCAGGGATAATATATAGCCATGGTTAGTGCAGCAATGGGATATGGAGACATGGCATTTCTTTGGGAAACCATCAGAGAAAGTGAGCAACATCACCACATCCTGCCCTCTGGCAGTAACTGCATGGCACTCATTGGGTTCAAGGGGTCCACTCCTTTATACAGGCATACTTCTTTTATTTTGTTTTGCTTCATTGTGCTTCACAGATATTGCATTTTCTATAAACTGAAGGTTAGTGGCAAGCCTCCAGTGAGCAAGTCTATTGGTACCATTTGTCCACAATATTTGATCATTTCATATCTCTGCATTATATTTTGTTTATTGCAATATTTAAAAATGTAATTATATTTGTTATCATAATCTGTGATCAGTGATATTATATGTTACTATTGTAATTATTTTGAAGTGTCACAAACCATGCCCATAAAAGACACCAAATTTAATTAATAAATGTTGTATTTGTTCTGAATACTCCTTTAACTGGCCTTCCCCTGTCCCTCTCTCTCCTCCTCACAGGCTTCTTTATTTCATGATACACAGTAACATTGAAATTAATCCAACATAATTACACCTAATGACCTCTAATTGTTCAAATGAAAAGAAGAGCTGCATGTCTCTGACTTTAAATAATAATAATAATAATAATAAAGAAATAATTAAGCTTAGTGAGGAAGATATGTCATAAGGCAAAATATGTTGAAACCTAGGCATCTTGTGCCAAACAGTGAAGTTGTGAATGCAAAGGAAGTTACTGAAAAAAATCGCTAATGCTACCTCTTTCTTATTCCTAATATTTATTAAACATCTGACATGTAGTAGCTGGGATAACCAAGTTGTCTTCATCTCCACAGGACTTTCTTTTTTTTATTGTCTTATGTTAATCACCATAAAATACACCATTAGTTTTAAAAAAATATATTTTATTTATTTATTTAACAGAAAGAGAGAGATCACAAGTAGGCAGAGAGAAAGACAGAGAGAGGGGGAAGCAGGCCTCCCGCTGAGCAGAGAGCCCAATGCAGGGCTCAATCCAGGACCCTGAGACCATGTCCTGAGCTGAAGGCAGAGGGATTAACTCACTGAGCCACCCAGGTGTCCCACATCATTAGTTTTTGATGTAGTGTTCCAAGATTCATTGTTTATGTATAACACCCAGTGATCCTTGCAATATGTGCCCCATAATAACCACCACTGGCTCACGCATCCACCCACTCTTCCCCTCTAAAACCCACAGTTTGTTTCTCAGAGTCCACAGTCTCTCATGGTCCATATTTCCCTCCAGTTACCCCCCTTTCAATTTTCTTCTCCTTCTCCTAATGTCCTCCCAGGTATTCCTTATGTTCCAAAAGTAAGTGAAACCATGTTATAATTGACTTTCTCTTCTTATTTCACTCAGCATAATCTCCTCCAATCCCATCCCTGTTGATGCAAAAAGTTGGATATTCATTCTTTCTGATGGCTGAGCAATATTTCATTCTATATATGGACCACATCTTCCTTATCCTTTCTCCGTTGAAGGATATCTCAGCTCTTTCCAGTTTGATGATTGTGGACAATGCTGCTATGAACATTGGGGTACATAGGGCCCTTATTTTTACTACACCTGTATCTTTGTGGTAAATACACAGTAGTGCAATTTCAGGGTCACAGAGTAACTCTATTTTTAATTTTTTGAGGAAACTCCACACTGCTTTCCAAAGTGGCTGCACCTAATTACCTTCCCACCAACAGTGTAAGAGGGTTTCTCTTTCTCCACATCCTCTCCAACATTTGTTGTTTCTTGCTTTGATCATTTTGGCCATTCTAACTGGTGTAAGATGGTATCTCGATGTGGTTTTGATTTAAATCTCTCTGATGGCTAATGAGGATGAACATTTTTTCATGTGTCTGCTAGTCACTTTTTTGTCTTCATTGGAGACGTGTTTATTCATATCTTCTGCTCAATTCTTGACTTGATTATCTGGGTTTTGGTTGTTGTGTTTGAATTCTTCATAGATCTTGGATATCAGCCCTTTGTCTGTAGTGTTATTTGCGAATATCTTCTCCCATTCCGTGGGTTGCCTCTTTGTTTTGTTGACTGGTTCCTTTGCTCTGCAGAAACTTTTTATGTTGATGAAGTCTCAAAAATTTATTTTTGCTTTTGTTTCCTTTGCCTTTAGAGACATGTCTTGAAAGAACTTGTTATGGCTAATGTCAAAGAGGTTACTGCCTATGTTCTCTAGGATTTTGTTCTGTTCTTTTCTCACATTGAGGTCTTTCATCCATTTAGACTTTATGCTTGTGTATGGTACAAGAAAATGGTCAAGTTTAATTCTTCTGTACACAGCTGTCCAATTTTACCACCACCATTGATTGAAGAGATTGTTCTTTTTCCACTGAATATTTTTTCCTGCTTTGTTGATGATTATTTGATCATAGAGTTGAGGGTCCATATCTGGGCTCTCTACTCTGTTACACTGGTCTGTGTGTGTGTTCTTGTGCCAGTACCATATTGTCCTGGTAATCACAGCTTTGTAACATAGCTGGATATCAGGCAATGTGAGGCCTCCAGCTTTGTTTTTCTTTTTCAACATTTTCTTGGCTATGAGGGGTCTTTTCTGGTTCCATACAAATTTTAGGATAGTTTGTTCCAGGACTTTGAAAAACACCAATGGTATTTTGATCAGGATGGTTTTGAATGTATAGATTGCTCTGGGCAGCATAGACATTTTATCAATCTTTATTTTCCAATCCATGAGCATAGAATGCTCTTCCATCTTTCTGTGTCTTCTTCAATTACTCTGAATGGTGTTTTATAGTTACTCATGTATATATCCTTTACCTCTTTGGTTAGGTTTATTCATACATTTCTTATGGTTTTTGTGTTATTGTAAGTGGCATCGATTCTCTAATTTCCCTGTCTACAGTTTCATTGTCAGTGTATAAGAAAGCAAATGATTTCTGTGCATTGATTTTGTATCCTGACATATTGCTGAATTGCTCTATGAGTTCTAGTAGTTTAGAGGTGGAGTCTTTTGGGTTTTCCACATAAAGTATCATGTCATCTACAAAGAGAGAGAGTTTGATTTTTCCTTTGCCACTTTGAATACCATCTATTTCTTTTTGTTGTCTGATTGCTGTTGCAAGGACACCTTTCTTTTTGTTGTCTGATTGCTGTTGCAAGGACACCTAGTACTATGTTGATCAACAGTGGTGAGAGTGGACATTCTTTTATTATTCCTGATCTTAATGGGAAGGCTCTCAGCTTTTCAGAATTATATTTGCTATGGGTTTATCATAGATGGATTTAATGAAGTTGAGGAATGCTCCCTCTATCCCTTTACTCTAAAGAGTTATAATCAGGAAAGGATGCTGTATTTTGTCAAATGCTTTTTCTGCACCAATTGAGAAGACCATATGATTCTTCTCTCTTCTGTTATTGATTTGATCTATCACATTGATTGATTTGCTGATGTTGAAACACACTTGCATCCCAGGAATAAATCCCACCTGGTCCTGGTGGGTAATCTTCTTAATATACTGTTGTATCCTATTAGCTAAGATTTTGTTGGGAATCTTGGCATCCATATTCATCAGAGATATTATTCTTAAATTCTCCTTTATATTGGGCCTTTGCCCGGCTTTGGGATCAAGGTAATGCTGGCTTCATAGAAAGAGTCTAGAAGTTTTAATTCTGTTGCTATTTTTTTCTGTTGCTATTTTTTGAAACAGCTTCAGGACAACAGGTTTTTTTTTTTTCTTCCTTGAATGTTTGGTAGAATTCTCCAGGGAATGTCAGGGCCTGGGTTCTTTTTTGGGGGGAGGTTTTTGACAACTGCTTCAATCTTATTACTAGATGTTGGTCTTTTCAAATTGTCATTTTCTTCCTGTTTCAATCTTGGAAGTTTATAGGTTTTCAGGAATGCATCCATATCTTCTAGGTTGCTTAACTTATTGGCATATAACTGTTGATAATGATTTCTGAGGATTATTTCTATTTCCTTAGTGTTAGTTGTAATCTCTCCCCTTTCATTCATAATTTTGTTAATTTGGGTCCTCTCTCTTTTCTTTTGGACTAGTCAGTCCAATGGTTTATCAATCTTATTAATTCTCTCAAAGAACAAGCTTCTAGTTTCTTTGATGTGTTCTACCGTATCTCTGGTTTCAAACTCATTGTTCTGTGGTCTAAACTTAATTATTTCCCTTCTTGTGCATGGGGTAGGCTTAATTTGTTGTTGATTCTCCAGTTCTTTAAGGTGTAAAGAGAGTTTGTGTATTCAGGATTTTTCAGTTTTTTTGGAATGAGGCTTGGATCACTATGTATTTCCTCTCTAGGGCCGCCTTTGCTGCATCCTATAGGATTTAGACCATTGTGTCTTCATTTGCATTGGTTTCCATGAATTGTTTAAGTTTTTCTTTGATTTCCTTGTTGATCCAAACATTCTTGAACAAAATGGTCTTTAGCTTCCAGGTGGTTGAATTCCTTCCAAACTTTTTCTTGTGGTTGAGTTCCAGTTTCAAAGCATTGTGGTCTGAGAATATCCAGGGAATCATCTCAGTCTTTTGGTATCTGTTGAGCCCTGATTTGTGACCCAGTATGTGGTCCATTCTAGAGAAAGTTCTATGTGCACTCGAGAAGAATGAGTATTCTCCTGCTATAGGGTGGAATGTTCTGTATATATCTATGAGGTCCATCTGGTTCAATACGTCATTCAAAGCTCTTGTTTCAGATAATCATGTCATAAAATGGGCAGAAGACATGAACAGATACTTCTCCAAAGAAGACATACAAATGGCCAACAGACATATGAAAAAATGTTCATCATCATTAGCCATCAAGGACATTCAAATCAAAACCATATTGAGATACCACCTTAAACCAGTTAGACTGGTCAAAATTAAGAAGACAGTTAACAACAAGTGTTGGAGAGGATGTGGAGAAAGGGGAACCCTCGTACACTGTTGGTGGGAATGCAAGTTGGTGCAGCCACTTTGGAAAACAGTGTGGAGATTCCTTAAGAAATTAAAAATAGAGCTGCCCTATGGCCCTAGTGGGTATTTACCCCAAAGATACAGATGTAACAAAAATAAGGGCCTTATGTACCCCAATGTTCATAGCTGCAATGGACACAGTAGCCAATGTGTGGAAAGAGCCAAGATGCCCTTCAACAGATGAGTGCATAAAGAAGATATGGTCTATATATACATTGGAATATTATGCTCCATCAGAAAAGATGAATACCCACGTTTTGTATCCACATAGATGGAACTGGAGGAGATTCTGGTGAGTAAAATAAGTCAAGCAGAGAGAGTCAATTATCATGTGGTTTCACTTACTTGTGGAGCACCAGGAATAACATGCAGGACATCAGGAGAAGGAAAAGAAAAGTGAATTGGTGGAAACTGTTGGGAGAGATGAACCATGAGAGACTGTGGATTCTGAGAAACAACTGAGGGTTTTGGAGGGGAGGGGGATGAGGTGTTCAGTGGTCCTGGTGGTGGTATTAAGGAGGGCATGTATTGCATGGTATAGTGAGGGTGGTGCATAAGCAATGAATCTTGGAACACCGAAAAAAATAATGTTAAATTAAAAATCAAGCAAACAGAAAACAACAACAACAACAACAAAGCTCTTGTTTCTTTGTTGATTTTCTGCTTAGATGATCTGTCTTTTGCTGAGAGTGGCATGTTAACATCCCCATAATTAATGTATTTGTGTCAATATTACTCTTTATTTTTTTAACAATTGGTTTGTGTGGTTGGCTGCTCCCATTTTGGGGGCATAAATATTTGCTAGATCTTGGTGGAAAGACCCTTTATGTATGATGTAGTGTCCTTCTTTATCTCTGACCACAGTGATTAGCTCAGAGTCTCATTTGTCTCATATAAGAATTGCTATCCCATGTTTCTTTTGAGGCCTGTTGGCATGAAAGATTGTTCTTCATCCCTTCACTTTCAGTCTATATTTAAGCTCAAAATACGTGTCTTGTAGAAAACATATGGATGGATCCTGTTTTGTTTTGTTTTGTTTTCCAATCTGCAACCTTATGCCATTTTATGGGAGCATTTAGGCCATTCACATTGAGAGTGATTATTGAAAGATATGTTTTTATTGTTATCATGTTGCCTGTAAACACTTTGTTTCTATTCTATAGATTGTCTCTATAAATTTGTGTTCTATATCAGTCTTGGGATCTTTCTTCTTTTCTAGAATCCCACTTAATATTTTTTGTAGTGCCGGCTTGGTGGTCACATATTTTAGTCTTTGCTGGTCTTGGAAGCTCTTTATCTCTACATCTGTCCTGAATGTCAGCTTTGCTGGATTAAGTATTCTTGGCTGCATGTTCTTCTCATTTAGTGCCCTGAATATGTCTTACCAGTCCCTTCTGGGTTGTGAGGTTTCTGTGGACAGGTCTGATGTTATTTTGATGGTACTCCCTCCGTACATAAGGAATCTCTTCCCCAGCTGCCCTTAAGATAATTTCTCTGAATTTATAACTCCTGAATTTCACAATCACGTGTCTGGAGGTCTTTCTACCCTTGTTGATCTTGGGGTGTACCCTCTCTGCCTCTAGGACATGAACACTTCTTCCATTCCCCAAAATAGGGACATTCTCATCTAGGATTTGTTCAACTGTTTCTTCTAGTCCTCTCTCTCCCTCTTCACCCCCCCTCAGGGATCCCAATAATTCTGACATCAGAATGTTTCATGGTGTCATGTATTTCCTTAATTCTGTTTTCATGGTTTCTAAGCTGTTTGTTCCAGACCTACTCCTGACACTTCTTTTCTATCAGTTTGTCTTCTATATCACTAATTTGATCTTCTGCCTCATTTATTCTAGCCTTTAGGGTATCTAGATTAGATTGGATCTCATATCTAGCATTTTTTATGTTTTGCCAGATCAGCTCTCACTTCTACCCTTAGAGAGTCTATGCTGCCATTAATGTTTTTTCTCCAACCTAGCCATAGTCTGGATAACTGTTACCCTGAATTCTATTTCCAACATCTTGCTTATGTCCATATCCAATAGTTCTGTGGCAGAGGTCACAGTCTCCGAATTTTTCCTCTGTTGGGGGTTCCTCCTCCTAGTCATTCTGGTGAGAGGTGTTTGAGGGTATGTATAGCTCAAAATATCAACCACAATCAAGGCAAAGTGCACCATGGAAAGTTTTGGAGCAATTGGAAGTCACTGCCAAAAAGAAAGAAAAATGGGAAAAGAAAAAAGAAAAACCCAGCCATTATGAACCCCAACAATATGACTTGTAAAGTACAAAAACATGAATGAACAAACAAAAAGACCAACAAAAGAAAAAGAAAAGAAAGAAAAACACAACCAAAATGAGCCAAAAGGATAAGATTTATACAATACAAAGACAAAAATAAACAAACAGAAAGACTGACAAAAGGAAAAGAAAAAATAAATAAAAACACAAAATAAAATGGGGGGGGTGGGAAGGTGATTATAATCCCTTGAATTGGGCAAGGAAGGGTATTTCAGTTCTTCCTGGGTGTATCTTGTTATCTTTGTTAGAGGACTCAACTTCAGACATACAGAGAATTTAAAACTGGCACACATATTGTGGTGATATTGAATAGGGAAAGGACTACATTGAAACTTATATCTATATCTATATCTATAATCTACCTACCTAGATATTTGGAAAAAGAAAGAGAAAAAGTATATGTATGAAAAATCTTCACCTTAACAATTTACTGAGGAATATGTTGTATTTAACATCTAGTTGAAATCGTAAGTAGGTAAAAACAACAACAACAACAACAACAACAACAACAAACAAAACAAACCAAACCAAAACAAAAAAACCTAAGAACAAGAATTGAGGGAACTAATTAAAGAGAGAGAGAGAAGTTGTATCTAAGAAACATACAGGCTGTGAGGCAATACCAGGAGCTTAATAAATTGTTTTCCCCTGATGTTGGGGTTTTACAGTTTTATGGGGAACCTGTGGTTGTTGTCCGCTTGTTCCATTGACTTGTCTTCTGGGAGAGGGGCCTGTCTCATTGTTTTTCAGTCAATCCTTCTTGGGCGGAGTTGCCCTGTCCGCTGTCACGGGGCTGGGTTCAGTGGAAACCATTTTTTAGGCCTTTGTTCTCTGGAGGTTATGTTCTTTGGCAGCTTTTTGTGCCTTTTTGGAGGGTCAGAGCAATGTTAACTTTCCACCCCTAGACCTCTGCCTCAGGGAGAAGCCACGGTCTGCTCCTCTCTGAATGTTCCAGAACACATAGACTCCCCATCTGCAAACTCCGTTGAACATTGGAGCCACCTCCAGCCACCCCCAGCCACTGTCTCAGTGGTCGCCTGAGGCCCCCACTTGTCTCTGTATTCCTGTGCCACCAAAACCTTGAGTGATACTGGTTGGGGGAAGCCCGGACCCAGCAGCTGCCGTTCTGGGACTGTTCACTGGAGCCCACACCCACACCAGGTGTGCCTGAGTCCCAGTGGCTGTGGCGGCATTGGAGGTGGCTCTGGTGGCCACAGAAGACAGCCCCAGGGACCACTAACTGGAGCCCATGCTGGCCTGCTCAGGTGTGGGCTGGCAGTGTCTGCAGTTGGGCACCATTGTGGCTGTCCTGGGACTGCGGGCTTGGGTCCACACCCAGGGCTGTCTGGTCCTAGCAATTGTACTTTAAGTCCCTTTGTTCTGTTTGAGTGCTGTTATCAGTCCCTTCCTGAGTTGCAGCCATTGGTCTCCTAGTTATTACTCGTCCCTGAGTGCAGGCACTTTTTCATTGAGGGTAGTACTATCCAGTGGCTCCCTCTCCCTTATGTTTATCTTCCAATATCTGTCCATGCACTCCCAAATCCTCTGTACTTCTCCGTTGAAGGTCCTGACCCCTATAGAGATCCAGAAGTGTGTGATCTTACAACTTAGGCTGATTTCATGGGTGTTCAGAGTTCTCTGGTAGATATATAGCTTAGTTCAAGGGAATGGTTAAAATAGAGTCTCTTACTTCTCTGCCATCTTGCCCCTCCCCCTTACTAATGTTACATTACTAAACATACAAATGATAAGAAAGAGAATTAGGCTTACTCTTATCAAAAAAGTTTTAGTAGTCTGGACAGAAGATCTAACCAGCCACAATATCCCTAAAGTCTAATCTAGAGGTGCTGGTTCACAACTCTTCTGAGAACCTCCCTGGTATAATCTGGAACTGGCCCCTGTACTCAAAGGACAGGGAGATACTGAAGAAAAGGCAGGCCACTCCAAGTTGGTAGACAGCAGTTTTAATAAACAAAAGTAACTTAAATATGAAGCTTGTCTTGGGCAACAAGAAGATAAATGGATCCTCGCCCCCACCTAACAAATCTTAGAAGTTTATAAACAGGCCTTAACTGGGTTCAGTACTTATATTGTGCAGGCGTTCTCAATACCACATTGCTCTTTCTCAAAGCTATGTTATTGGGACAGCCTCTGGAAGCAGGAAAGGCAAGTGGAACCCACATTCCAAGGACAGGAGAGGGGATGAAGAGCCTCCAATTGCCCAGGTCCAGTTCACATCTTTTCTTATTGAGGAATTGACATTCCTCAATAAGAATAAGACCCTAATTTCTTCAATTCTGTAAAAGCTGAGAGGTGAGGATGCTGCAGTAGAAAAGGTTGAACCTAGGACATGTTGATTCATGAGGATTAAGAAAAGAAGCCATTTCCATAACATTAAAAGTGCAAGGTGAAGCAGTAAGGACTTACGTGGAAGCTGCAGTACATTATCCAGAAGCTGTAGCTAAGATGATTAATACAGGTCACTACACTAAAGAGTAGAATCTTTTTTTTTTAAAGATTTTATTTATTAATTTGACAGACAGAGATCACACTTAAGGGACAATTGCTAGCAGATTAAAACTGCTGTCTACACAAGTAAGCAGAGAGGCAGGCAGAGAGAGAGGAGGAAGCAGGCTCCCTGCTGAGCAAAGAGCCTGATGCAGGGCTTGATCCCAGGACCCTGGGATCATGACCTGAGCCAAAGGCAGAGGGTTTAAACCACTGAGCCACCCAGGTGCCTCTAAAGAGTAGAATCTTAATTATTTATTCTTATTATGTTCAGTTAGCCACTGTATCATTAGTTTTTGATCATTAGTTTTTGATTCATTAGATGCATATAACACCCAGTACTCTTCAAAGCATGTGCCCTCCTTAATACCCATCACCCAGCTAACCCATCCTTCCCCCTCCCCTTGCCTCTCTGAAATTCTCGGTTTGTTTTGCAGAGTCCATAGTATCTTATGGTTCATATCCCTCTCTCATTTCTCCCCCTTCAATTTTCCCTCCCTTCCCCTATGGTCATCCATGCTTATGCCCCCCAGACGAGTGAAAAAAAAATGATAATTGTCTTTCTCTGACTGACTTATCTCCTTAGCATAATCCCCTTCAGTTCCATCCAAGGTGATGCAAATGGTGGGTATTCATCCTTTCTGAAGGCAACCTGGAAGAAATGGATACCTTCCTGGAAACTTATAAACTATCAACATTGAAGCAGGAAGAAACAGACAATCTGAATAGACCAATAACCAATAATGAAATTTAAGCAGTAATCAAAACCTTCCCCCCAAAAAGAGTCCAGGGCCTGATGGGTTCCCTGGGAATTCTACCAAACATTTAAAGAAGAAATAATATGTATTCTACTGAAGCTGTTTAAAAAAATAGAAACAGAAGGAAAATTTTCGAACTCGTTCTATGAGGCTCCCATTACCCTGACCCCCAAACCAGACAAAGACCCCATCAAAAAGGAGAGACTGTGGACTCTGAGAAACAAAATGAGGATTTTGGAGGGGAAGAAGGTGCGAGGATGGGTGAGCCTGGTGGTGAGTATTACGGAGGGCACATATTGCATGGAGCACTGGGTGTGATATATAAACAATGAATTCTGGAACACTGAAAAGAAAAAAAAATTAAAAAAACTAATGAGGTACTTTATTTTGGCTAATTGAACATTATAATAAAAATAAGAATTAAAAAAGAAGAAAAAATAAGGAGAATTTCTGCCCAATATCCCTGATGAATATGGATGCCAAAGTACTCTACAGGATCCTAGCCAATAGGATCCCACAGTACATTAAAAGGGTTATTGACCATGACCAGGGGGAATGTATTCATGGGATGCAAGGGTGGTTCAACATTCACAAACAAATCAACGTGATAGATTACATTAATAAAAGAAAAGACAATTGATAAAGAAAAAGCATTAGACAAAATACATTTCCTGATTAAATCTCTTCAGAACGTACATATAGAGGAAACATTCCTCAATATCATAAAATCCACCTATGAAAAGCCCACAGTGAATATCATTCTAAATAGGGAAAAGCTGAGAGCTTCTCCCTTAAGGTCAGGAACACAACAATAATGCCCACTCTCACCACTTTTGTTCAACATAGTGCTAGAAGTCCTAGCAACAACAATCAGACAACAAAAAGAAAAAAGGCATCCAAATTGGCAAGGAAGAAGTCAAACTCACTCTCTTCACAGATGACATGATATTTTATGTGGAAAACCCAAAAGCTTCCACCCTCAAATGACTAGAACTCATACAACAATTCAGCAATGTGCCAGGATACAAATTCAATGCATAGAAATCAGTTGCTAGCCTATACACTAACAATATAACTGTAGAAAGAGAAATTGGGGAATTGATTCAATTTATAATAGCACTAAAAACCATAAGCTACCTAGGAGGTAAAGGATCTATACTCTAGAAACTACAGAACACTTATGAAGAATATTAAGGAAAATACAAAAAGATGGAAAAGCATACCAGGCTCATGGATTGGAAGAATATACCTTGTTAAAATATCTATGCTGCCTAGAGCAATCTACACTTTCAATACCATCCTTATTAAAACACTATTGGCATTTTTCAAGGAGCTGAAACAATCTTAAATTTTTATGGAGCCAGAAAAGACCCCAATTTGCCAAGGGGATGTTGAAAAAGAAAAACAAAGCAGGTAGGGGGGGTGCATCATGCTTTCTGATTTCAAGCTATATTAGAATGCTGTGATCACCAAGACAGCATGGTATTGGCACAAAAATGGACACATAGATCAATGGAACAGAGCAGAGACTCTAGAAAAGGATCCTCAACTCAATGGTTCACTAATCTTTGACAAATCAGGAAAAAATATCCAATGGAAAAAAGATAGTCTCTTCAATAGTGGTGCTGGGAAAATTGGACAGATACACACAGAAGAATGAAATTGGATCATTCTCTTACACCTTACAGAAAGATAAACTCAAAATGGATGAAAGAACTCAATGTGAGAAAATTATCCTTGAGGATAATCCTAGAGGAGAACGTAGGCAGTAACATCTTCGACATCGGCCACAGCAACTTCTTTCAATACGTGTCTCTAAAGGCAAGGGAAATAAAAGAAAAATGAACTTTTGGGACTTCATCAAAATAAATAAAATAAATGTGTTCCTGCACAACAAAGGAAACAGTCAACAAAACTAAGAGGAAACCCATAGAATGGGAGAAGATATTTGCAGATGACATTACATATAAAGAGCTGATATTCAAGACCTATAAAGAACTCAACTCAAACTCAACACTCAAAAAAGATATAATCAAGTCAAAAGTGGGCAGAAGATATGCACAGAATCTCAATCTAGATAAAATAGCCCTATATTAGAAGACATGTCATCTAGGACTTTAATAGTTAGAGAACGATCAATGCTTGACTTTAAAGCTTCAAAGAAGATGTTAACTCTCTCCTTAGGGGCTAATGAAGCTGGTGGTGTCTTTGAGGCCAATGCTCACTTACCATTTCTGAAAATCTTAAGCCCCTTAGGAATTATACTAAATCTTCTCTTCCTGTGCTCTATAAATGGAACAAAAAAATCCAAATGACAGCAGATCTGTTAACAACATGGCTTTTTAAAATAAGATTTTTATTTATTTGAGAGAAAGAGAGAGAGAGAGAGGGCATGAGCACAGGGAGGAGGTGAGGTAGAGGGGGAAGCAGACCCTTAAGTGAGCAGGGAGCCCATGTGAAGCTAGACCCCAGGACCCTGGGATTATGACACAAGCCAAAGGCAGATGCCCAACTGACTGAGCTACCCAGGTGCCCCCAACAGGGCTTATTAAATAGTTTAAGCCCACTGTTGAGATCTTCTGGTCAGAATAAAAAAAAAAAAATCCTTTCAAAGGGCACCTGGATGGCTCAGTTGGCTAAGGGTCCAACTCTTGATTTCAGCTAAGTTCATGATCTCAGCTTCTTGGGATCAAGGCCCACATCAGGCTCCACATTCAGAGCATAGTCTGCTTGTCCTTCTCCGTCTGCTGCCCCCCCTAACTTGTTCTCTCCATCTATCCCTTCTCTAGATAAATAAATAAATAAATAAAGTCTTAAAAAAAAAAAAAAGCCTTCCAGGGGTGCCTAGGTGGCTTGGTCAGTTAAACATCTGCCTTTGGCTCAGTTCATGATCCCAGGGTCCTGGGATTGAGCCCCACATTGGACTCCGTTCACAAGAGAGCCTGATTCTCCCTCTCCCTTTGCTGCTCTCCCTGCTTGTGCTCTCTCTTTCTCTGCCAAATAAAATCTTTTAAAAAATAAAAAATCCTTCCAAAATATTACCACTCATTGACAATACACCTTGTCACCCCAGAGCTCTGATGGAGATGTACAATGAGATTAAAATTATTTTTATTTCTACAAACTTAATACCCATTCTTCAGCCCATCAATAAAAGAGTAATTTCAATTTTAAGCCTATTATTTAAAAAATATTTTAAAAATATATTTTGTAATGTTGTAGTATCATAAATAGTGATTCCTCTGATGATCTGGGCAAAGTAACTTGAAAAATTTCTGGAAAGGATTCATCATTCTAGATGTCTTTAAAAAATTGTGATTCATAGAAGGAAGTCAAAATATCAGCATTTAAAGGAGTTTGGAAGAAGTTGATTATAACCCTCATGGATGACTTTGAGGAGTTTGAGAACAGTGGAGGAAGTAACCATTGATGAGGTGAAAAGAGCAAGATAACTAGAACTGGAAGTGGAATCTGCAGATGTGACTGAATTCCTGCAATCACATGATAAAACTTAAATGGATGAAGAGTTACTTCATATTATAAGCCAACAAAGTGGTTTCTTGAGATGGATTCTACTCCTGGTGAAGAGACTATAAAGACTGTTGAAATGATGAAAAAGGGTTTAGAATATTGCATAGACTTAGTTGATACAACAATAGTAAGGTTTGAGGGTACTGACTCCAATTTTGAAAGTTGCACTGTAATTAAAATGTTATCAAACAGCATTACCGGTGGTACCTGGGTGGCTCAGTGGGTTAAAGCCTCTGCCTTTGGCTCAGGTCATGGTCCCGGGGTACTGGGATTGAGCCCCGCATTTGGCTCTCTGCTCAGCGGGGAGCCTGCTTCCTCTTCTCTCTCTCTGCCTGGCTCTCTGCCTACTTATGATCTCTGTCAAATAAATAGATAAAATCTTAAAAAAAACCAGCATTACATGTTACAGATAAATTATTAGTGAAAGGAAGAGTTGATCAATACTGCAAACTTTATTGTTTTATTTTTAGACATTGCCAGTTCCAACCCAAGCTTTAGCTACCACCACCCTGATCAGTCAGCAGCCATCAATATTGAGGAAAGACACTCCACCAGCAAAAAGATTAAAAGCTCAGATGATTGTTAGCATTTTTAAAAAACATAATGCTATTGCACACTTAATAATCTTTAGTGTAGTCTAAACATAACTTTTCTATGCTTGGGAAAACAAAAACTTCCTTATTTATTTTATTGTGATGTTTACTCTATTTGGGGTGGTCTGGAACTGGCCATCCCAATATGTCCAAATTATGCCTATAGATTTAATTATTCTAAGTCAGCAGGAAGGCTCATCCCAATAAGTGGGATCTCCTGTGCATGAGGGACCCTGGAAATACAGAGTGGATATATGACAAATTCTTAGGGAGTTGGGAATGAGATAGGCCATCTATGCCCCTGTTTTTGAAAGCCTTTATTAACCCACATTTACTATGTAACATAAGCCAAGGTACTCCATTCTGCCTCCAGTGCCTGGTATGGGACAATGATAACAATGCTGAGATCTGTCATGGTACAAAACATTTATGATGTTGGTCAGTCCATTGTTGATCTGGAGAAACTGGCAAATTCCAGAAATAGGTTACAGACTGTGAGAAAGACCTGAGACAGAAATGAAATTCATTGAGCAAAAAGCTTACTGCATTTGCTGTAAATTGTCTTGTGAGAATAACCTGGAAGCAAATGTGGCTTGAATTCATTGCTGCCAGGATCCCAAACAAAAAAAGACCAGAAACCCAACACTATGTCAGTTAGCCCAAATATGCAACTTAATCACAGTTCAGACTGCCTCATGCATTCTCCCTACAAATTCAAATGCCCTGTCAGGTCCAGCAGTGGCCCATGAATACAGTGCTATTTATGGTAGTAGCCACCCCCTCCCTAAGTATAGGATACAGGCCAAGACTGCCCCCAGGTGAAGGCCACTGATTGTGACTGAGGACACCATGTTGAGCTCACTATTCACTGGTTCACCAGAAACAAAAAAAAATGTGATGGCTCTGAGTGATACTGGGGTCAATACTCTAATACATGGTAACCCTCATCATTTTGTTGCCCCTAGCATCATCAATGGCTAAAGAGGGCAAAAGTTTATGGTCAGGAAGTTTTCTTTTGCACTGCAAATTGGGCAGTCACCCTCATGAGTATATGAGGTTTTTATAGCTCCAAAAGCAGAGGACATATTAGGTATTCATATCTGGCAAGATCAAACTCTGCAAATTTATCAATGATCACTGCCTCTAGGTTAATCAAACCAATGCTGAAGGAAAATGCCAACTGTAAACCAGTGTCCTTACCACCCTACAAGGAGTGTTAAATGTCAAAAAATATAAATTGCTGGGGGAGGGGCATAATGAAATAGGAGAAATTTTCCAAGAAATGCAACAAGTGAGTATCATCCTTTTCCCTCTGCTCTCCCCACCTCCCACCACTTGTTCTCTCTCCCTCTCTCTTCCAGATGAATAAATAGTCCTTTAACAGCCTGGTGTGTTCATTAAAAACAAACAAACAGACAAACAAACAACAACAACAACAACAACAACAACAAACAAAGAACAGATAGCCTTGCCTTCCATGTATGATAGATAGTTTAGAATTTTACCCAGGAACTCCCAGATTTACAAACCAACAACCACTATATGACCTACCCTTTCTCTCTTTAACTTTTTTAAAGTCTGGTTTGGGGGCACCTGGATGGCTCAGTGGGTTGGGCCCTCTGCCTTCAGCTTGGGTTGTGGTCTCGGGGTCCTGGGATTGAGCCCCACGTCGGGCTTTCTGCTCAGCGGGGAGCCTGCTTCCCTTCCTCTCTTTCTGCCTGCCTCTCTGCCTGCTTATGATCTCTGTCTGTCAAATAAATAAATAAAATCCTAAAAAAAAAGTCTGGTTTGTTTGATATAAGTATAGCTACTCCTATTTTTTATTGTTTATAATTTGTCTGAGATATGTTTTAATTTACTTTACTCCCCATATACTCCATATAAGTGAGTCTTGAAGACTAAAGTGAATCTCTTATAGGCAGAGATTGGGTCTCTTGGGTCTTTTCTTTTTCTTTTGTTTTAAGCCATTCAGCCATTCTGTCTTTTGATTGGAAAAAAATAATCCATTTATGTTAACTAATTATTGAGTAGAGACTTCTAAGAACATGCTGAGTAAAAGCATCCTAAGTGTACCTCTTCCAACAGACACACATAGATAATAGCTGCATGAGGGCAACTAACTCAAATAAACAACCCAAAGACAGGAAGAACAGACATTTTATTTACTCATAGAGAGGAGGCCACATTGAAAAAGATAGGTAGGGTGAAGACATGGTCAGAACCAAGATGCCAGTGAAAATAAGCACAAACAAGAGGGACATCACAAGAATGGAGAAGGGAGAGAAGCAGACCCCACACCAATTGCCCCAGATACAGGAGACCTACACCAAGAAGACCTGTCCGTATAACACTTGGCTTTGAAAACCAGTGGGGCTTAGCTTTGCAAGTTTTTTGCAATGGGTGGTACTTAATTCCAGGTATGTTAAAAGTCAATGGGTCTTGCTCATGGATAGCTGCAGTGTTATAGGAAACTCAGTCCTTGCCCATAAAGAGACAACATAACATCCCTCCCAAGACAGAGCATCAGAATAGCAGTTTAAAAAGTGCCTGGGTTATATGTGAAGATTTATTTAGTAATCTCACAATGTGTGCTGAAGAGGTAGGGATCTTCAGGGGCCTTCCTAAAGAAGAAATGAGCTGGCAGATGCCATGTCTCTCCTCCCCCTGACCTAGATAGCTGGAGACTTGCAGTAGTCAGCAGGATGACCACCCACCTATGTTGCTAACACCACATTCTCCACTCCCACATTTGCCTGTGGATCGCCCATCCTATCTGCCCCACTCAGCAAGTGTCTGTCCAAAGTGGCACCTGCCACCTTATATCCTGCTAGCAGCCCTTGCAGGAACTGATGCCACTTAAAAGTAACTCTCACCCTGGGGTGAGGAGAAAACAGTCACACACACAATTTCAACTGTAGCCCCAGAAAATGGTATGGGGGAAGATATCTGATCTAACTGCTGGCCTCATCCTCCAATAAAAGTGTTTTAGGGGTCAGCAAGGGAAACCTGAAGTTTGGGTCACTGCATCCCTGGCAGACAGATTGGGGTCAGACATCTGATCTGACTTTCAGCCCTGCAACACCAATAAAATATTCTCAGGGGACAAAGCAGGGAGAGAACTTTGCAGGTTGGAGCTACTGCATTCCCAACAGATGGACTGGGGGCAGGCATCTGGTCTGGCAGTCAGCCCTGACCACCACCAGAAGCCTCTTAGGAGTTCAATTTAGGGAGAGCATCCTTAAGGTCAGTGTGACTGAAGACCCAGCAAATGGGCTGAGAGCAAACATCTGCTCTGAGTGCTGACATGACCAAACTACAAGGGCACAACAGCCCCAGATTTGAACATTAGCAATGCAAGGAACAAGCCCAGCCCACAAAAGGCAAAGTGGGCCACTGCAGTTGACTGAGCTGAAGGCAGATGAGGCTTGGACAGGACATATGGGTGCATGCAACCCACAAAGGTGATGCACCTGAAATGCCTGGTTGAGGAAATATTGCCCTATGGGGCACCACAGGACCTCTTTACATGGCCAGTATGTTTTGTTTTGTTTTGTTTTTTTTTAATTTTTTTCAGTGTTCCAAGATTCATTCTTTATACAGCACACCCAGTGCTCCACGCAATATGTGCCCTCCTTAATACCCATCACCAGTCTCACCCAAACCCCCACCCCCTTCCCCTCCAAAACTCTCAGTTTATTTCTCAGAGTCCACAGTCTCTCATGGTTTGTCTCCCCCTCCAATTTCCCCCAACTCCCTTCTCCTTTCCAACTCCCAATATCCTCAGTATTATTCCTTATGCTCCACAAGTGAAACCATATGATAATTGACTCTCTCTGCTTGATGTATTTCACTCAGCGTAATCGCCTCCAGTTCCATCCATGTGGATACAAAAGGTGGGTATTCATCCTTTCTGATGGAGGCATAATATTCCATTGTATATATGGACCATATCTTCTTTATCCATTCATCTGTTGAAGGGCATCTTGGCTCTTTCCACAGTTTAGCGACTGTGGCCATTGCTGTTATGCACATTGGGGTACAGATGGCCCTTGTTTTTACTACATATGTATCTTTGGGGTAAATACCCAGTAGTGCAATTGTAGGGTCATAGGGTAGCTCTATTTCTAATTTCTTAAGGAATCTCCACCTTGTTTTCCAAAGTGGCTGCATCAACTTGCATTCCAACCAACAGTGTAGAACGGTTCCCCTTTCTCCACATCCTCCCCAATAGTTGTTGTTTACTGTCTTGTTACATTGTTGGTGGGGATGCACCCACTCTGGACAACAGTATGGAGTTTCCTCAAAAAGTTAAAAATAGAGCTATCCTCTAATCCAGCAATTGCACTACTTGGTATTTCTCAAAGGATAGAAAAGTACTTATTTGAAGGGATGCATACATCCCTATTTTCATAGTAGCATTATCAACAATAGCTAAATTATGGAAAAAGCCCAAATGTCCATCAACTCATGAATGGATAAAGAAGAGGTAGTATACATACAATGGAATATTATTCAGCCAACAAAAAGAATGAAATATCACCATTTGTAAAGATGTGGGTGTAGCTAGAGAATATTATGCTAAGCAAAGATGTCAGTCAGAGAAAGAAAAATACCTTATGATTTCACACACATATTCAATTTAGGAAACAAAACAGGTGAACACGGGGTGGAAAAAGGCAAACTGAGAAATAGACTCTTAACTACAGAGAACAAACTGAGGGTTACTAGGGGGGAGATGGGCAAAGGGATGGGTTAAATAGGTGATGGGGTTTGAGGAGGACCTTTGCTGTGATGAGTACAGGGTGTCATATGTAAGTTTTGAATTACTAAATTCTACACCTGAAACTAATACTACAGTGTATGTTAACTAACTGGAATTTACATAAAAACTTGGAAGCAAAGCCTGTCTACAAGCAATGCTGCCTACAAGAGACTCATTGTATATATGAAGACACATGCACATTGAAAGTGACGTGATCGAAAAGTACTTACTATGGAAATAAAGCAAAAGGAAAGCTGTGAAAGCAGTATTTTATCAGGCCAAATAGACTTTAAAACAAAGATTGTAACAAGAGACAAAGAAGGATACCACAAAATGTTAAAACTAATGATCCAACAAGATGATATAACAGTTGTAAATATTTATATACCCAATATGGGAGCATCTGAACACATAAATTAACTATTAATAGACATAAAGAAAGAAATTTATAGTAATACAATAATGTTAGGGAACATTAACACCTCACTTACCTCAGTGGATAGATTATCCAGACAGAATATTAACAAGGAAACATTGGCTTTGAATTACTCATTTGGTGAGATGCATGTAATAGATATTCAGAACATTTCATCCAAAACCTGCAGAATACACATTGTTTTCAAGTGCATATTAAACAGTCTCCAACATAAATCACATTTTAGGCCACAAAACAGGTCACAACAAATTCAAAAAGGCAAAAATCATATCAGACATCTTTTGAAACTACAGTGGAAATGAACCTGGAAATTAATCACAAGAAAACATCTGGAAAGAACATAAACACATGGAGGCTAAATAACATGCTACTAAACAATGAATTGATCAAACAAGAAATCAAAAGGAATTTAAAAAATGCATGGGTACAAATGACAATAAAGACACAATGGTCCAAAATATTTGGGATGTGGAAAAAGTTGTTCCAAGAAGGGAGATTATAGCAATAGAGGCCTATCTCAAGAAGTAAGAAAATTTTCAAATAAACAACCTAACCTTACACCTAACCTTACACCTAAAGGATCTAGAAAGAGAACAATGCAACAAAGTGCACAGCCAGTATGGGGAAGGAAATAATAAAGATTAGAGCAGAAATAAATGAAATAGAAATGAGAAAGAGAGAGAGGGAGAGAGAACAAAAAAGCAGATCAATGAAATGAGGAGCTGGTTCTTTAAAAAATAAACAAAATTTGTTAACCTTTTTCCCAGACTGATCAAAAAAAGAAGAGAAAGGAATCAAATAAATAAAACAATACATGAAGTAAGAGAAATAATAACTGGTATCATAGGAATACAAAGGATTATAAATTCATATTATGAAAAATTATATGCCAATGAATTGGACAATCTAGAAGAAATGAACATATTCCCAGAAACATAACCTTCCAATATCGAAACAGGATGAAATGGAAAACTTGAATATACTAATTATTAGCAATGAAATTAAACCAGTATTCAAAAAAAGAAGAAGAAGAAGAAGAAGAAGAAGAAGAAGAAGAAGAAGAAGAAGAAGAAGAAGAAATAAATAAAGAAAGAAAAACTCCCAACAAACAAAAGTCCAGGACCAGATGGCTTCACAGGTGATTCCTTTTTTTTTCTTTTTTTTAATATACTTTTTTAATTTTATTTTTTCAGTGTTCCAATATTCATTGTATATGCACCACACCCAGGGCTCCATGTAATACGTACCCTCCTTAATATGCACCACCAAGCTCACCCAAACCCCCACTCCCTACCCCTTCAAACCCTCAGTTCGTTTCTCAGAGTCCATAGTCTCTCATGGTTTGCCTCCCCCTCTGATTTACCCCAATTCACTTTTTCTTTCCTTCTCCTAATTGTCTTCTGTGTTATTCCTTGTATTACACAAGTAAGTGAAACCATAGTATAATTCACTTTCTCTGCTTGACTTATTTAACAAAACATAATCTCCTCCAGTCCTGTCCACGTTGATAGAAAAGGTGGGTATTCATCATTTCTACAATAGAATTCATCAATTCTACAATATTCCATTGTATATATGGACCACATTTCTTTATTCATTTTTCTGTTGAAGGGCATCTTGGTTCTTTCCACAGTTTGAAGATTGTGGCCATTGTTGCTATGAACATTGGGGTACAGATAACCCTTCTTTTCATTACATCTGTATCTTTGTGGTAAATACCCAGTAGTACAACTGCAGGGTCATAGTGTAGCTCTATTTTTACTTTTTTGAGGAATCTCCACAGTTTTCCAAAGTGGCTGCACCAACTTGCATTCCCACCAACAGTGTAAGAGGCTTCCCCTTTTTCCACATTCTCTCCAACACCTATTGTTTTCTGTCCTGTTAATTTTGGCCATTCTAATTAGTGTAAGGTGGTATTTCAATGTGATTTTGATTTGAATTTCCTGCTGGCTAATGATGATGAACATTTTTTCATGTGTCTGTTAGCCTTTAGTATGTCTTCTTTGGGGAAGTGTCTGTTCATGCCTTATGCCCAGTTTTTGACATGATTATCTGTTTTTGGGTGTTGAGTTTGAGGAGTTATTTATAGATCTTGGATATCAGCCCTTTGTGGTGTCACTTGTGAATATCTACTCCCATTCCATGGGTTGCCTCTTAGTTTTGTTGGCTGTTTCCTTTGCTGTGCAGAAACATTTTTTATCTTGATGAAGTCCCAAAAGTTCATTTTCACTTTTGTTTCCTTTGCCTTTGGAGATATGTCATAAAAGAAGTTTCTGTGGCTGATGTCAAAGAAGTTACTGCTTATATTCTCCTCTAGGAGTTTGATAGATTCCTGCTTCACATTGAGGTCTTTCATCTATTTTGACTTTTTGTTTGTATATGGTGTAAGAGAATGGTCAAGTTTCATTCTTCTATACATAACTCCAATTTTCCCAGCACCATTTATTGAAGAGACTGTCTTTTTTCCACTGGGTATTTATTCCTGCTTTTTACAGGCAAATTCTACCAAACATTTAAAGAAGAGTTAGTAACTATTCCTGCAGTATCCCAAAAAAATATAAGAAGGAAAGCTTCAAAAGTCATTCCATCAGGCTAGTTTTACCATGGTTCAAAAACCAGATAACGACACCACCAAAAAAGCAAAACAAAGCCCATATCTATGGTCCGATATCTATGATGAACATAGATGCAATAATCCTCATCAAAATCTTATCAAACAATATCTAATAATACATTAAAAAAAGCCTTCACCACAATCAATTGTGATTTATTCCAGGAAAGCAAGTGCAGTTCATTATTTGCAAATCGATTGAAGTAGTATGTTGCATTAACAAAGCGAGGATAAAAACTACATAATCTTCTCAATAGATACAGAAGAATCATTTCACAAAATACAACATTCTTTTGTGGAAAAAGCTCTCAACAGTGCATTTAGACATAACATACTTCAACATCATAAAGTCCATATATGAAAAACCCACAGCTGAGAGCTTTTCCTCTAAGGTAGAAAACAAAACAAGGACGTTCAATCTCACTACATTTATTCAACACAGTCAACTAGAAGTTTCGGGGTGGAGTCTTTTGGGTTTTCCATATAGAGAATCATGTCATCTGCGAAGAGAGAGAGTTTGACTTCTTCATTGCCAATTTGGATACCTACTATTTCTCTTTGTTGTCTGATTGCTGTTGCTAGGACTTCTAATACTATGTTGAACAAGAGTGGTGAGAGTGGGCATCCTTGTCGTGCTCCTGATCTCAATGGGAAGGCTGCAAGTTTTCCCATTGAGGATGGTATTTGCTGTGGGTCTTTCATAGATAGATTTGATGAAGTTCAGGAATGTTCCCTCTATCCCTATATTTTGAAGTGTTTTAATCAGGAAAGGATGCTGGATTTTGTCAAATGCTTTTTCTGCATCAATTGAGAGGACCATGTGGTTCTTCTCTCTTTTCATATTAATTTGTTCTATCACATTGATTGATTTGCGAATGTTGAACCACACTTGCATCTCACGGATAAATCCCACCTGGTCATGGTGGATAATCTTTTTAATGTGCTGTTGGATCCTGTTTGCTAGGGTCTTGTTGAGAATCATAGCATCCATATTCATCAGTGATATTGGTCTGAAATTATCCTTTTTGGTAGGGTCTTTGCCTGGTTTGGGGATCAGGGTAATGCTGGCTTCATAGAAAGAGTCTGGAAGTTTTCCTTCTGCTTCAATATTTTGAAACAGCTTCAGGAGAATAGCTATTATTTCATCTTGGAATGTTTGGTAGAATTCCCAGGGAATCTGTCAGGTTCTGGGCTCCTGTTCTTTCGGGATATTTTTGATCACTGCTTCAATCTCGTTACTAGATATCAGTCTATTTAGGTTGTCGATTTCTTCTTGGTTCTATTTTGGGAGTTTATAGTTTTCCAGGAATGCATCCATTTCACCTAGGTTGCTTAGCTTATTGGCATATAACTGTTGATAATAACTTCTGATGATTGTTTCTACTTCCTTGGTGTTAGTTGTGATCTCTCCCTTTTCATTCATAATTTTATGAATTTGGGCTTTCTCTCTTTTCTTTTGGATTAGTGTGGCCAATGGTTTATCGATCTTATTGATTCTTTCAAAAAAACCAGCTTCTAGTTTCATTGATACGTTCTACTGTATCTCTGGTTTCTACCTCATTGATCTCTCCTCTAATCTTGATGATTTCCCTTCTTATGTGTGGAGTTGGTTTGATTTGTTGTTGATTCTCCAGTTCTTTAAGGTGTAGAGACAGCTGGTGTGTTCTGGATTTTTCAATTTTTTTGAGGGAGGCTTGGATGGCTATGTATTTCCCCCTTAGGACCGCCTTTGCTGTATCCCATAGGTTTTGGACCAAAGTGTTTTCATTCTCATTGCTTTCCAGGAATTGTTTCAGTTCTTCTTTGATCTCCTGGTTCATCCAAGCATTCTTAAGCAAGGTGGCCTTTAGCTTCCAGGTGTTTGAGTTCCTTCTGAACTTTTCCTGGTGATTGAGCTCCAGTTTCAAAGCATTGTATTCTGAGAATATGCAGGGAATAATCTCAGTCTTTTGGGATCGGTTGAGTCCTCATTTGTGACCCAGTATGTGGTCTATTCTTGAGAAGGTTCCATATGCACTTGAGAAGAATGAGTATTCGGTTGTTTTAGGGTGGAATGTTCTGTATATATCTATGAGGTCCATCTGGTCCAGTGTTTCATTCAATGCTCTTGTTTCTTTATTGATTTTCTGCTTCAATGATCTATTTCTGAGAGAGGCATGTTAAGATCTCCTACTATTAATGTATTCATATCAATATGACTCTTTATCTTGATTAAGAGTTTTCTTATGTAATTGGCTGCTCCCATATTGGGGGCATAGATATTTACAATTGTTAGATCATCTTGGTGGATAATCCCTTTAAGAATTATGTAGTGTCCTTCTGTATCTCTGACTACAATCTTTAGTTTAAAATCTAAATTGTCTGATATGAGGATCGCTACCCCAGCCTTCTTTTGAGGCCCATTGGCATGAAAGATGCTTCTCCATCCCTTCACTTTCAGTCTGGGTGTATCTTTAGGTTCAGAATGGGTCTCTTGTAGACAACATATGGATGGGTCCTGTCGTTTTATCCAATCTGCAACCCTTTGCCATTTTATGGGCACATTTAGGCCATTCACATTGAGAGTGATTATTGATAGGTACATTTTTATTGACATCGTGTTACCTTTGAAGTCTTTCTTTCCGTAGATTGCCTCTATATTTCTGTTCAATGCTATTCTTAGGATTTCTCCTCTTTTATAGAACCCCCCTTAATATTTCCTGCAGTGTTGGCTTGGTGGTTGCATAGTCTTTTACACCTTGCCAGTTTTGGAAACTCTTTATCTCTCCATCCATTTTGAATGTCAGTCTTGCTGGAAAAAGTATTCTTGGCTGCATGTTCTTCTCATTTAGTGCCCTGAATATATATTGCCAGCCCTTTCTGGCTTGCCAGGTCTCTGTGGACAGGTCTGACATTATTCTGATGGGTTTTCTCTGTAAGTAAGGAGGCTCTTTGTCCTACCATCTTTCAAGAGATTATAGCTACAATTATGATTCCGCAATTTGACTACCAGGTTTCTTAATGTTTTTCTTGAATCTATAATCTTGGGTGGAGACCATTCAGCCTCTAATACATGAATACTGGTTCCATTCGCGAGATTGGGAAAATTTTCCAGAAAAACTTGTTCCACTATGTCTTCTAGACTTCTTTGTTTCTCCTCCCCTTCAGGGATTCCAATAATTCTGACGTTGGAACGTTTCATGGCATCATTATTTTTTTCCCTGATTCTGTTTTTGTGGCTTCTACGCTGTTTGTTCCACGCTTTCTCCTGATCCTTTCTCTCTATTTGTTTGTCCTCCAGATCACTAATTCTATCTTCTGTCTCAGTTACCCTAGCTTTGAGAGAATTTAGATTAGATTGGAACTCATTGAGAGCTTTGTGAACTTCTTCCCTGGTAGCTTTCAGCTCTGCCCTAACATTGTGAACATCTTCCCTGGTCACTTTCAGTTCAGCCCTAATCAATTCTGTTTGGTCATCCATGGCTTTCTCCAACCTAGCTATTGCCTGGATAATTGTTAGCCTGAATTCTCTTTCCGACATATTGTCTATGTTGATAGCCATTAGCTCTGTTGCAGAAGGCCCATCCTCTGTATTTTTCTTCTGTTGGGCATTCCTCCTCCTAGTCATTTTGGTGAGAGATTAATGAAAGGATGTAGCTGGATGTATTGACCGTGGTGCTATCAAGGTGCCCTCTGGAACACTTCTGAGCAATCAGGATTCCCCACCCTAACGAGATAAAAAGGAAAAGAAAAGAAAAAAAAAGACAGAGAGAGAGAAAGACAGGGAAAAAAGGGAAGAAAAAGAAGGTTCAGCCCAAATGGGCCCCAAGGTAAGATTTATGAAGTATACAAACAAAAACAGACAAAGAAAAAGACTCATAAAATATATGACAAGAGGAAAAAAATATATATGCAAATAAAGGAAGAACCTCGTCAAAAAGAACCCCAAGTGTAAGACTTATATACTATCAGCACAAATACAAAAACACAGAAACACTGGTGGAAGAAAAAGATGTGAGAGTGGTTATAAATTCTCAGTGTGGGTGAGGAAGGTTGTTTTGATTCTTCCTGGATGTATCTTGAAATCTTTGTTAAAGGATTCAACTTTCCAAGATAAAGGGGGATTAAAAATTGGTTTACCTATAGGGGTAGTATTGATTGGGGAAAGGGGATTACCTTGAAGTTTAACTCTACATGAATATTAGAAAATAAAAATAAAAAAGGAATAAACTAGACTAAACTAAACTAAAATTAAAAAAAAAAGAAATTTAAAAAATAGAAATGCAAAAGAAAAACACAGGTGTATGTATCAAAAAGTTCAGGTTAGAAGGTTATTATGGAATTTGATGTACTGGACAGCTTACTGTGATGGTAAATAGGTTAAAAAATTATCTATATAAAAAAAATGAGCCAGAATAGTGGGAACAAATTAAAAATAAAAGTTGTCCTATGAAGTAGTGGTGGTTCTTCTCTTGTCGTCCTTTTTTTTTTTTTTTTCTTTCCTGGTTGGTTTTCTGGGGGACAGGCCTGCCACGTGGGTTTTCAGTCAATGATGTTCCCTGAGTTAAGTCCTCCCGCCCCCCTCAAGGGGGTGGGCTCTGAGAAAACCGGTTTTTTCAGGCTTTTGCTCTCTGGAGGTTTTTATGTTTGTTCATTTTTTTTTTTCTTGCCTTCATCGCTTTTAATGGTTTTGTAGGTTTAGAGGAAAGCAAACTGCACCCTGACCTCCCTCTCAGATAGAAGCCTCAGTCTGCTCTTCTGTGGGTGTTGCAGAGCCCATATATATTTCCCCTAGGCTGCTGGCAGAGCAGGTTCCAAGTCGCAGTCCCTGCAGATGCAGGATCTTCTACTTGTACCCAAAACCACGGCAGTGGTGGCTGTCTGGGCAGCTCCAGACCGCCGGAGAGGTTCCGAGCAGCGATCGCACACTGAAATTTTCCCTCTGGCCTGGGCTGGGAGTGCCTGGTCTTTCTGGGTCTAAGAGCTCCCGGCTTGCGTGCACCTCTCTCAGGGGAGGCTGTGGGTTGCCCGCACGTCTCAGGCTCTGAGAGCGGGGCGCAGATCCGAAAGCACCCAGCTGGGCCTTTGTGCACCTTTCTCAGGGGAGAGTTTGGGGTGTGCGTCTCAGGCTCTGAAACAATGGCGCGGGTGTAAGAGCGCCGGGTGGGCCTTTGCGCACCTCTCTCAGGGGAGGGTGAGGGGCACGCGCGTCTCAGGCTCTGTAGCAGGGCTCGCACATTCTCCCATCTGGCGTGGCTCCCAGCCCCTCACAGGAGCCAGACCCCACGCATTCTCGGGGTGCTGGTGGCTCAGGGACCAAGACCTGGTTTCTCCGCCGAACTCTCTCTGGTTCAGCACCAGGGGAGGTTGTCTGTCTGGGTCTGGGGACTTAAGCCCCTATTCCTAGCTGCCCCGATTCCCACCATTTCCTCCCCGCGATCCTTTGCTCTTTTGGAGTGCTTTCAACCAGTCTCCAAGTTAATGCTGGTCCCCAGATGCAGGGCATTCTCGTATTAGGGGTATTACTTTTCAATGGGTCACCTCTGGTGGCTCCCTCCCCCTTTGGTTTATCTTCCAATATCAGTCCGACGTTCCCACTCTGCTTTACCTGCCCACTGGCGTCTTCTGCCCCTGTAGAGATCCAGACATATATAATTCTGATCTCAGGCTGATTTCATGGGTGATCGGAGTTCTTTGGTAGGTAATCAGCTCACTTTAGGGTACAGGTTGAAAAGGCGCCTCCTCCTACTTCCCCACCACCTTGTCTCCCCCTCTATTTTTAATTTCTTAAGGAATCTCCACACTGTTTTCCAAAGTGGCTGCACCAACTTACATTCCCTCCAACAGTGTAGGGGGATTCCCTTTTATCCACATTCTCTCCAAAACTTACTGTTTACTGTCTTGTTAAATTTGGCCATCCTAACCAGTTTAAGGTGGTATCTCAATGTGGTTTTGATTTGAATCTCTCTGATGGCTAATGATGATGATCATTTTTTCATGTGTCTGTTAGCCATTTGTATGTCTTCTTTGGAGAAATATCTGTTCATGTATTCCACCCATTTTTTTTTTATGTGATTATCTGTTTTGTGTGTGTTGAGTTTGAGGAGTTCTTTATAGATCTTGGATATCAGCCCTTTGTCTGCAGTGTCATTTGTGAATATCTTCTCCCATTCCGTGGGTTACCTCTTTGTTTTGTTGGCTGTTTCCATTGCTGTGCAGAAGCAGTTTATCTTGATGAAGTCCCAAAAGTTCATTTTCACTTCTGTTTCATTTGCCTTTGAGACATGTCTTGAAAGATGTTGCTGTGGCTGATGTCGAAGAGGTTATAACCTATCTTCTCCTCTAGGATTTTGATAGATTCCTGCCTTACGTTGAGGTGTTTTTTCCATTCTAAGTTTATCTTTCTGTATGGTGTAAGAGAACGGTCAAGTTTCATTCTTCTATACATAACTGTCCAATTTTCTCAGCACCATTTATTGAAAAGACTGTCTTTTTTCCACTGGTTATTTTTTCCTGCTTTGTTGAAGATTATTTGAATGTAGAGTTGTGGGTCCATATCTGGACTCTCTACTCTGTTCCACTGTGTCTGTTTTTGTACCAGTACCATGCTGTCTTGGTGATCACAGCTTTGTAGTAAAGCTTGAAATCAGGCAACGTGATGCCCATATTTTTTTCTTTTTCAACATTTCCTTAGCAATTCAGGATCTTTTCTGGTCCCAAAATAATTTTAGAATTGTTTGTTCAAGCACTTTGAAAAATGCCAGTGGAATTTTAATTGGGATGACATTGAAAGCAGTATAGACATTTTAACAATGTTTATTTTTCCTATCCATAACCATGGAATGCTCTTGCATCTTTTTGTGTCTTCTTCAATTTCTTTCATGAGTGTTCTGTAGTTACTTGAGTACAGATCCTTTACCTCTTTGGTCAGGTTTATTCTAGTGTATCTTATGGTTCTTGGTGCTATAGTAAACGGAATCAATTCTTTAGTTTCACTTTCTATATTTTCATTGTTAGTATATAAGAAAGTGACTGATTTCTGTGCATTGATTTTGTATCCTGCTACACTACTGAATTGCTGTTTGAGTCGTAGTAATTTGGGGGTGGAGTCTTTTGAGTTTTCCATATAAAGTATCATGTAATCTGAGAAAAGAAAGTTTGACTTTTCTTCACCAATTTGAATACCTTTTATTCCTTTTTGTTGTCTGATGGCTGTTGCTGGGACTTCTAGTACTATGTTGAGCAAGAGTGGTGAGAGTTGGCATCCTTGTCGTGTTCCTGATCTCAAAGGAAAGACTATCAGCTTTTCTCCTTTGAGAATGATATTCGCTGTGGGTTTTTTTCTAGATATATTTTATGAAGTTGCGGAATGTTCCCTCTGTTCCTATACTTTGACGTTTTAATCAGGAGCAGATGTTGTATTTGGTCTTGATAGAATAGAAAGAGTCTGGAAGTTTCCCTTCTGTTGATATTTTTTGAAACAGCTTCAGGAGAATAGCTATTATTTCATCTTGGAATGTTTGGTAGAATTCCCAGGGAATCTGTCAGGTTCTGGGCTCCTGTTCTTTTGGGAGGTCTTTGATCACTGCTTCAATCTCATTATTAGATATTGGTCTATTCAGGTTTTTAGTTTCTTCCTGTTTCAGTCTTGGAAGTTTATACGTTTGCAGGAATGCATCCATTTCGTCTGGGTCACTTGTCGCATATAAACATTGATAATAATTTCTGAGGATTGTTTCCATTTCCTTGGTGTTAGTTGTGATCTCTCTCTTTGCATGCATAATTTTATTACTGTGGGTTCTCTCTCTTTTCTTTTAGATTAGTTTGGCCTGTGGTTTATCCACCTTATTGATTCTTACAAAGAACCAGCTTCTCATTTCGTTGATGTGTTCTACTGTATCCCTGATTTCTAACTCATTGATCTCTGCTCTAATCTTGATTATTTACCTCCCTGTGCCTGGCTTTGGCTTAATTTGTTGTTGACTTTCCTTTTCTTTAAAGTGTAAAGAGAGCTGGTGTATTCAGGATTTTTCAATTTTTTTGAGTGAGGCTTGGATGACAATGTATTTCCCCCTTAAGACCGCCTTTGCTGTATCCCATGTTTTGGATCAATGTGTCTTCTTTCACATTCATACCCATGAATTGTTTAAGTTCTTTGATTTCTTGGTTGATCCAAACATTCTTCAGCAGAATGGTCTTTGGCTTCTAAGTGTTTGAATTCCTTCCAAACTGTTTCTTGTGGTTGATTTCCAGTTTCAAAGCACTGTGGTCTGAAAATAAGCAGGGAATAATCTCAATCTTATGGGATAGGTTGAACCCTGATTTGTGACCCAGTATTTGGTCTGTTATGGATAAAGTCCCATGTGCACTCGAGAAGAATGAGTGTTCTGTTGTTTCAGGATGGAATGTTCTGTATTTATTTACGCAGTCCATCTAGTCCAATGTGCTTTTCAAAGCTCTTCTTTATTGATTTTCTGCTTGGATGATCTATTACTGTGAGTGGCATGTTAAGATACCCTACAATTAATATATTCATATCAATATGACTATTTTGATTAAAAGTTGGCTTATGTAGTTGGTTTCTCCCAAATTGGGGGCAAAAATATTCACAATTGCTTGATCTTCTTGGTGAATAGATGCTTTAACAATGATGTAGTGTCCTTCTGCATCTCTGACTACAGACTTAAGCTTAAAATCTAATTTATCTGTTGTGAGAATTGCTACACCAGCTTTCTTTTGAGTCATACTGGCATTAACAATGCTTCTCCATCCCTTCACATTCCGTCCAGATGTATCTTTGGGATCCAAATAGGTAGCTTGTAGACAGCATGTGGATGGATCCTGTCATTTTATCCAGTCTGCAACTCTGAGCCATTTTATGGGAGCATTTAGGTCATTCACGTTGACAGTGATTATTGAAAGATAAGTTTATATTGACATCCTGTTGTCTGAGAAGTCCTTGTTTCTGTGGATTGTCTCTGTATATTTCTGCTCTGTCACTCTTGGATTCTTTCTTCTTTTATATAACCCCCCTTAATATTTCTTATAGTGTCAGCTTGGTGGTCACATACACTTTTAAACCTTTCTGGTCTTGGAAGCTCATTATTTTCCCATCCATTCTGAATGTCGACCTTGCTGAATAAAGTATTCTTGGCTGCACGTTCTTGTCATTTAGTGCCCTGAATATATCTAGACAACCCTTTCTGGCTTGACAGATTTCTGTGGACAGGTCTGACGTTATTCTGTTGGCCCTTCCTCTGTATGTAATGAATCTCTTCCCCATGGCTGCCCTTAAGACCTCCTGTCTAAAATTATGATTCATGAATTTCACAGTTAAGTGTCTGGAGGTCTTTTTAGACTCGATCTTGTGGGTGTCCTTTCTGTCTGAGGACATGAACCCTTGTTCCATTCCCCAGATTGGGGAAATTTTCATTCAGAATTTCTTCAACTATATCTTGTAATCTTCTCTCTTTATCCAGTCCTCCGCCTCAGAGAGAAGACTCAGACTGTTCCCCTCTGGGTGGTCTAGGACACACAGATGGAGTCTGGTTAAATGCACTCTCTGCAACCTCCTCTGAACAGCGCAACCTCCCTCATGGGGTGTGTACCCCCAGCCACCATCCAGTGTTCAACTGAGGTCCCCACTTGTCTCTGTACCCCTGTGCCACAAAAACCTGAACTATATGGGTCCAGGGATCCTGCTTCTGGTGCCTGCCTTTTCCAGGACTGCTGTCTGGAGTCCAGGCCCTTGCCAGGTACACTCAATTCCCATGGTCCCACAGGTCTTGGAAGGCTGCAGGCTGAGGGACCCTGAGCGGAGATCACACTGGGTTCTCTCAGGCATGACCTGGGAGCACTCAGATTCCACGACCAGTCTCAGAAGGCTATGGGCCAAGAGATTGCCAGCAGGTGCCCATACCAGGCTCTCTCAGGCACAGGAGAGTGTGCTCTGACCCCACAGTCATGCAGGTTGCAGAAGGCTGCACTCCTAGAGACTGACCGCCCCAGATTCTCTCGGGCGCAGGTGGGATTGCACCCAGCCCAAGGGGTGGTGCAAGCAGTGGAAAGCTGGGAGCTAGAGGACCATGGACTGAAGGCCCTGCCGGGCTCTCTCTGGCACAGACCACTGGTCACTGGCAGTGACCGTCCTGGAAATGTGGGCTTAGGCCCTTGCCTGTGACCACCCAATTCCACCAGTTGTCCCTTAAGATCCTTTGCTCTTTTTGTGTGCATTTAACCAGACTCCATGTTACTGCTGGTCCCCAATCACAGGGCATGTTTGTATTGGTGTATTACTTTCCAATGGGTTGCTTCTGGTGGCTCCCTCCCCATTCTATTTATCCTCCGATATCAGTCCAAGTGTTCCCACTCCACTTTACCTTTCCACTGATGTCCTCTGACCCTGAAGAGATACAGAAGTGTATAATACTTCATCTCAGACTGACTTCATGGGTGGTCAGAGTGTTCTGGTAGATATTTAGCTCACTTTAGGGGACCAGCTGTAACAGGGTCTCCTACTTCTCTGCCATCTTGCCCCTCCCTCAAGAAAACAGATCTTAAATACAGACAACAAACTGGTGGTTTTTAAGACAGGAGGTCTGTGGGGAATGGGCAAAATAGATAAACAGCATTAAGAGTACACTTATCAAGACAGTATCTTACTGGCACAGATACAGATACATAGATCAATGTAACAGAACAGAGAGCCCAGAAATTGATCTTCAACTCTATGATCAACTAATCTTCAACAAAACAAGAAAGAATATCCAATGCAAAAAGATAGTCTCTTCAACAAATGGTGTTAGGAAAATTTCACAGCCACATACAGAAGAATGAAACTGGACCATTTCCTTACAGCACACATGAAAATAGACTCAAAATGGATGAAAGACCTCAATGTGAGACAGGAATCCATCAAAATCCTTGAGAACACAGGCAGCAACCTCTTCGACCTCAGCCACAATAACTTCTTTCTAGAAATTTTGCCAAACGCAAGGGAAGCAAGGGCAAAAATGAACTATTGGAACTTCATCAGATAAAAAGCTTTTGCACAGCAATGGAAACAGTCAACAAAACCAAAAGACAACTGACAGAATGGGCGGGATATTTGCAATGACATATTGGATAAAGGGCTAGTATCCAAAACCTATAAAGAACTTATGAAACTCAACACCCAAAGAACAAATAATCCGATTAATAAATGGGCAGAAGACATAAACAGAAATTTCTGCAAAGAAGATATCCACATGACCAATAGACACCTAAAAAGTGGTCAACATCACTCGGCTTCAGGGACATACAAATCAAAACCACAGTGAGATACCAGCTCACACCAGTCAGAAAGGGTAAAATCAACAAGTGGGGAAATGAAAGGTGTTGGCAAGGATGTGGAGAAAGGGGAACCCTCCTACACTGTTGGTGGGAATGAAAGCTGGTGCAGCCACTCTGGAAAATAATATGGAGGTCCTTAAAAAATTGAAAATAGAACTACCCTACAGCCCAACAATTGCACTACTGGGAATTTACTCCAAAGATACAAATGTAGTGATTTGAAGGGGCACATGCACCCCAATGTTTATAGCAGCAATGTCCGAAATATCCAAACTATGGAAATAGTCTAGATGTCTACAACAGATGAATCTATAAAGATGTGGTATATACAATGGAATATTTTGCAGCCATCAAAAAAGTCTGAAAGCTTGCCATTTGCAATGATGTGGAAGTAACTAGAAGTTATTATACTAAGGGAAATAAGTCAATCAGAGAAAGACAATTATCCTATGATCTCACTGATAAGAGGAATTTGAGAAACAAGACAGGTGATCATAGGGGAAGGGAGGGGAAAATGCAACAAGATGAAACCAGAGAAAATGAGAGAGAGAAGCCATAAGAGACTCTTAATCTCAGGAAACAAACTGAGGGTTGCTGGAGGTGAGTGGGGTAGGAGGGATGGGGCTGCTGGGAATGGACATTGTGGAGGGTATATGCTATGGTGAGTGCTGTGAATTGTGTGAGACTGATGAATCACAGTCCTGTACCCCTGAAACAAACAAACAAAAAATTTTATATATTTGTAAGAAAAAAATTTAAAAAGTACTTATCTTGATGAGCACTGAGAAATGTATAGAATGGTTAAATTATATTGCATACCTGGAACTAATATAACACTTTTAATTATGCTTGAAAAAATAATTATTGATAGGTAATGACTTGGTATTACCATTTTGTTCATTGTTTTCTGGCGTTTTGTTTATCCATTGTTCCTTGGTTTTTGCTTTTTTTTTTTTTCCATTTGAAGACTTTTTGTGTATGTTTTAATGTCTTCACTATGTTCTTTTTTGTGTTTTACCATAGATTATTTTACCTTGCAGTTACCATAAGGCTTACATAAAATATATTAAAATTATGCCACCCTATTTTAAATTGACAACAATTTAATTTTGATAGCTCTCCTAGACTTTACATTTTTATTTGTCTACATATTTTAGGTCATTGATGTAATAGTTTACATATTTTTATATTGTGCACCCAATAACACATTATTGTAGTTATGACTATTTTTACTGTTTTTAACTTTCAAACTAGAATTACAAGTGAATTACATACCATAGCAACCATATTACAGAACCTATCATTGACTATATATTTACCTTTTCTTTTTTTTTTTTTTTTTAAGATTTCATTAACTTATTTGACAGAAAAGAGAGAGACAGTGTGAGAGGGAACACAAGCAGGGGGAGTGGGAGAGGGAGAAGAAGGCTCCCTGCTGAGCAGGCAGCCCCATGCAAGGCTCAATCCCAGGACCCCAGGATTATGACCTGAGCTGAAGGCAGACAATTAATAACTGGGCCACCCATGTGCCCCTACCATCTTTTTCACTACCCTCTTATTATTTTTTTTTATGATTGCTAATAAGCATTTTTTTAAGAGTTTGACAGAAAGAGAGATCACAAGTAGACAGAGGGGCAGGGAGAGGGAGAGGGGGGATGCAGGCTCCCTACTGAGCAGAAAGCCTGATTCCAGGGCCCTGAGACCATGACCTGAGCCAAAGGCAGAGGCTTAACCCACTGAGCCACCCAGACACAGCAATAAGCATTCTTTTAATTCCACTCAATAAACTACCATTAGCATTTCTTTTAGTGCAGGTCCAGTTGGAATGAACTTCCTCAGTTCATGTTTGTTTAGGAAAGTTTTTATCTCTTTTTCATTCCCGAAGGACAACTATTCTGAGTACAGTATTTTTGGTTGATTGTCCCCACGCTGAGATTCTGAATATATTATCCATTCTCTCCTGTCCCAAAACATTTCTGTTGAGAAATCTGCCTACAGTCTTATAGAAGTGCCCTCATATGTAACTTTTCTCTTTTTTCTAGCTTCTTTCAAAACTGTTCTTTTTCACTTTTGACAATGTAATTACAATGTTTCTCAGTGTAGCCCTATTCAGGTTCAACCTATTTGGGATCTTTTGGACATCAATAATCTGGATGTCTATTTTTCTTCCCAGGTTTTTAGCAGTATGCAGCCACTATTGTTTTAAACATTCTTTGTCTCTTAATCTCCTTCTGGAATTTCCATAGTGCAGATATTATTTTTTTTATGACACCTTATAAATCCTGTAGACTTTCTTCACTCTTTTTGTCTCTTTGCTCCCCTAACGGAATAATTTCAAATGTTGTCCTATTAAGTTGGTGATTCTTTCTTCTCCATGTTTGAGTCTTCTTTGAAGCTTTGTTGACTTCTTCAGTTTTATCATTGTGTTTCAGCTCTAGGATTTCTGTTTTAATGTATATTTCTTGTTGAACTTCTTTCATTCACGTTTTCCTAATGTTGTTTAGTTGTGTCTCTGTATGGTTGTAGTCCACTAAACTTTAAGAGATGTATTCAGAATTCTTTGTGTGACAGCTTATTAATCTCCATTTATTATGCTAGTTATTACAACTTCATTAGTTTCCTTTGGTGCTGTCATGTTTTTCTGTCATGTTTCCTGGTCAGACTCTTCCACTGTCTTTTTACTGCAGATGAGAAAAAACTGCTGATTGAGTACTAAATGTGTGCTTCAAGTAAGAACTTGTTTGCCAAGATATGTAATGGTTGCAAATCCTTCTTCCCTTCTCTATCACAACCAGAATTCTAGTGGTTAAGCCCCACATATTCCTCCATGGTCCTTGTGAGACAAGACCAGAGTGGGGACTCCCAATAAGTGACCCACAATCCTAGAGGAGCTAAATACCTACTCCTGGGGCTCTCTTTTCCCAATGAAGAAACTCTAGGCTCCAGGGAGACTTCGTAGTGTGGTACTGTGTCAGTTTGGGGAAGAAGTAGTACAGTTAACATGGAGCTACTTCTCTTAATTTGTGGACTCTCTTGGTCTCTGTGGTGCAGAGAGTGCTTCAGCTTCACTCCATGTTCTACAATATTTTATTGGTGTCTTTTTCATAAGTAGTTGTTAGCTGTTCTTGTGAAGGGAGTGAACTTGGGAACAATCTATGCCAACATCTTTATGATACCACTCTTTTGTTTCCATAGTTCGAAGCCTCATAGAGAGGTGCCTTTAGTCTGAAATTCTGCAGTTTTTTTTCATGTGGCAGGCCACACAATTAGGCAATTGTCAATATGCCATAGTCACTAAAAATATGACGATCTTCATTTAGGTAAGTATTACCCAAACCTATGAAAAAGCCTTGTATTCTGACTACTGAGGAGAGGGACCACCATCTGCTTTTAATTCTGGTAAGCTGGCAGTGAGATTAAACATGCAGCAGCATAGTGAACACCATCAGTTCAGCTTTTTGTCTCTTTGAAGAATGAATGAACCAGGCCCACATATTTAGTTGAACCTCTAAATGAGTCAAGGCCTCATTTAGCCAGTTTACTTTAGGTGGCAGAGAGGTTAATAGGGTTTCTCTGAAAAGTGCAATACCCATTTTTTTTCATGCAAAGCCTATATGCTACTAGGGTAAAAACAGGTAACTTTTTTTAAAGGATTTATTTATTTGAGAGAGAGAGGGAGAGAATAATCACAAGCAGGAGTAGGAGCAAAGAGAGAGGGAGACACATACTCCCCACTGAGCAGGGAGCCTGTTGTGGGGCTTGACCCCAAGACCCTGAGATCATGAACTGAGCCAAAAGCAGACACTTAACTGACTGAACCACCCAGGCGCCCCCGGGTTACTTTTTAAATATCTAATTTACCTTTGAGAAACAAGGCTTGTTGAAATTTTCTCACCATTACAGGTGTTAAGTTGGAACTGGCCAACAAGAAAGGAAACATCAGGCTAGAGAGACACAACATCACCAAAACTATGGTTTTGGTGTTCAGTTTGGAAAAGACCCCAGTAGCTTTTCAAAAGAGATGTATCTAACAGTCATGTCAAAGAGAAGTTGAGTCCAAAACCCCAAGGTACACCCCCAGGCATAGACTGCTTCCCTTTGTCAGAGACTCCAATTATAACATCGTTAGTTACAGAGGGACGCCTGGGTGGCTCAGTCAGTTAAGCCCCTGCCTTTGGCTCAGGTCATGATCCCAGGGTCCTGGGATCAAGTACTGTTTTGGGCTCCTTGCTCGGCAGGGAGCCTGCTTCTCTCTCTGCCTCTGCCTGCCACTCTGCCTTCTTGTTCTCTCTCTCTCACACACACACAAATAAATAAATAAAATCTTTTAAAAAATCATTAGTTACAGAGACTTAAAGCTCAAAGTGGCCATTATGAATGTAGAGTTCTAAAGATAAAAAGACTGACACAACTCGCTGGATACTTTCCATAGCAGAATGCTGTTTTGGGCCCTATTCAAAAGATGCTAATTTGTGGATTCACTGATACAAAGGACCAAGCAGAATTTCAAACAATCCAAATCCAATATCCAAAGGATCCAGTTTGGTGCCAGGCCTCCTTTTCAGCGGTGAGGGGCTGAAAAGACAACACTTTTTCTTTAGCTACCAGAGGATTCAGTATTGTGAATCTGCCTATACAGTCCCAAGCAACATAACTTGGCAAGCAGACTCTTGGATTTTGTTGGAGGTGTTCAGAAAATTTTCTTGGGAGGTATGTGATAATGCCACAACCAACAGTTCTGAAACTGAAACTTCTGATTACTGATAACCAGTACATCATGTATATGTATAAACATTTTGGAAATCAAGAGTGTGTAAACACTAGCACTAAATTCTGATTTGTCCAGTTTTCACAAATGACAATGACATTTAGGTAACTTTGAAGGAGAAGTACAAAACATACCTCAGAGGCCTTGCTACATACGTGCAAACAGATATCAACTGTCAGGTGCCAGTAGTATTCGAAAGAAGATGCTGTCAATGTTTAAAACGGTGTACCATGTGTCATTAAGTGTGTATAATGGAGTCAGTTAGAGTCATATTGGCTGCCACTGCTGAAATTATACAGGGAACCAAATGAATTTATTTAACAGTAATCCACTATAAAACTCCAGCTCTTCTTAAGAACTTTATATTGGACATGCGTGGCTGTTCTATAGCGATCTTGCATCTCTGTTTCCTCTAAGTATCTAATCGGGGTTGTGATTTTCTTATTTCCTCCTGGGTTTCAATACACCTTGTGTTAAACTACCCAGGATGAGACAGAAAGGTTGGTGGGGAAGCTATTTAGGTTTCCCACTAATACTTCTCTACATGTGATTGAATTTCATCTAGCACTTATGGGACAGGGAAATAAACATGTTTTTATTATACATTCATATGTAAAGGTACACCAAGATTGCACAGAATTGACCCCAAAGTTTTCATTCACAATGTCATATATGAGTTCTCTTTACTCTAAATATGGCCAAAATCCATAACTTGATTCTGGATGCTGTTTCATTCAGTGGGTCCTGTAGAATAAGTGACTTAGGTATCCATATTTAACAGAGCTATAAAAGTTTCATTCTCTTCTCTCATCAAAATTCCCCAGGCTATTCAGCCATCCGAATCCATATGGCATTTGATTTCCACTGGGGACAGAGAGATCTCAGTCTCATCTCTATTTTTCCCATATAGAAGCTGTGGCTGAGTTAAAGCAGAGGGAAAGATCAGATGGCATGGAGGGAGAGTGTGGCTCTGTAATGATTAAAAAGACTTTGTATTCACTTATAATTTTGTGTGGCATGGTGGCTGCCTGTGTCTCAGGGAAATCAAACCCCCATGATTTCAAATGACTCAATGTTCTATGTTAGGTGGCAACACCTTAATTAGCAACATCATCTATTTTAGCCTTAGATAACATCTTGACTCAGCAACCACAGTCACATTAACTAAGGCAAAATTGTGGTATTGTGCCCTCAGGCTGACTTGGTCACATAGCAGTAAACCTATCTGAGAGAGTCACCATAACCTAGGGTCTCCGCTGCCTCATTAGGAAAATATTGTCTCTATATTTTCTCACATATTTGCAATATAAAAGCTGGGGAATTTTCTAGGGGAAGTGGGATTGATCAACATGAATTTATATACATTTCTTTAGTTCCACTTCTCATTATTATTGGTTGATGTCATTAGTAAAATCTTGGGTAGTAAGAGCCTGAGTACTATGCAAAGACTCATTTATGGTATACACAAGAATCTTAGAAACTCTCCCCAAGTGGGTCAAAACACCCTTTTGCGCACAGTAATCACTTCAAAAGCCAACCAACAAAACAAAAAGTAACTGGGATATTTGCTGTTATGTCCAAACTAATCTAAGGTTTGTATGGTCACGTGAAGGATGGGCTGAGTCGTAAGATAGTCCATCTATTTATATCCTTCAGTTTTAAGCATTATTTGTCTAGCCCTCTAGTCTCCATAGCCACCTAGCAAAAGTTCTAAGGATTCTCCAGTTTCTGCTTATGATTCTTGTGATGTCCTTCCTTTAACTCTCAGTGTCATTGTGTGTAGACTCTTTTACCTAAAAAACAAAAACTTCTGCTTACCCAGGATCAATCTCAGTGCTATGTGATACAATAGAGTGGGCCTGAGGCTAATGAACAGATTGAGGAGCAAGTTGCCTCATCAGGAGTTCAATTACCAAGAAACAATGTGTAGTTCCACCCTCTATCTTTGATTCTACTTCCTGATACTCATCCTGGAACCAATTCCTCAAACTGTCCTCATTAACCTTTTATTTTTGACAGCAAGAATGACAACTGGAAAATGAGCAATTTAACTCTAAATTCCTGAGACCCATATACCACAAGGTGATGTGAAACAGGCACTTGACATATCTGTACACAGTATAATGCATTACAGGAAAAGAAACCAGTTTAATTAACCTAATATTTTATAATGAGTAGTAAACACGCCTTTTAAGACTTTTTCCTCTGGAAGGAGACATTAATATTTATTAGATTTCAGGTAAGCATCCTTGCCCATTGCTACACAGAGAAATACTATCTCATCTTACAAATGTTTGTTATTCACACCTCCTTCAAAGGAATGTGACAAACAAACAAAAAACATTGAGTGCCTTGATTGCAAAACTTTCAGAAACATGAGAGATCCATACAGAATTGTCTTCAAACAAAGTAAAAGACAAAAATTGCTCTAAACATGCCATCTTCAAAAACACTGGATAATGGCAAATTTATCTCCAACTGAACTCCCACCAACAGGATATAGGATCTCCCACTTCTTTATCTGGTTGACAATGCATATTGTCAAAATTCATACAAATTGCTGATCTAATACATATGAAATTGTATACCACTTAAATTTCCATCTCTCTAATTACTGGTGAGACACATGAAACCAAGAAAGAATTATTAAGCACCTACTACATGCTAGATACTAGTTTAAATATTTGAGATACAGGAGTGAAAAAAGGAAGGAAAACCACATAGTACAGAGCTTATATTCTGAGAAGGGGTTAAAAAAAAACATACCTTATTAACTAAGTAAATTATACAGAATTTTTAGAGAGGACATATGTTATTGAAAAGACAAATATAATGGGAAGCACATTAAAACAATGATTGTTTATTGACCATAGAATCTCCTGTTTTGTGAAATGCCTGTTAATATATTTACCAAGATCTCTATAGGATGTTGGTTTTATTCTACCTTAATATATATTTTATTTATTCACTTCAACTATCAAAGTTTACCCTAATCTTACTTTACCCCACTTTGCAGAGAATGATTCCAGACATTAGAAAAATTCAACTCTATAAAATCAAATTTAACAAATATTTGAGGATTTGTGGATTTCCTGCCTTAAGGAAACTTTTTTCTCATTTCCCATATATGTTCCCATATATTTTCTTACAAATGATATTTTCCAAATTTGAGTCTTAACTATTTTCCATTTCAAATTTGAGTAGAATATGTAATAAAGGGATTAAAATTTACTTATTGGAAAACAGAAAACACATTAATCCTGAAATATTTGTCAAATAAAATCTTTTCATCATTAACCCTCATATGTCATCTTTCTTAGGTTTCAAATATTCATTGTGAAAATCTATTTTCATGTCTCTACTCTGTTTCCCTGATGTGCATGACCTACCTTTGTTCTTCTTTGAAGTCCAAACAGACAACTCTCCAGAGTTGCAAGAGTGCTCCTGTTAAAATATGAGGG